>NC_044068.1:7840536-7888036 GCF_902167405.1 Gadus morhua
TTAAAGGAATAATGTACCCTAAATCCAAATTATTACCAATTATGTGTTGAAACATCAATTATTATTTATATGATAATACATATGATTATTTTGTTAGCGTGAATTATTCCTTTAGTTTGTTGAGCCTCAATGATTACAAACCTGACACATTAACAAGTTGTAATCATTCTGTGGGTGGGTTTTTCCTAAATAGACATTGAAGTGTTTAACTTCTGGTGGACTGAAACTACTCAAACACATGTACACATGCATGCGCCCACTCATAAGTGCAGGCGCGTACACAATACACGCATGCAAGGAGACACAAACAAACACACACGTGCAGACACACATATGCATGCGGACACAAACACACACACGCACGCAGACACACACATACACAGAACAAAGTTGTTGTTTGTCTTTGTGTGTGCATGCATCTTTGTGCTGTAGAGCGCATGTCTTTGTGCTCAGACAGTTCAGTTTAGGACGAGGAGCATCAATCAATGAGAGCAAGGCACCTGTTTTGGCTGTGCTCTATTTAATTGAGTGGCTGTTGGCAGCGACCACACAGTCTGGATCTGGCCAGACGCCGTCTGCCTTCCTCCTTCTGATTCACCTTGTCTTTTTTCATGTTTGTATTTAGAAACAGGAAGAGCTCAACCGTGACTACTGCTGCCAAATATTCTAAAATAAAATAGAAAAAAAACTAAACAAATCAAACGAAGGCAAGAAGCCAGATGATCCAAATGAGATCAACCTTTTTCTCTCAATAAATAGATGAGATTGGACAGGATGTAAGGATGTAATTGCCTTGTAGTCATTGATCCGCTGATTGATCTTGGACCAAATTGTTACATATTAACGATGAGAATTCATGTCATGTGGAGGTCGTTCCCAGGTCAGTGTAGTCAAGGGTTCCCCTCGCCCCCCCTGCTGTTTCCGCAGCCAAGTGTAGAATGTAGGTCATCTTCAAAGACACCAGAGTATTAGCTTCTGACACCAAGCATGAGTGACCTCCACACTGCTCTGAGCCTCACGGCCTTCAGACGAGCAGGGCCTGACGCGGGTGGAAGGGGGGGTTGTGTGGAAACCTCATTAGTGGAGAGGCTTCCCCTGTTGTGCTGAGCCAAGTGCAGGTTCTGAAGAAAAACAAACAAAACACTCTCAAAGAAGACTCGATGGCTCTATGACTACGTGTCCGATTGGACGTTCTTTCACAAGAACCGACCAATCAGGCACCGATCGCAACCTTCCATCCAATGGAATGCAGGTGAACGCAGGAGAGCGCTGAAGAACTGAAAAGCTTCCCCCGATGCCTTCGTGTCCGCATTTTACGAGAGCAGCCAACCACGGAACAAAATCGCTGTTTTACAAGGCCGTTATTTCCATCACATTTTCACCATAAAACCACACTTCCAAAAGCGGCTATAAAAACCAACACATGACTACAACACCCAGAATCTGTTACTTTAGACAGGTGGCGTGTCTCGGGAGTGGACATGGAAATCACACCCGTGGTCCATAGCGCTCCCTCGCGCCTTCAGCGTCTCCACAACACACCCATCGCACACAGGCTCTGAAGACTCTCCAACTGAAGAAGTGCAGATGGTACAACAAAGCGGGGGCCTTTTTGTTTTCTAAATCAGCCTCCACCTCCCTCCAACTCCCTCCCCCCCATCCTCAATCCCATTTCCTCCTGTGTTACTTCCTCTCCTCCTCTGTTTCTCTAGTTCATTGGGCCGTGCGGCGCTCTGCGTGTGATGTTGATTCAAGGCCGCTCGCCGCTGACGCGAACACAAAGCGGGTCCCTCGGCGTGCGCCCTGGGTTCCCCGTGCGCTCTCGGACTTTGACTTGAGCCGATTTTCTCGTTCACATCTCGCGGAGCTCTGTCTGTCCCACAGGAAGCATGTCCGCGCACACGCCAGAAACAATATCGCCGTACAACCGGCAGACTGTGTGTGTGTGTGTGTGTGGGGGGGGGGGGGGGGATGTGTGTGTGTGTGTGTGTGTGTGAATTTTTATGTGGATGTGTGAAACAATTGTGCGTTTGATTGTGTGGGTGTAACAGAGTCAATGTGTGTGTGTGGGCGTGTGATGAAAGAAGTGTGTGTGTGTGTGTGTGTGTGTGTCTGTAAGAGAGAGAGTGTGTGTGTGTGTGTGTGTGTGTGTGTGTGTGTGTGTGTGTGTGTGTGTGTGTGTGTGTGTGTGTGTGTGTGTGTGTGTGTGTGCGCGTGTGTGCGTGTGAGGGAAGAAGGAAAAATACAGTGTCTGCATGTATTTTTTGCGGCATGTAATTTGGTGAAATCCTATTTTTATATCATACATCACTGCTGACTTTGTGTTTGGCCTGTGCAAGCTGCTCGGGTTTTGCGTTTCACTGCAGCAAAAGTACACCGTTGATGTAGTCTGGAGTCCAACTCCATCTGTCGGCCTGGACTTTGGTAGTGGTGTGGTTTCTCTTCCTCACATCCACGTCGCAGAGGGTTTCATGCGTTTAGTTTCCCATCAGCGGGAAGATTCTCACCAACCATAGGTTTCAATATGAACCCACCGGCGTGTTTGTATTTGTCGGAATGGCGGATGAAGTTGAAATTTGTAATACAAACTAGTCCCTGGCACAACTGGTCTGTAAGTTATACTCGGTCTCATCTCTGCAGTGTGGAGTGACCATGAGATTGCAAACGGGACGGTTTTAATTTGGTGTGTTGAAATGGATCCCGGTGGAGAAAATGTGTGTTGGAACCCATCTAAAGGAGCAGTGGATGAGCCACAGGCACCCATGCTGGAGCCGATCCAGGTTTAACACTATTTGCCAACCATTATTAATGCGGTTTATCGAAGGAACTTCATGTTGTCACGTGTACCCGCGTGTTCATGCAGATATGGTTTGAGATGATTGACACCGGAGGAGACACACCCCATAAGGGAGGATGATAATGAGAAGGATCATAGAGATGCAACCGGTCACCATGTATATCACGCACACTCTAACACAGTCCTTCAACACAACCTCATCGCCTGCCTCTGTTACTGTTACCAGACACTCACGCACGCATTCTGTCTTGTAGGTCATCGCTACAGAAAAAGTAGGATTAGTAAAGTTGACAAGAATATCTTAAAGTTCCAGTGTGTTGGTTGCAGATTTCAACCAACTGAATACTCAGCCCTCCCTCTCTCATGACTACGGCGGCCTGCACTGGCCTGTGTTGATTAAGGTGTCAGCAGGTACCTTTGTGATGAGGTTCCTTGATAGTTTTCTTGACCTGGGATAAATCGCATTGAATAATCGTGTTTGACGATTACCTATTTGTTCATAGGTTTGTTATTTCCTCTATGATCCTATAGGTCATAGTTTACAAGGAAGAAATCTTTAACACTGGACACAATTGTTTGTTGCAATCTATTCCAAATCAACAGAATGATACAGGCCAACGCATATGGACTATGCATAAAGACCCCGGTTTGCGGAAAAAAGCGACCCTAGTTTTGATCACTTGGTTGAATGTAGAGCGATGTAGCCTGCAAATAAAGCAGTTACATCTATCCCCAACAGTTTTCTTTGTCGTAGTCAACATATTCACTGGTTCAATAGGCTTTGGAGGTTGGAGGGCAAGGTACAGGTGACACCCTATTTACATTTCCCGACACACTGTCCTCTCATTGCATTTAGGGGTAAACTACAAGATGGGGATTTGAAATCTCTTTGAAACTGTGATTTGAAACTAAAAGATGAATTAATCAAAAACCCATTCTCTCTAGAGCCCTTTCACTCTCAAAGGAGGCAGTGTGGCTTACAGTGCATTATTTTGGCTGAGGTCAAGGCTTACATAGTGCATTTTGAAAATATGACGATCCCTTAATTATTCCTACAGGGCCCTCTGTTACTTCCGCCCTCCCTAACTCAGGGACTACTCCGACTGGGTTCAGCGGGTTCTACCCGGCCCTGACCTTCCTGGTGAGGTCAATATGTCGCCCGCCATGTCCGTTTTAAATCTTCTCCCTGGTCCCCGGTTATCCATTAAGCGTTTTTGCTCTATCGCTTTTTATATCGCAGAGAATGAAATCCGTGAGCGTGTGAGCTATGGCTAGGGCTCTGCTGCATGCTGCGAGTGTGACTTTGTGTTCTGTACCGTCACTGTCTGGTGAGGACAACTTAGGGAGAGAGGGAGGGAGAGAGAGAGAGAGAGAGGGAGAGGGGGAGAGAGAGAGAGAGGGAGAGAGAGAGAGAGAGAGAGAGAGAGAGAGAGGGGGAGAGGGAGAGAGAGAGAGAGGGAGAGAGGGAGAGAGGGAGAGAGAGAGAGAGAGAGACCCGACAGCTCAAACTCTGACCAAGCTTTGAGCCCTCAGCTTTCCCGGAAAGCCATAGAATGAGCAACGAAATGAGAGGGAGAGAGAATGAGAGTGAGAGATAAAAAGAGGGAGGGGGGGGGTGAGAGAGATTGAGAGAAAGAGTTCATATATCCTAACAATGTCTGGGAACCTGAATTGTAATTCAAAGGAAGGGGCGTTAAACAGGCATAGTGAGAAAGAGCGAGAGAAAGAGAGACGGATTGTGCGTGTGTCTATGTGTGGTTGTGCTTATGCGTGTGTGTGTGTGTGTGCGTGTGCGTTCATGCCGTTGAGGTATTCGGAGGGCAGACACATGATTCATAGGGAGCTGGCAGAAATGTGATTCAACAAAAAGAAAAGAAAGTTGAACATTTACAGTAACTTTGATTATTATTGCAACAGTTAATAATTCTCCAGCGTATGACCCCGTCCGCCATTGATCCGCCGCCATCCCTTAACGATGACAAACCCGTGCAGCCACTAGCGCCTCGCCTCTCTGTTGCTTTAGCAACAACGACACATATCGCGGCAGTTGTCAAATATGTCCGCAAGCGACCGCTCATTTATGGAGCCACACCCCCCCCCTTACCTCTGAGGCCAAACCTCAGCCTCTCCACCCCCAGGATGTCAACAGCGCCCCCCCAATCCCAACCAATGCCCCCCGCCTCCCACACACACCCACACACACACACACACACACACACACACACACACACACACACACACACACACACACACACACACACACACACACACACACACACACACACACACACACACCCCCCAACCCTGCACCTCTGCGACCACCACTTGTCCTCCCATCTCCATCACCTAACCCCCCCCCCCCCCCCCCTTCAACACACACCTCCAGCACAAAGGTCAAAGTTCAACATAGCTGCGTAAATGCGTCATATTGCATTTCTTCACTCTCTCTCTCTTTTTTGGTCTCAGATTTACATCTGCAGTATGAAAGAGCCCGGCATCCATTTTCTCTTCAAGTCGGGAAACACACTGTCCTAATTGAGTACGGGGGGCTCATTTGGTGTTTTTTGTCGGGTTTCCCAGACTCCCCAGTGTGCCCTGGGCCCACCTAGTGGGACTCAGACCCTTGTAAAGACTTCAGGCACCGGCTTTCTTTCTTTCTTTCTTTCTTTCTTTCTTTCTTTCTTTCTTTCTTTCGTTCTTTCGTTCTTTCTTTCTTTCCCCTGTTCTTCCCCAAACATGCTTTTGTACCTTCTTCCTTTGTTTCTCTTGTATTTTCACTCTTTTTCGCCATCATTCTTCCACTTTTTCTGTCTTTACTTCTGGATTTTCTTCTTTCTTTATTTCTTTCTTTCTTACCCCTTCTTTCCTTTCCTGCTTTATTTGTTTGTTTTTTATTTGACAATCTCTTTCATTCCTTCTTTATTATTTTTTTTCTATCTTCCTTTTCCCCTTTGATTGCTTCTTTCCTCCCTTCCCTCTTTCCTTCTTTCTTTATATATTTTCTCTCCCTCTCTCCCCCCCTGCGGGAGTGTTTGGTTTCACCGCTTGTCTGTGGATACGGTCACACCGAAACAAGGCATGCTGACAAAGACAAGGCAGTTTAGCCACCTGAAAGAGGATACACACACGCACACGCACACACACACACACACTGACACACACAAACACACACACACGGGTCGACATACACACACGCACACACATGGGTCCACACACACACACACACACACACACACACACACACACACACACACACACACACACACACACACACACACATGGGTCCTTACACACACACACACACACACACATACATGGGTCCACATACACACACACATACACAATCCCACGTTGAAGAGGTACTGTACACAGTGTGTAAGCGATAGACACAATCTCTCTCTTCTGGCTAGATTAGCATCGGCCTCATTACACTAGGTGAATTGAAAAGTCCCAGAGTGCTTGTCCCCTTCTGAGGCGCTGTATATACAATACCAATCCCAAGGAGTACAACAGCTCAAGTGAAATAGCAGGAATCAAGCAGAAATGAAAACTTAAGAGACGGCACTTACAGCCTGATTTTCATAGAACTGTCCCAGGACGCAAGTCCTGGAATGGTTTTCTCAAGTTGACTCATAAACACTGCAAATACATGGAATTGTGGTCTCAACAACACTTTGGAACTGTTGATTTCCACATAATTGTCACAGGACACAGAAGTCTAGATATGCCAATATCAGCCATATGGTGATCCAAAAAACATTGTTTTTAGATGAATAAAGTGCATTTCGTCCACTACATCCACCTATTGATGTCAAAAGAGCAACAAAGGTCTGGGTGATATGCAACACAATACTAGTGTGATATCAATCAAAATCAATTGACATGACAGTCTGAATATTATTGTGAAATTCATTCATGAAATCATTTCAGGTAACTTAATGTCGATGTAGGAGGATTTTTTCTTTTTCTCTTCGCCATTTAATAAATACTGACCAATATCTCTAGGTTAGGTCATGTTCGTTGAGACTGTATGGTATATCATGAGTCAACATCTTCTTACACTACCACCAAGCCCAACTCCTGACAGAGATGTATTGAACCCCATTGTGTGACATCAGGTCCAGGACTCACTTGCAGGCTGTACAAACAATCATGTACAATAATTAAACGCTACACAAGCATGTTTACACACACACACACACACACACACACACACACACACACACACACACACACACACACACACACACACACACACACACACACACACTCAAAAACACACTCAAAACATACACACTCAAAAACACACTCACAAACAGACCCTCCAAAAAATACACACACAACCTCAAAAACACACACACACACATACACACACACACACAAAAACATACACGACACACACACACACACAGACACACAAACACACACACATTCCAAAACATACATAAACAAAAAAATAGAAACATACACATACTCAAAAACATGCACGTGCACACTTTTCAAAAGAAGCTTCAGTCTGGGTGGCAAGGCGAAATCAAAACCTCGGTTCAATTCCACACTACAGGGCTATAAAGGGGCAAGTTTAAGTGTCGCCCTCCAGTGACACTTAAACTTGAGTTTGGAAAGGGTTGGACAATGTCACCCATGAGGTTTAATGGAAAATCACATGGCTGTTTCACAATCGCAGCCAAGTGCGGGGGGTATGTATTCTGCTCTGCTATACCGTGTACTGTCAAGTAATACATTAAGTATCATTACTAATGAGTTATGTATTATTATAGTTCTAGTTATTTTAATGATTTACAATTTTGAAGTGAATTCTGAATGTAGTCCACGCTATACGAAAATAACAAACATAAATCCTAAATGTATGTGTCGGTATTATGTTGTGTCCTAGAGATTAATAGATGCAGTAAAAGGGTTCAACAGTTTAATTTAACTGACGTCTAATTGAGACCCCCTAGCAATGGGCCCTCTTTGTTTATGTTGTCATAGAGATAATCAGGTCTTCATCATTAGTCAAAAGTCTGCAGGGAAATGAGTGGATGTTTAGCTTTGTCTCTTTCCTCTATATTTTGATTAATTAGTTTAATCACAGAATAATTGTAGACCGGTTGACGTGTGACGCAGTGTCCTGTTCTTCATATTGTACAGATTTGGAGATAAAATAATTAAAAGCTTTCTTATTGTTTTTCTCTGCCAAGTAATGCACTCAGTGATGTGAAACAGAGTCAAAGTGGTCGCTAGGTCATCACTCATATTCTCAATATTTTCTTGTGCGCCACATACATCATAAAAATAATTGCTCAGGCTCAAAGGATATTTCTCTTCGATTCCTAGACAACAATAAGACCTCTTACATCCAAAGGAAACTTTCTCTCAGTGGTCAGTCAGTCAGTCCTGGAGGTCAATTCCCTCTAGAAGATACAGTTGGACGGATGTAACTGTCAAAGGGGTGCGGTACCAAAGAAAAAAAACCCCAAAACAAACAAAGACCTTGTCTCGCACTGATGATGTCATCGGGTGGGCCCATTATTCTGGCTTGGAAAGGAGGTTGGCGGGTTCAAATCTCTGACCCATGAAAGCAGGAGGGCCGCTGGAGCGGAGGTGTGGCCTGGTGTCTGAGGAGTTGGATACTGGAGGTCAGCTGGCCTGCACATTAACGGGCTGCACTGATGTATTGTGCTGTAGGACAGATGTTTTGTGGACTTGCATGAGACTGGTCGTGGGGTATTCCCGCCCTGTTGGCTGAAGCCTTCATGTTCTGGACGTCGGCGTCCTAACCGGAGATGCCGAATGTCCTATATCCGTGTTTGTGTTTGTGCATGTGTGTGTGTTTGTGTGATTACACTAATTCAACAATATATTGAGTAAACAGACGAAGCTAAACATCCGTTCATTTTTTCTGGAGACATTTGACTCAATGGATGGACATTGCATGCATACTTTGCATATCTGACAGGTTATGGTTCAATTTACGAAAATAAATCACACCCGGTGAAAGAGAACGCGTCAACATAGGATTTAGCGGATAGACAGACAGACAGACAGACAGACAGACAGACAGACAGACAGACAGACAGACAGACAGACAGACAGACAGACAGACAGACACAGAGGGGAACAAAACTCTGAATACTTGGGACTATGTCAGACTATGGACATTTCCTCATCTGCCAATGCCAGCAGGGGTGATGTCAATGCTGTGTTTGTCTGCATGCAATCGCCGTAAAACCCTGCCCCCTATTCCATCCCATGTACACAGCCACACACACGCCCTTACGTATGTGTGTGTGTGTGTGTGCGTAACAAGTTGGCGTAGGTGCACAATAAGCATGTGGGCGCCGGGGCAGAATGGGGGGTGTAAAATGTGTTGTTGATGAGGGGGATCCACGCCGGCCCACCACCTGTCCCATTGGCAGGAGGTTCCCTGCTGGGAACACATGCTTCTATGTAGAATGAAACACTCCGAGAGGCAAGGCCAGCATGTCTTTAGGAGCATTCTGATTACTTCCAAGGGATGAGCCGTAAACAACACTTCTATCGTCTATGCATCATTCTAATGTATGTATTGTGTTTATGTGTGTGCGTGTTTGAGGGAAATCCAGAGTCATCTGGGGTCCGGCAGACGCATAGGCCTTTCACATATACGGATAATCTCAGGACAATCAGGTCCGGAGATAATCCGGAGTCGCCCTTTCAGACATGCGACACACGACCGGAGATGAGCACTATCAGACGTGTTCACAGGTCCTGTAGTTACTCTGTATACTTTGGGTAAGGGGTCGCACCTGGATGAAGGTTGTAGGAGGCAGGACGTGATGCAAACAAGTATGCAGTGGAGGTCGCAGTCGTTTCACACGTTGAAGATCGTGGGTGAGGCCACCCACTCCTTAATGCAGATTTTTTTTTGCGGCAATATCAATACTGCATTTATTTAGACTTGTTTGCAGTATCAACAGAATGGAGTGGAAAGTAGTTTGAACACAGAATTAAGGGAAGAAGAGAAAAGTACGAAGCGGTTACACTCTGTGCTCACTTGCTCAATGTTATGTCTCAGATTCTCCGGACTTCACACAAGTGGCCTTGTCGGGTAAACTCTGGATAAACTCTCGGTAAACTCTCGGTACACTCCGGGTATACTCCAAGTAAACTTTGGGTAAACTCTGGGTAAACTCTGGGTAAACTCAGGAGGGGCAGATTCTGTAGTTTGCGTTCAAACATACAGCCCCTCTGGGTGTTATCTGGATAATGTCCAGGTTACAGTGCATGTGTGAAAGGTCTACTACTATTGTAAATCAGAAGTGTGGGGGGGAGACTGGGCCGGAAACTTGAAAACACATGGGGTGGAGTTACACCTTGTTTCCTGTTTTGATACAGAGATTTTCTATGGAAGAAAACTAATTTGCACAAGTGGATCAAGCTTTCAGATGGGGTTTTTGATAAATCTACTTCTACACTGGCCAGTCTACAAAGTGTTGCTTGGAAACCTTGACAGAACCTTTTTTTTTTTTGTTTGTTTTTTTACAGTTTATTACTGAAGACCGAGTTTGTATTCACCAACTAAATACTCACAGCTCCCCACCTCGAGTCCAGCCACACGAGTGTTGTAAAACAAATTTGAATTTAATGAAATCTGGTGAAACTCCTCGTTCGCCCAGATTTGAGCTTTTGGAACGGGGGGGGAATAGTTTCCATCCCTTTCATGACCAAGAATTGTAGCTTACATTGCCCACCGTTTGAAATCAATGCAGAATGTAGAGCATGCGTTTCCAACCACACAACCACACTTTGACTGACACACATATACAAATGTCCATGTTAGAATAGTGATAAAATCGTTCCACTATGGTGACATCGAATAATTTCTGATCATTGCAGCTCATAAATCACTTTTCTGTGGGAGAGGGGGCGGGGTTTGTCAAGGGCTTGTTCCCCCTTCAATGCATTACAAGGTTTAAAGAGTGATTTAATGTATGGGCATGTTTATGATGTAACCTCCAACCTTGTTGCGCTTTTATGAGTGAGTCACTTTCATGAGTGTGGAGTAAATATTTGTGGAATGAGTTCATAGAAGGCAGGCTTTCACAGCCCAGTGCCTGGCCAAAACCCCTGTCTCAAACCGCCATGCTGGTGTCACTTCCAGCTGCTGGTTTAATCTAACATTATTTAGAGAAAAGAAAGTTCCTCAAATGATGCATATTCTCAACTGCACATTGGCAACTCCTAATGCAAAGCATAACTGTGTGTTGGTGTAAGTGTGTGCATGCACACCAATGAGGACCCATTGCCCACTTTCACAGACATTTGGTTTCTTGGTCTCTCTTGGAGTCTATGACAGACTTTATCACATTATGATTTATTTATTAACCAGTGCTGATTTTCTATATATACTTTTATTTATTTATTTATTACTATTTCTCACTTCTTTAAATGTATTGTGTGGGTTTTCCTCATTTATTTTCTCTCTATATGTCCCACCCACAGTGTAAGAAGTAGGTGAAGAATGCATTGCTGTAAGTATCAGGACTTGTGTATGTGACTAACATTTGAACTTGGCCTTGAACTCTTTGGGCGGACCTGACCGCTACTCACTTCTCTGACCAGGATATATACGGTAACATGAAGCATTAATTAACATTAGTTAATGCCGTTATAACCATCATTTTATAGAATTCACAGAGGTGGTAGGGTAAGTTGGTTAGTGTCAACTTTAACCCTAACACTGTTAAATTAATATTATGAACACTATTAATTTAACATGAACACCATTAGTAAACAATCCAATAGTTAACTTTTAACTGAGTTAATGCTTATTACTGTATGAACTAATGTTAATGAATAGTTAATGAATCTACCATTATTATAAAGTCTTAACCCCTGCTATGCCTCCCATACGGTGCGAGGGGTGGGAAGGACCCCTTTGTTTTACCATCGGTGTAACACGGTCCACTGATGCAGTATGATCCACGTGACCCGCTCACCTCCCGGGTTTTCCAAGCTCGGACCCGTATCCCATTATACCCTGCAGCATTTACAGCAAAGCATGTGTTGTTCTACGCTCGAACAATAGCAGCCTGATAGACATACACCGTACAGTATGGGGATCAGTCAGGAGGGAGGTCACTTTTGTTATCCAGAGGGAGGATGAGAGACGAGAAGGCACATTTCTGTTTGTCGACTTGTTAAAAAGTACTCCTTTTAATGTAGTGGAAAGAGGGCACCTGTACTCCTCGTTCTACTCAGAACATGTACTGAACCAACGGAGGAGGAATGTAATTTAGCCAATTCTTATCAGATATCCAAACCGACTGTATACTGTCCGGGGGTTTGGGGTATTATAATCATCAGCCCAGCCGTTAACAGTTGACCGGCGTAAGAGCTAGCCTCCTCATTTGCCTATTAGTGCCCTCTGACCTCCACCGTCGTCCATGCGTTTGTGAAGTGGAGCTTAACATACTGGAGCATGATACATGGTGACGGGAGGAACCTGAGCGGGGGTTCAAGTAATGTGTCTTTAGTTATTGCCTTCTCCTACTCTTCATTCTTCATGAAACTCCTTCAACTACTTGCTGTCCGAAAATAGGCAAACGTGGATACAATTTAAAAAAAAAAAAAAAAAAAAAAAAAAAAAAAGAGACTGACCCTAAAAACACCTCCTTACTGGAACCGCTTATGGGAGTTCTATTTGAGACGTTTCTTTTCCGTGTAAGACGTGTATAACGTGCAAGAGAAAGAGAGATGGACGACAGGAACTGTAAACCCTCTAAACGACGGGAACTCTAAACCTGACTTGAACTAAGCGAAAAACCAAAGGACACAGAGAAAGAGAGAAACGGAGAGAGAGAGAGAGAGAGGTGGAAAAAGTTTTGTGCTTGCAGGGCCATTTGAACGGTTAGCTGTCTACAACTTAAAGCCTTGACTCATCCACTCATCCTTTGGCAGCCAAAAGGGGGGAGGAGGAGAGAGAGAAGGGTGGAGGACACCGTCCGCCTCAACACGTGCCGAGGGTCCGGTTGCATTGCCCTGGCTTTTTCTCGGCACACTTGTCCCAGCTGGACGAGGGTCAAAGGTTGCGACCCATGGCACAGTGAGCCGAATGGGTTCATGATGAACCTGGCCTGTATTTCCAATGAGAGAAGTCATCTGTGTGACTCTTAAGTCCAAGTAGCATCCGACAGCTTAAAAGCGGCTCTTTGGTTTTCCTGAAGACTTGATGCTATTGAAGAGGCTTAGTGGAAAGAATACATCATCTTTTGTCAGTCAGACGTATGCAAGCGTGGCCATGAATATTTCAACAGACGTTTCAGCTCTTCAGGATGAGGATGCATCCACAAAAACATCTGTGAATGTCGATCACACCCAGTTGAATCAAAATGATCACTTTCCATAAATGTATCGATTGAAGATTTATCCTCCCCACGGTTTCAACCCTATTGCAGGAAATCCATCTGGGAAGATTAAAAGAGATGACATGAGATTCTGCCAGGAATGGGGAGAACCACTACGTGTCATGGCTCTCTCATTAGGCTCCTCCCTCCTAGGCTGGCCGTCTGTATTTACCTGATGAATCACACCGGGGGATGGATTGCTTCCGTCCAGCTGCCTTCAGGAGTTCCCCGGGAGAGGAGGGAATCATACCTGGGAAAGGTATGATCTTGAGAAGTTTTAATAAACAGGATATTACATTTTTTCTCTGGAACCCCCCCTCACATCACACATAAGAAACTCTGCCTCACTCCCGACATTCAAAACCCAACTCCAAACCCACCTCTTCAGAGCACCTGAATGGTACCCGTGCTTTAGATCGGACCTTACACCTCTAGTCTGGCCTTTTCTTCCTTCAATTTGTGTCCGCCTAGTCTCACAAACCAGTCTGCTGCCAACAGACAAGTTCAAACCTGGATGAACGGGGCATTCGTAATTGATTGGTGACCATAAACTCGGCCAGCAGTAGCAAAATGTAAAAAAAAAAGAGAAAAGTGTGTGTAAAGGTTTCAAATCAATACTGTTGGGACTGGCCACTGTACAAATACACTTATTAAAGTCCCCTCTGAAAGCTTCATCCACGGGAATTAGCTTCTACCGTCAAAAATCTCCGTAAGTAAACAGGAAACAAAGTGTAACTCCGCCCCTTGCATATCATGGATTACCGGCCCTGGCTCTGTGTCGTCTGACCCCAAAGGTTCTGCTCTAACATAGCAGGACTTTCAGATCCCAGATGAGTATCCACCATACCACTGATATTAAGCATTTTGAGTAGAGATGTCCGATATTATCGGCCCACCGATATTATCGGCCCGATATTAGCATAAAAATGTAATATCTGTCAATATCGGTATCGGATTTTTTTTGGCTTAAAACCGATTTTTTTTTTTTTTTTTTTTAATTTATTTATGGCTCAAATAAATGTTTTCAAAATTGTGCAGTACAGTGCACATTGTAATTGACTCATATTTCTGCATTTATTCAATTAAGGTTATTGAGTTTTAGTTAAAGAAACATACTGCTATGTTGCACATAGTTGTTCAGGTACAATGTTTTATCATTTGTGAAGTCAAGTTTGCCCTATTTGTTGTGGGCATTGTCAAGATTATCTCAGGGAGAGTGTAATCCAAACTGTTGTCTGAGAACATTAAAAAAAAAAAAAAAAAACATGGCACTTTTCCCTTAAATTAAGTTGAAGTATTTTTCTTATTTTGCACAGACAATGTTAACATTTGGAAAGCCTTGTTGCATTCAAGAATGCATCCAGTGGGGCATCACAATAACATTAAGCATGTTGTGTTAATTCCACAACAGGAGATATGTAATGTTACCTAAATTAGGTTTGAGGAAAAATAACCCAAATATCGACATCGGTATCGGCTGATATCGGAATCGAAAATTTAGAGTTGGACAATATCGCATATCGGATATCGGCAAAAAAGCCAATATCGGACATCCCTAATTTTGAGCATGCTGATGTATGCGTTGATGTAATTATTAGTACGTGAATGAAACATGTATTTATGTATGTTACACGTCATGTGGCCTAATATGAATATAAACATAGTTTCAAACCGAATCACAGGCAAAAGAGGGACAGACACGCAGGCAGGCTTGACTTTATTTTACTCTCACTACACTCCCCCCCCCCCCCCCCCCCCTCCCTCCAACCAAACTGCACACGCGCGCGCGCGCGCACGCACACACACACACACACACACACACACACACACACACACACACACACACACACACACACACACACACACACACACACACACACACACACACACACACACACACACACACACACACACACACACACACACACACACACACACACACACACACAGACATACACACACACACACACACACACACCGAGCCAGACGGGTCACGCGGTGGTTCAGTGTGAATGTTATCGAGTCCCTTTATCAGTGTCAACGGTGGAGGTCATTGGGGGGATAATTTATATAAGATTGGTTAAGGGGGGGGGAAAAGGCTGATACGTCACACAGTCTCTCCCGTTCGCTCGTTCTCAATCCCTCTCAATCAGTCCTACTCCATGCACAGGCCCTCCCTTCTCGCTGGGAACACTGGGAACACTGGGAAAGGGGGAGACGAGGCGACCAGGAGGACGGAGCGGGAAGGGGAGGAGGAATGCTGCAGACGAGAAGAGGCTCAAGGGATATTTGTAGTACATATTACATTACAACCGATGCAATACAGGGAAGAACGATGAGGAAACAAAACCATTGAGGAAGATGTGTTGGTGGGTTTTCCCAAAAGAAAAAAACAATTTATATTGTCTACGTGTCATTGGGCGGGGAATCGAACTTCTGATCCATCCAATAGACAGTTACGTGTTAGTATACATGTGCCCATTAAACAAACAGGGATGGTGATACCTGCACTACATTATCATCCACAGATGGTAATGAGGGGAGGATGTTTTTAGTGCCGGTAACATCTCATTAAAGGGTGTGTGTGTGTGTGTGTGTGTGTGTGTGTGTGTGTGTGTGTGTGTGTGTGTGTGTGTGTGTGTGTGTGTGTGTGTGTGTGTGTGTGTGTGTGTGTGTGTGTGTTTTGCAAGATTCTTCTCGTCATAAGGTCAGCAGAAAGAGGGCTCAACACAACTGTCAGTTACACAATGTATATCAGCGTCCCCCAACACAAATACAAACACACACACATGCACACACATATAAACACACACATAAGTATAAACACACACACACGCACACACACACACACACACACACACACACACACACACACACACACACACACACACACACACACACACACACACACATAAACATAAACATAAACACACACATAAACACACACACAAACACACACACAATGAGTCAGCAGAAATCAGAGCTTGGTGACACAGTTGATGAACCCAAATGTTATTCTTCAATTAAACAGAAGACATACAGTATATGGGGGCCAGGAAACGTCCTCCAGCCTGGCTCAAGCGTCGAGACAGCAATAAGAAAACGCTCTTTCATGATAGTTTCAGTTGTCCTTTTTTTTTTGTCCTGCTTGCCTCGTTCTTTTATTTGCTTTATCTAATTCTTATTGACCTTGTTCTCTCCCTTCTCCCGTGTTCCATCCGATTTGATATTCGAGGGGTCATAGCGTAGGCCTATGTAGAGATATGGCGAAGATTTCTTTAATCATTACAAGTTTTTAAAAAACATTCTAAAAACGTAACAATTTATTGGTTTTCCATGTGTACATTGTGGCGTTCCCGAGCACCGGCAGAGGGCATCAAAGCTTTGAGCGAGTCGTGTGATAAAACAGATTTCTCTGAAGAGAATGTAGCCGGTTCTCGGGAATTCGCGTGAGCACAATAAGTGGTAGGATTAGGCCACTTGTTTGGTCGAGATTGTTCACCGTTGTGTTATTGAGTTTGGATTAATACCGTAAGTACAACAAACGCGCGGAACACGGCGGTATAACAGTCGCGCGTGTTCATGAAGTTCATTCAGTTCATCACACAACTTCGACTATCGCAACAAGACCCCATCGGGATAAGTACAACACACGGGTCTATTACTGAGTCTTTAATTCCTCTCCTTTAATTAGCGATGCATCTTTTTTCTCACAGGTGGCCCATCTGTGAGCCCATACAGCAGACCCTTTTTCCAGATCACACATGCAGTCTGACCGCAGCCGACAGTTGCGCACAGAGGTACCGTATGACTGCTTGAGCGGTGGATGAAACATAGCCCGGCCTGCGTTCCAGGACGCACGCACGCAGTATACGTGTCCGAAAACACGGTCCACCTTTTTGAAGTGCGTATTCCGTTGCGTAATTCGTCTTCTTTTACTGTCATGACACCAACGGATGTGGGTCTAGTCTGGTTCGTGTTTATTTTTTAAAACGACACTCACGTGGCTGGCTGTGTTTAATTGCAATGTATATTGTTGTAAAGAATTTGCTCTGCGATTAGGTATGTTTTGCGTTCCTATACTATAATTTGCCCACATAGGAAAAAAGTTGAAATGTCCATGAATGAACAACATTTAACCCACGAGGATGGTATATTTTGGACCTCAATGAGAGCATAATACAACACCAGATATTCACCGATAAGATTCAAATTCACAAACATTCGGCCCTTTGAGGCTTTGAATTCGTGGTTTACAGTAGCCTCGCGCTGTCGATCACCTGTCAAGGCGGTATGACAGATCTCTGTGAGGATTTGAAATAGACCGAGAGCAAGCAAAGGGCACGCCCATCTTGAGTTTTAGAGCCAATCGCAGACGTTTCGCGGGACGTATCATGGAACGTATCATTCCATTCAGCTCCAGAGTCTGACAGCGTGAAACGGAGCTGGTCGATTTTTTAAGTTAACGGAGAGAGAAGACACTGCAAAGGGGCTGCGCAAAAAGGAGAGCCAAGGAAAAAAGAAACACAGGGTTTGAGCAACTTGGGCAAAGTTTGTACGGATATTTTGGCACAATACGACGACTCAGCATATCTGTACACACGTTCAAGGAGTTCAAGTTCCAATGGACAGGCATTTGGAGACGCTTGACGCACTAAGCATGGAATTATTTCTGTAATGTGGATTGCTATTCCCCTTCAAGAAAATGATAGTCTGCTTCAGAACAATGTGAAAAGATATGCGTCCTGGATTCTCGTGTTTCTGGACATTTTGAAAAATATTGGCAACAGTTGAAAGGAAGGCATGCGCAAAGGATTTGCCCCAAACGTGGGACCAGATTTGGACTATCAGTCACCGGTTCCTTATTTAGAGACCTTTTAGCAGTTCTATTTTTGTTATTATTTGAGTTCTACACTTCATATTTGTTACAATTACCACATTGGTTTGTTGGATTTTCCGCCGTCATCTGCCATTGGATTTTCAACCATGAACTTGATTGACAGTTTGACGCTATTATTTTTGACGCTGTCAGTTGTCAAGGTGAGTTAAGATGTCACAGCATGAACGTGGGCACTGGACACTTCGTCTCACTGAGAGCAATATATATAAAGAAGTATATATATATTTGAATATCTGAACAGGCCTATTTACGACTAACGTCCTTGTTCAACTTGATAGGTCATTGCTTGTGTTTAAACAACGCATTGGGTTGATTGCGAGGCCTGCACTGGACCACCTTGGAGATACTGTTACAGTTTAAAGGCGCAGGACAACATTCTGAATTAGCCAGAACATGTGAGCAAGTTCACGACTGGCACAAGCGCGAATCAAAACGGCCAGAGTGTAGCAGCGTGCACACTGCAAAGTGTGCCAGCCCGTGTACCGAGGCATGCACTTTCTTTTTTACTTCAAACGTTAGCCACATCGAAAAGCCAAAAAATGCCGGTTCCCAAAACCTTTCTCAGAAGTTTTGGACTGTTTCATTGTTGTGATCGAAGCTTTCAGAGGAAGCCTTAAAACGTGCGTGTAGTCACACGCTCGATGACTGAACTCTTTAATAATTGGGTGAATTGAAGTCAGAAGGAAAACTATAGATATACACTTGAGATACAATGAATATTAAGTTATAATGCGTTGTATTATGTATTGCTTGAGGTTTAGGCTATGCTTCAGTAGCCCAATAGTAGACTGTCATAATGCTGGCGTTGGATTATCGTCACTCAGCCCGTTAGCAGCTTCGCACCGGTTTCGTTTATAAGACCTCTTTAGAGCAGGCAACAGCGTTTTGAGCACACAGAGGTCGGGCCCTCTCACGCCACCAAATGGGTGGAGATTTCAGATGCAGTGACGCTTATGATTGGACTCCGTGGACTGTTGCGTTTTTTTTAATATATGATACGACAAATAGGGAATGCTTGTCATTTGGCTTCTAGTTTATACCAGCTCAGATTCTAGTTGTCATTGTTGTGCGTGCGCGTGCGCGCGCGCGTTTTTGTGTGCGTGTTAATCACTGCGTAATTAATACTGTCCTCTCGTTGCACTTAATTGAAACCATTATGTATGACGTCAGTACAGTCGTGTAATATGGCACGCAATACATATTTGCGTCATCAACTATCAATACAAGATAGTAGGTCCACCTCTCTTGGGGAAGTTGAGAAATCCCCGGGCGAAGGCCTATGTGCCCTAAGCAGACACACAACATCTAACATCGAACTTGTTGGGTGTGTGTGTGTGTGTGTGTGTGTGTGTGTGTGTGTGTGTGTGTGTGTGTGTGTGTGTGTGTGTGTGTGTGTGTGTGTGTGTGTGTGTGTGTGTGTGTGTGTGTGTGTCTTTTTTGTTCCTGCAGAGTGCCCACATACCGAGAGAAGAGGGGAGAGGTACAACCGACGGTAGGTGTTCAATGATGCACCGTGGGAATACAATGTTCATTGGGTTTTGATTCTGGCTCGGCGCCATGCGCCATGCGCTGTTGTGTGAATCACCTTTACAATTCTAGCACGACTGTCGCCGACTGGTGGACACCCGTGGTAGTTTGTTCTCCCCCGTCTGTGTGCATTGTGACCACTAACTGCAAAAGTGTTTCAGCTCTTGCAATCGCTACTTACGTGTATTTGTATTCACTTTTATAAGTCAATTATTATTGTATCCCATACTTTAATTTATGAACACACCAAGTGTTGGACAATTCAGTGGGTGAGCTACACAATCCAAATCGGGGGGCTTCTTTTTGTTTTGTAATAGTCCATAGCAATAGCGTGTGTTATGATAAGTGAGCCCTGGGGGGGAGAGAGAGATATGTGCTCTTCTTTGGCATATCATAGTGGTTCTGAACAGCCTATTTCTGCACAGAATTTTCTTTTGATAAATAATTGAGAGAGATGAGGTTACACAGTGTGGTAAAGTTACATATAAAGAAAGAGGATTGGGCCTTGGTGTGCTTATTTAAGTGCGTACTATACTGTCGGCAGCATAGGGAAAACCTTTACCTAAGTTGACTTGATGTGCTACCGGAATGATCAGCGTGTGTGTGTGTGTGTGTGTGTGTGTGTGTGTGTGTGTGTGTGCGTGTGCGTGTGTGTGTCTGTGTGTAGGCTACACTTCAAAGATAGGTTATAGGCAGACGAGAGATAGACAGACACAGCCAGAGTAGAGATAGACAGACACAGATCTGCAGCTTTCTTTCAGACAATATCTACTCATTAGGATATGTATCTAAATATATATATATATATATATATATATACAGATTATGCAATATATATTTTATATATGCTGTATATATAATACTGCTCCACCCCTTGTCTCTCCACCAGTCGTCCCCTTCATGGAGGTGTACAACAAGTCCCAGTGTCAGCCGCGGGAGGTGCTGGTGGAGGTGCTGCACGAGTACCCCGAGGAGGTGGAGAACATCTACATCCCCTCCTGCGTGGTGCTGCGGCGCTGTGCCGGCTGCTGCAGCGACGAGAAGATGCAGTGCACCCCCACGTCCAGCCATAACATCACCATGGAGGTGAGCGGCCGCTGGCCTCCCCTTGCTCTGGGTGGAGGAGAGTGTCTTCAGGGTGGAGGAGAGGACACTTTGAACCGCCGGCCACCTCTTTGTTTTGTTTTGGGTGGTGTTTTTTTTTAGTTTGAACCGTTCGGCCGCAAGCATACTTATTTGTTTCGTAATGGTCTGACGTCTTGCCGAAGGATAATTCGGATTAGTAGCGATGAGGAGGAACGTAGGGTTCTGTGTTGTGATCCGTCGGAGCACGATTTGATCGTGGCCATGTCGGAATCGCCTGACGTCCCTGGCAAAGGTCGTAGAGCAGCTTTGTGGATTACATTTTGATGTTAATGTTTTCTGATCATTCTTGACATGCATTTTTGAATCAGGGAATACTATGATGGGGGGATTGTGTTTTTAAAAATAGTCCAAAGGTAAAATTTCCATTTCATGTTGAAGTTTGACATGGAAGGACGCAGTGTACCACAAACCTCACTCAGTATGTCATAGGTGAGCTGTTGACGTGACCGTTCCTAGGGTTTTCATTGGATTATGGCTCGAGGTGGTTTAGATTATAGCTAGACACCTTCCAGATGCCAGCTGTACTTTTACTGTCAGTAAGAGCAGATATTACATACTTTAGGCGAGATGAGGATTTCTTGTTGTTTTAGTATTTCTCCTTCATTTCCCTCTGTGGTCTTGCCATTCCTTAGTCTCTATGCCGATATCAGTAATTGCATTTTAGAGCTGTCACTCACCACCGATACATCTGCCCCCACAAGGGAGAGTTGGACCTTTCAACCCAAACTTTGTACCTCTGTCTGTCAGAACCATGGAACAATTCCAGTCAAGACTGGCAAGCTAATCAATTTCAAAGGCAGAAGTCCTGTGTAGTTAATACCCAACCAACCCTTGATTTTGTCCTGCAGTGTCTTTGTTCAACTCTTTCCTCTTTGTTTTTTTATTCCACAGATTAAAAGAATAAAACTGCACAGGCAGCAAAATAATTCATTTAAGAGTTTTGCAGAACACATCGCATGTGAGTGCAGGTAAGAAACCCGCAACACATAAAAACACATATTTATATATATAATGTATGTTTATTGAATTGTGAGCTGAACCTGCTAAGGTGCTGTGCTACATAATCCTTTGTTTTCATTCCATGGCATGTGGAGGTATGTTTCAGCGCTTGGTTGGTCAGATAACGTTCACTATTGATCGCTGGTCCAAGATAAACCCATTGAAAAGCATCTCACCCTCAGAATGCCCTCCAACGAATGTCTCTCAGTTTGTGTTGGCGAGACCAAACGATTAAACTACTACGCCTCGTCATGAGTCCCTTTTGTGCTGTGAATGGGAATGGGCTCTATTGGCCCATAAGACAATAGCCTAGCAAATGAGGCTTTGTATAATACAGTGGCTTCATGTGGCTAACAAAGCTCACAGGTAAGTCATTTAGAGATAGCATAGCTTCCTTACAAAAACATAGCTCAACTCTTTAGCCACATGTATGTATTCAGGTAGTTTATACTTCAGCTGGATATGTTTTAACAGTGGCAAACAGATTTGGTCATCATTTATCATCAATGCGCGATGCAGAAATCCTGTTTATTTATTTGTGCGTGCGTTTATTTCAATATCACCAGAGTTAGCTAGAAGCTAGATAGCAATAGCATTTGCCATTCCCGGGCTAGGGCATGTACATACCAAGAGCCACAAACATCTCCATAAAAGACCTCAATACATGAGGCCTTTATTGAGAAAACAATTCCAATTCCATATGCTCTATGCATTCATAGTTCTGAATATGTATGACCACGATTTTGCATATTCATCCGTCTATTTTTCAAGCCAATCCAATACTTGCCAGCTCTCCTAACCGAGTCAAATGGAAAGCGTTCAGAGTCTGTGTGACCTTCTTAATAATACGTGTTTCCCAACACTGTTGGCTTGCCAATGTGTCCAGGGTGCCAGCGAGTTATTGCTTCACAATCTATTACCCACACAGAGCAGACCTGACAAATTGTGTGTGTGTATGTGTGTGTGCATGTGTGTGTGTGTGCGTGCATGCATTACAACACATGATTGATGACAATGAAACAATAGATTTCATGCACTTCCTCTGGTTTACTATCTGAAAGTGTTCGCTTGAGTTGTATCTTTTTTTTGTCTCATGTTTGTTTTTGTTTTTGTGTCTGACATTCCACGTGAAACCTATCCCAACACAGACTGCGAGTATAATAGAGTCAATCTAAGATTGTGTAATTTATCAGAATGCACACTGTGCAATATCGTTTTAGCTAAAATGAGGCTGATAAAATCAGGCAATGGCAGATGCTATTGCTTCAAGTACCTGTGTCTGCCAATCCACAATCTTAACGCTCCACTAATCAATGTAACTCATTGAACACACAAATTGTGAACACTTGCTATGAAAAGGCTAATTTATCCATGTCTTAAAAAACAATAATGACATATTCATTGATAAATATCTTTTGTCGATGTTTGGTGGAAATCCGTTCGCTAAATCTTAGTTGTCCACAACAAAAATCATAAAAACAACTAACAAGCGGCCGCACTTGTTAGTTGTTTATTTACAAGATTGTCTTTGGAGCTTTGCTTTTCCTGTCTGGAAAACAAAATCAAGGACCCAAAGACATAATGGATGACATAATACGTCAAAAGCAAAGCACCTTTGCTTGTTTTGACCAGCGAGAGTGACAAGCGTGTTCTTCTCAGTGCTAATCTTGATATATATCTTGTTTACTGGAACACAATAAGAGTGTGTGATGTAACATCATCCTGCTTTTATTCTTGTCTTTCAGACTGCTAAAGACAGAAGTCATAGAGCAAGAAAAGTGAGTACATTGCATATTTTTTATGAAGATCCATTATATAAAAGGCTTTCTGGTTTTTCTCCTCTTATAATTGAATTCTTTACTTTTTCCTGAGTCACCGTCATCAATTTTATTGCTTGCCCGAATTTGGCAGCATTCCAAACCTATTCCTGGCTCGACGGAAATCTTTGTCAGCCTCTTACCGTTGCACACACACACACACACACACACACACACACACACACACACACACACACACACACACACACACACACACACACACACACACACACACACACACACACACACACACACACACATAGGCTCTCGCTCTCTCTCAAACATACAAACACACACACACACACACACACACACACAGGCTCTCTTTCACATGCACACACACAACCACACAGATATCACACACACACACACACACACACACACACACACACACACACACACACACACACACACACACACACACACACACACACACACACACACACACACACACACACACACACACACACACACACACACACATATATCTGTCACCAACAGGGAATTAAATTTCAGGTCATTGATAGCTGATAAGATCTTTGTCCTAGCTTTAGTTTAGTTCCTGTACACCTTTGCTACATTTATCTTGTTGTTCTATCTAACCTGACCGTTTAAGGATCATTGAGCTGTGGGAAACCGTGTAACAGTAATGACAACCAATTGTACCTGTTTAAAGTTAAGCATCTCCCACTTAACGTGAATGTACATATTCCATTTCATCCTATACACCATACTGATGGTACTCCTGATGTTTATCAAATGTGTCCATTTCAAATGTGTTACATCCATTACAGCAGGACTATAGATTGATTTATCTAGTGTCTTCATTAACAAAATCTGAAACCGTCTTTACATCCATGTTAAAGAAGTCCAAAAGCCTTTAAGGCCTGTGGTACTCCATTGGCTATTATGAAATCTTCTCTGTGAAACTTTTAGAAAATTATTTTTAGGTTCCTCCTAAATTCACTTGAAATGTTGAAAGCCTTGCTTTGGCCCGGTACCTTTCCCTTCGATCCAACACATGCGGGGTCAATGAACCTTCCGTTCTCCTTTTCGCAAAGTTCACATTTCTAAAGCCGGTTGGACAGCGTTTTATTTCCGACCTGGCTCGTCGTATAGATAAGCCTGCACTTTCGAGACCCTTCCTTTTTAACGCCATCTTAAACATTTACGAGTCGGCTCTTTTGCTTTGTGACGCTGCTGGCCTTATGGATGTTCTCGGGGTCATTCAACCTCTGTTTTTTGCTGCTACTACACTCTAAAGTGTTGTCTAACATCGGAAAGCCCTGGCAGAGAAGTGCCCCCCCCCCCAGGCCGGGGTTGATCCCAGAGTCAGTGCGCAGTCAAGCAGTGAACAGATAGTTAAACAGTTTGACTGAGTGACCATACCAATGTGACCAATGTGACCCCTTACCATTGATCTGCCCTTTATGTGCAAGATGGCCAGAACATCAGCTTCTGCCCTTGAAAGGCCAAGCTTTCCTTCCTTAACTCCGAAGGCCAGCTGCTATATGCTCTTTCCATGGCTTGTTTGGAAGCAGTGTTCATGACCAGGACGGTAAACCAGCCTGGAATTGAGACTTTGTGCAAGTGCATTCAAATTCAGTGGCAGTTAGAAAATGTATTACATTGTGTCTTACTGTACATTGATGACCACATCATGTAATAATGCTTTTGGGGTTTCGAGATGATTCCAGAATATAGTTCCAGGGCTATAGTTATGACGGCTTTGTCCTGGTCAATTTGTGACTCCCCGACAGCTAACTACAACCAATTACTCAATGATTGAAGAATGACTACAACTATAGTAGAACTTTCTTTGGCGTTGTTTCATTAGAATAAATAATGTATGGTTGACAACATACACTATTTAGCAAAAGAGCAATCTGAAATACTTGACAAATCATTCCATAGATAACGAATGCTAAACTGCTTAAAAACGTTAAACATCATCAATCTAAGGACCACCACTGCTTCCCTCCATTTTGTAACATCCACTGAACCCTTCATGTCTTGCCAGTTTGAATCGTGGTAAGGTATCACTCCACTTGCTCTCCTCGGCATCTCAGCTCTCTCTCTCTCTCTCTGCGTTGTCTGCTGTTCTTCTTTTCCAGAAAGCCCAAAGGAAAGCGTAAAGGCCAAAAGAGAAAGCGAAAGAAAAACCGCGACCTAAAGAATCCTGACGCGTACGTCAGCTCTGCCTTCTCGCCGTACCTACACCTGAGTGTGGCGCTTCTCATGATTAAGCTTACCTGGGAAGAGGTCACAAGCTCACTCTGATCAACGCCGTTCTAATCCACGCATTGACAAGCAGCCTTATGCAAATACTTTTTCCCAGAGGTGTCATCGCAGGAACAACACAGCTACTTTTATGTACCAGGGCCTGAATGGTAGACTTATCTTCGCTAGTGTGGACCACTACCCGAGGAGGAGAAATCATATTTGGTGTAGTGAGCGACTTCTGTGTTTGTGTTCCACCGGGACTCCCCTGGGAAAAGGATCTATTAGCATGACGATTGGTGATGGTGTGAACGTCAAACCCACTCACTAATCTTGTCTCGTCCAGTCATCCGTCTTTCCCACACACTGCCACCATAGCGATGTCTCATAATCAACCCGAGGTAAAGTGTCAGTGAACCCAAACTCGCCTTTGAATGCCAATACGTCTACTGATGATCTTCAACATGGTGACCTATGTCATTTTGGCACTGTTACTAAAAAATATAGCGTAATTACGAAAAAGGTGGTGTAAAATCCGATGCGCTTGCCAGTCTCCGCCAACCAGTTTGTTAACCTTCCACCCTGCTCCGACCTTAAGTCCCGTTCTTTTTCGTGGCGTCCAAGGGGCTTTTTCGAAGGAACTTGGACGGCAGGACCTAGGGGCACCAATTGGTGTACGCCAATATCAGAGTTTTTAATGACATGAGGAGTTCTGTGTGGGCAGCGGTTGATGTTGATGGCCGTGTCCAAGAGAGGGTTAAGCTTATCGGACACTTATCGTGCAACCCCATGGTGTGTGGCCCATTTTATTTGCAACATCGCTCAGTATAACGGTCCTACTCAGAGATGTGGACTAGCTTAAAAATCGTATCACAATGTTGCCATTAGCAGGAACCTATTGGAGTTTTAATCAAGATGAAACGTGGGGTTCACTGACACTTTAAGATATGTCGGCTAAGCTGGGGTACGTTTTCTTTTGTGTTGTATGTGTTGTTTGTTCGCAAAATGAAAACGCAATACTAACATCAAAAGTGTAATAACTTAACAAGAACATCTTCTGGGCTCCAGCACCACTAACCTGCAGCATGTAACTGCATATTTATAAATCCCTGTCTTCCTCATTGGTAGAATATTAACCAGGCTCAAACAGAAGTAGAAAAGAAGAATACACTTTTTTGAATTGTGCGCCCAGCTCAGCACCTTGTACCAAGGTGTGTCGTGTATCCAGATATGTCTCGTCTCGTCCAGATGCATCTTGTATCCAAACCGTATTTGCGTAACTTTCACACCTGGCATCTAGCATGAAAAGGAAATCATCCCCTAATTTCCTCTTAAACAGAACTATGGTGGACAACTTGTAGTCTTACAGCTTACCAGCATTAAGCCAACTGCTGCCAATAGAATTCTCAATAAAAGTGTAATTTATTTTGACGTCATGCAAGCATACTGTCTCAGGGCTCTCAACCTGTTTCCAGCGATCAGATATTGCATCCCAATATGTGAATAAAAGTGCTATTTGCAACACCAGTTTCTGTAGCACCTGGTCAAAATCCAGTCAGCGACGGACAGTTGGATAGCATTAGACAGAGCCAGCCAGTTTTGAAATATGCAAACATGACTAACCCTTGCATATGTTGAGACACAGGAAAGACGCACATATACATGTATGTATTCTCGCTTCTCCAATCCTTGAACTGTACTACTTCCTTTACCCCTCACAACCACTTTCACAACCTGTTTATGGATGTGCGCACATCACGTCTTTCTATTTCCTTTGGCTTAAAAAAACAGATGGGAAAAATCGGAACAGGGCTGGACATTGATGTTTGTTTGATTTTGCTGTAAAAAAAGTGAACATTTAAATCTCTGTTCTGACTTTCATCGTATTTCCAACACCACGGTAGAAATTAAGCTAATGAGCCACTGGATGGTTAGAGAGTCTAGAAGAAGCTACAGGGGCATGAAACACCTCATAGCGTCCGAACATACTGTATGAACCAATGGCCAATAGAGAGAGAGTCAGGTTTAGGGCTGCAACTTATGATTACTTCCAACTGTAAATTATTCTCTAAAAGTTGAACCCAAGTTCTCAGATCCTAAAGTCCAATTTGCTTCCTTTTTCGGAAAAAAACAGTTGAGGAAGACAAAATCTCAGAATGATCTGAAACAGGGTATTTTGGATCTCTGAAGCTCCCAGCTCCACATGTTTAGCCCTTGGGTTGGATAAATGTCTGAAACAAGTCATTTTCAATAAATCTCAATTCATCTTGAACTTGAATTGCTGGTCAAAGAATCAAAACGCAAGCCGAGATGGGATATACATGCACATACCTTATATAGATGTAGCTGACAGGAACCGTGTACAGATAACCCATAAGGAATCCACCAGCATGGCTTTGCACCCCAGTGACTCCGGCTAACCCTGTATCTGTGCTGGGATCTCCTGGGTTCGCTGTTGTGTCTTCGGAGCTTTGCTATGTCTGCTAGCGGTCTCCTTTCTCCTCCTGTTCTTTTCATCCTCCAATAACAGGTTTCATTGCTGTTCTATCCAACATGCTGGCGTTTTTTTGTTTGTTTCTCATGCGATGTGAAGATATGACAGATAACTCGATGGCCTTTTTGATCGTTTTTGTCTTGGTCGTTGTTTTTGTTTTTTGTTACGATTTGGAGGGGGTTATGTAAACCAGAACATTGTCTGGAGAAATTAGTTATTGTGTTCCACCTTTGTTGTCTCCATTGGTTTGAATCAACATAAGAGTACACAGGTAGGAAGGCCTTTTTTTTGTTAATTGAAGTGGTGATGTGTCCGCCGTTGTGTGCCAGGGATGGCAGAAGGCGTCCATTCCTCAGGATGTACGTTTTCCCTCTCCTTGTACGGACACGAAATAGTGTTTTAGATTGTGTTTGAAGATCGTTCCAGCATTTGTAATCCGAGCCAGCTCTCTTGTTATCTTCCTAATCTGAATCTGTTTCTTTGTGGAACGAGTAACACTCCTTCATAAGAATTTCAATAAAATGAGAACTTGTATCATTGTGAAACAAACAGAACATTGAGTCTTCTTTATCAGATTTGGATTGCCTTACCCATTGGGCTCAGAAGGAAAACTGACTTGCCTTTCAAACCAAAACCAAAGCCATACTGTAACAATTTCTAATTCATCCAGTGCTTTGATGACCCCTTTTATAACCATATAAATGTTGGTGGACAACTGTACACACACACACACACACACACACACACACACACACACACACACACACACACACACACACACACACACACACACACACACACACACACACACACACACACACACACACACACACACACTTCGGTGGGGTGAGTTGCAAGATGGCGTGATGTTTGACGCATGCAGTTTCTTCCCCCTCTTCTGTATGTGTGGGAGCGGCCCTTTGTTACACCAGCTTGACGTCCGACACCGCAAAAGACACACACACCTCTCTCCAACTAACACATAAAGCTTAAATATGGCTGGCTTTGGCCTAGCGTGTTTCACAGTTATAATCCCTCCCTCTCTATCTCTCTGTTTGTGTTTCTCGCTAGTGTGTGCGAGCCGTGCTCAGAGAGGCGAAGGAAGCTGTTTGTCCAGGACCCTCGCACCTGCCAGTGTTCCTGCAAGCACACAAACGAACACTGCAAAGAGCGCCAGCTAGAGCTCAACGAGAGGACCTGCAAGTATGTCCCGGGGCTGCATGTGTGTGTGTGTGTGTGTGTTTCTGTAATTGATTTATAGGGGTTTGATGGCGTTGTAGAAGTAAAGGGATGATTATGGTTCCACATCGACGCAACGCAAGGACCAGGCAGATACTTCGATGCAGTCCTTACCCTGTTTTGGTTCTGCATCGGGTTTCAGTGAGCGGACTAATCACAGCCCTTGCTTCTCCTCCGCCTCGACGCAAGGTTACAATTTTTGGGAGGCGCACGTCCGGCCCTTGCGGTGGACACAAGGAGGGTCCGCAAGGACGTAATGGGTCTGTAAAACCCCTTGCGTTGCGTTGACGTGGAATCATAACTTAGCCTCTGAGGTGACTGTGGGACAAACCCAGCCAAAATGTTTCTGGGTGAGAAAAGCACCTCAAAGTCTGGATTCTACCTTTAGGCATCCCGGACCCTCATGCAATTATTCCTACCTGCTACTTAATCCCATGTATC
This sequence comes from Gadus morhua, assembly GCF_902167405.1. Classification (NCBI taxonomy): domain Eukaryota; kingdom Metazoa; phylum Chordata; class Actinopteri; order Gadiformes; family Gadidae; genus Gadus; species Gadus morhua. Next base: position 7,870,508 of record NC_044068.1, read on the forward strand.
GAGAGGAGATCCCTTTAGGTCGAGGTTGAAGTTGAAAATAGAAATGCAGCCATTAAGTTTTCTCTGTACCTTATTCAGTCCGGATGAGAAATTAGGGAGTTTATCGAATTGCAATGTAGTTCCACTTAGTTTAGTATCTTATTTCCAGAGTCCGGACCATCCACTGCACTTAACGTGTTTTCATTTCCTTCTACAGATGTGACGCACCCAGGAGATGAGGCCGGAGCACCAAATGTTCAAGATGAAGGAATATTTTTGAAATATTTCACAGCACAGCACTTTGTCTTTTACCCGTAAATTTGCGGAAAAGGTTTTTTTTTTTTTCTCTGTTGAGAGAGCATTCCCCCTGGACTGACCGCCTGAGAGCAACCGAAAGGGACTGAACGGACTGAAATCTCTTGCCGTCGCATATCTGTGTGTAAATACCACGATAAACAATACATCATTTGTATGCTGCTAAGAAAACAAATAACTAGACCTATCCGTTTTTTTTTTTGAAGATTATAAAGAAAATGGCCGCTCTTCTGCATTATATCTGTAACGAGGCTTTTAACGGACATTCTGTGGTACGCCGGTTCATTTTATGCAAATTCCTTCACTGGATTAGAGGCTACTGTAGAATAAATTTCGATCATGAATGACATGGTGAAACTGAGGAGTATGTGGGAGCGCAATCATTCAAAATGGCGGATGATTTGTTTCTTTTTGTTTCTGCCGTACAACTGTCGCTAGAACCGTCCGCTCAGCACCGAGAGACAGTCGACGGGGATCTGTGCCTCAGAGTGGACCGAGCCCTTATGAAGTTATGGAGCCTGGCGTGGATTATGAATGATGCTTTGCCAATGGTTGCTGTGTAGGTAAACGCTACACTAAAAAGGATCATTTGGAGTGCCATATACTTTTAAAGGGAAGTCTGTTATCATGAGAGCATTTACTGGCACATCCAATGTGAAAACCACTGACAACATCCACCTATATATATATATATATATATATATATATTGTAGTTTTGATTCCATTTCGCAAAAACTGTGTTCACAAAAACGTACTGAGAAAATCTTCTTCAAAATGCTTCTTAAATTATTTGTTTCGTTGTTTCGTTGGCACAGAAGACGGTACATTGGGTGGGTGACCAGACAGTCAGGTGGCTCTGAAGTTGTGACGTAAATGCATCGACAACAATAACAGATCGTCTTCTCCATACTGTACATACTTTATATTCCTTTATGCCATAGTCCATCGTAGATAATTTATATTGCTATAGAGTATTTTTTTCAGTATTCCCTCTTCTACCTTCCCATATTTAATTGGATCTATTTATATATGCAGTGTTATGTACCAACGGTCCCCCCTCCCCTTATCTCCCCATGTCTGTGAGGTCAGTCATGGCTAGCATGGAGACGCCATGCTTTTGTAGAAAAGAAAAAAACAACATGTTAACATTCCCTCCATGAATCCTTCGTCAAGATGGCGTCTGTTTTTTGTTTGTCACTCATCCAAGGGTGTGGATGCGTTTTTGGTATTTGAAACGTGTGTGCGTGTGTGTGTTTGTGTGTGTGTGTGTGTGTTTGTGTGTGTGTGTGTGTGTGTGTGTTTGTGTGTGTGTGTGTGTGTTTGTGTGTGTTTGCGTGTGTACGTGTTTGTGTGCATGTTGAAAAAATATCAAGCAATGCTTTTAAGTTGCCCTCGACGCCCTATTGGACACAAGCATAATCTACTGTTAAATTCTGCATTTAAATATTATGAAAAAGCAAAACTTTCGGATTTGGATGGTGGAAAAAAACAAAAAACTGCATAATCCGTACCACCAGCCATTTAAATTAGGGTCATAATGTTTTGATTATTTTTCATTAACATTAACATGTTTGTCTTTGTCTATGTAAAGTAGTACTGCATATTTATTTTCAAATTATATTGTTTTATATAAAATAAGAAGAAGGTTGCTATGTTTTATTGTGACGGCTGCATTTTTAAGACAATAAGTCGCATATAGGTCTGATTGTGGTGTTCGTTAAGGCTAAAGTGATAGGCCTGTTGTATCATTAACTGTTACATCAATGTATTCTCTAGTCTCACAATGTGTTGACAATGTTTTGAACCTGAACTGAAGAACACTGAGAGGTTGCTAAATCGTTGGCCATGTTTGTTTTGAAACAAATTTCCACTTAGCCGTACATGCTAAATGCTTACTGATGGATAAGCCACTGGAGAGGGCTTTAATGCCACTGTGTTTAAGACCCGCTTCACTGACTCTTTATGTGCACCTGAATATGTAGCAAACCAAATCCCTATAAACCGTGGGCCCCCTTCACTCGGCAAAACACTCCAAAGAATGCCATAAACCACATAATCTGTGGTTTACCAAGAGCTAGCTAGTGCGCTAGCCATAGCCGCGTGTCTGTGGCTATGTAAACGTTAGCTAACCTTGGTCAGCGAGCGTACATGGACTTCACTGTTGATTTAGCAAGTCTATCTCTGCACACAAACAGAGTGGAATGCTTATCCTATTGATTAATGTGACACTCAGTGCCTACGATTTGTTTTATGCCCAACCAACAGTGATGTTAATGTCAAATCAAATAGTTTATATCTAGTTTTATTTCATAAATGATAAATTTGACGTATTCTTCGTAAAAGTGAAGCAAGAGAAAACACAACTGAGAGATTTAATTTCATGAAATGAATAAATTTGACAGACAATTAGGTAACTAGGCCTACATTCACGATGCTTATTTGGGTTGTTTGTGTGGGATTTGTGTATGTGATAGAAGGTTGAGTTGCATATTTCTTACAGCCTACCCCTTCCCTTTCATCGCTAACTTAAAATAGCCTACCTTTTCAAACGTGAACCAAATGGCACCTCAACACTCACCGTACCTCCTCTCGGCACGCATCACTTTCATCAACCCGTTTGATTAATGATGAGTGCTCACTTAATCTCAAATTGGGGCGCAGTATGGTAGCCTGGTTTATGTTAAGTTATGTGCTGCATTATGGGATTCAGCATAGGCCCCTATTCTTATCCAACACAGTCTCTTAGGAAGCTCGTTTCTCGATTGTCACGAAAATAGGTAGTTTACTTTTCTTGTTCAACAAGTTAGAATATCGATGATTTCAATTCCTCTATGTATGGCCTTTAGACAGTGTGTTTTTATTAATCAGCTTTTTCTTTGGTGAAGTGAGCATAATTGAGGAGCTGAATGGGGCGAGTCATTACATTGGTGTTTGTTCCCACTGTGTAGAGCGTCGTGTGTACCGAGACATCAGTGGAATGAAGAGTTGTGTGTGTGTGTGTGTGTGTGCGTGTGCGTGTGTGTGTGTTTGTGTGTGTCAGTCAAGGTCAGAAGTTAAGTGGGACTCATGGCATTTTCGAAATCAAGATGACGTAAAATAAAGGGTTAACTTCTGTATTTTACTCTGCATTTGCAAAGAGTTGTATTTCCCAAATGTTTTCATGGGAGTCATTGCATATTGGTCCGTCATGCAACATAGACAAAATAAGGTGTTACCGAAAATTTGATATAATGGCCCCAAAAGTATTACATGGGGGCCAAAAAAGCCCTTGTTAAAATAGTTAATTTCCTATCATGGTGTGTGTGTGTGTGTGTGTGTGTGTGTGTGTGTGTGTGTGTGTGTGTGTGTGTGTGTGTGTGTGTGTGTGTGTGTGTGTGTGTGTGTGTGTGTGTGTGTGGCGGTAGTAGCTCATGACGCACTCAAAAGAGCTTGTCCGGTAATGGTGTGCAAATCATCCCATGCTGATGTAAGTGGAAAGCGGGAATCAGGAGCCACGGTAGATGCGACTCCGTGTGATAGGCTACTGCTGCCCACTCACGCATACTACTACGGCTTTAAGAAGACGTCCGGTCTATATTTACCTTACGGTTCGGTTCCCTGCCTCGTGACACTAGACGGAATCCTGGACGACTCACAAGGTAGACGGGGAAGAGAGGGAGGGAGGGAGGGAGGTAGAGCAGCAAAAATAGGAGGAATCGGGAAAGAAGATTGCTTATCTCTTGCATCACTTTCTTATCCTCGTCATAAATCCTGACTGCGGTTGGAGTGTGTGCGCGCACGTTTTTTGTGTGTGCGACCATTGTTTGCGTGTTTGCATGTGTGGGTGAGGTCGAGCAACGGATAGAGAAAGTGTGTATGATAACATACCCCGTGTGGGGTAGGCCCCCGTTCCACGTGGATCATTATCACACACGCTGCGTTGTTGTACCAGCTCTTGCCGCTGAGCTTTGGAGTGGGGTGCTGTTAGCCTGGGGTATGTGGGTATGTGGCCGGGGGGGGGGGGGGGGGGGGGGGGTGTTTCTGTGAATGTGGATGGTAGCCAGACTGGAGGATATGGGAGCCGGACCTGGCTGAACCCACTCACCTCACATGGGGCGAGTTAGTACAGCTTACACTCATTACCGCCGCATTACAACTCGGTGTCTGTGTGTGTGTGTGCATGGTAACACGTGTGTGTTTGTCTCTGTGTGTGTGTGTGTGTGTCTGTGTGTGTGTGTGTGTGTGTGTGTGTGTGTGTGTGTGTGTGTGTGTGTGTGTGTGTGTGTGTGTGTGTGTGTGTGTGGCTCTGTCCTCATCCTTGCTGCCCATGCCTCCTGCGTGAGTTATTTAGAATGGCAGGATGATGTGGGAGGTTGATGAAGGTGCGGACTAGGTTGTAGGTTGAATCCACAAGTACAGTTGTTGGTTTAAGATTTCTCAATGAGCGCTGATGCTACGTTATGGCCCGCCGTTACTATGGGGAGGTGTTCTCACCAATGACTGATAATATGTGGCTCGGTGTGAGAGGATTGGAGATACCGTTATTTTGAAGCTCCCTGGACTCCACCCAAGGCAAAATGCGTGACATTTTTCTGATCGTATTTATCATAACCTACCATTCAGAGAACATCTTCTCAAACAGAACAATCCAAAATGTAATCGCACGTTTGGACGCGAAAGACGAATGCACTTTAGAAGAAGGGCTTTGGCAAATCTTTGTTATTGTGGTTTGGATATTAGTACCCAATAAAAAAAGAAGTCGGTTTGACCTCGTTCTAAATGAAAATCAAAGGCAAAACGGTGTATATATAAAAATAACTGTCCTAACTGCGGACGTCTCCATTGTGTAAACATCTTCGCTCTCCCTCGCTCTCCCTCGCTCTGCCTCTCTCTCTCTCCCTCGCTCTGCCTCTCTCTCTCTCTCTCTCTCTCTCTCTCTCTCTCTCTCTCTCTCTCTCTCTCTCTCTCTCTCTCTCTCTCTGTCTCTGTCTCTGTCTCTGTCTCTCTCTCTCCTACCCGCCAAAACATCTGACCGGGGATGAATCCTGCTCTCGAGGTGTTGGATGAAAGTGAGCCAGTGTCATATTTTATGACACGGGAGTGTACACAAGGTGCCATGTCAGCATTGACACAGTGACACGTATGTTCATAGCAAGGTGTGTGTGTGTGTGTGTGTGTGTGTGTGTGTGTGTGTGTGTGTGTGTGAAAGAGAGAGAGAAAGTGCAGAAGACAAAATGGGAGCAAGAGGGAAGGAGAGATGGAGAGAGAGAGGGAATGAGAACACCTGGTGAGCCAAAAGAGGAATCCTTCCTATCTTCCCAAATGCAACGTAACCAAACGCTAAAAATAACTCCAATAAGATAAACAACACGCTAAACCGCATTCCAAACTCCAAAGTCTCTCGTTCACTAATTTGACTCATTTAATGCTTGACCTTGACACATTATAATTTCATGTTACGGTCATATATCGCCTATACATTAGGGCATGAATCCATAAAACTAAGTGGATTAGACGTTATCTCTTTAACAGCCATATTTAAGGGGTTTTCCTGCTCGAGGATGGATGGCTATGAGTCATGATGTGGGTTGGTGGCTCTTGTCGGTTTAGATTTCCCGTCCCTCTCCGGGTATATGTTTTATCTTATTATTATTTAGTTTTATGATCTCATCAAAGATGTTATTGACAACAGTTTCGGCGGTGTGTGTGTGTGTTAATCTCCTCATGTGATCTGTGTGCTGTCACTGGACAGCGGTGATTGGTAGGGCACACACCTGCCCCAATGCTCTCTATGACCAGGGTTGAATCTGTGGGGCTTGGGTCACACGTGCAAATGCTAAAACCATCATCAACATTGTGTACAGTGAGTCATCGTTGCATCCTCGTGATCCCCCACATCTAACCTCCTAAATTGATTGTGTTCTTCTGGCCTCTCTCTCTCTCTCTCTCTCTCTCTCTCTCTCTCTCTCTCTCTCTCTCTCTCTCTCTCTCTCTCTCTCTCTCTCTCTCTCTCTCTCTCTCTCTCTCTCTCTCTCTCTCTCTCTCTCTCTCTCTCTCTCTCTCTCTCTCTCGGTTTCTCTCTCTCTCCAAGTCTCTCTCGGTTACTCACTCACTCACTCACTCACTGTCTCTCTCTAAGTACAGTACTTTAGTCCACGACAGACTTTGAAACAGAACCTTTGACCAGAGTAGGCTGACCATGAGAAAATAAACACAGGGTAGGAGAAAGCCCTGTTTTGCAGCCTGTCCTGGATTTGTCCGTCAGTGAGTTGAGTCAATTGCTTCTGGCTGGCTCCGTCTGCACTACAAGATGACTCCTCCACCCTGACAGCCCACAGTCTCGCTGTTCTTGTTTCTGACATCAACTTTAAAGGAAAAAAAAACTCTTAAGGTGACAGTGAAGCGCCCAAAATGTTTAATGAGTGATTTATTTGTTGTTTATTTTTTCAAACATGAGGATGAGGATGATGATAATGATGATGATAACGAGGAGGAGGAGGAGGAGGAGGAAGATTTTGGCCACATCCTTCAGCTTCTTGGAACACTCTGTCCGTCCTCCGCGGTCAATGTCCTGAACTAAGATCCCAGACAGCTTCCCGTACCCAGCCGCCACTCCTCATGAAATCCATTCCAGGAGAAATGACCATTTTTGTAGCCTCAGGAAATCAAATGCACTGGAGTGCATGAGACTTTTTTCGTCAATGTCACAGATGTAGAAAGTGCAGAACTATACTTCCTGCTGTTACCTGGCCTAGTGCGACTTTAACAGCTCTTATTTAGGGTCACGATCAACGGCGCCACGTAAAATAGCACTTGGCTAACTTCGGTGTCGACCGCAGTCGCAGTTGGCGACGCAGTGTCCGCGAGGCAGTAGACTTTTCTGGAAGATTAGCAGTTGGGCGGTCGGGATGTTGGGTGGGAAGGGGGGGCGGGGGGGCAGATTAAGACATTCCCTGCATGCTCTCTGCCCCCGACCACTTAAATCAGTTACATGTGATTACCTTTGACTTGTTCAGCCTGGCTGAAAAGGAGGGGATTGGGGCAGTTTAGCTAATGGGGTAAATAATGATCATAATGGTAATAATACACTTCATCGTATACAATTTAGCCGCGTGTGTGTGTGTGTGTGTGTGTGTGTGTCTGAAGAACTCCTGTTTGCCATATTGGTTTTTATGTTGACATGGTTGATCGTGGATTTTACACAAGGTGCCATGTCAGAATTGACACCGTGCCATGCATGTTCATTAAAACGTGTGTGTGTGTGTGTGTGTGTGTGTGTGTGTGTGTGTGTGTGTGTGTGTGTGTGTGTGTGTGTGTGTGTGTGTGTGTGTGTGTGTGTGTGTGTGTGTGTGTGAGAGAGAGAGAGAGAGAGAGAGAGAGAGAGAGAGAGAGAGAGAGAGAGAGAGAGAGAGAGAGAGAGAGAGAGAGAGAGAGAGAGAGAGAGAGAGAGAGAGAGAGAGAGAGAGAGAGAGAGAGAGAGAGAGAGAGAGAGAGAGAGAGAGAGAGAGAGAAAATGGGAGCAAGCGAGGGAAGTAGAGACGGAGAGAGAGAGAGAGAGAAGGAGAACACCTGGTGAACCAAATGCAACGTAAACAAACGCTAAAAATAACTCCAATAAAATAAACAACACGCTCAACCACATTCCGATTACCAAAGTCTCCTGTTGACAAATTTGACTCATTTAATGCTTGACCTTGTCGCATTATAGTTTCATGTTCCGATCATATATCGCCTATACATCAGGGTACTAATCCCTCAAACTAAGTGGATTAGCCGTAATCTCTTTAACAGCCATATTCAAGGGGGTTTTGGGGCTCATGGATGGATGGCTACGGCTAAATCCATCCAGGGACTCACTGTCACTCAAAGTACTCTGTGACCCGCGTCACAGCTGTCCCCCCAGTTTGAGACACACTGAACGAACATACGGTTTAAACTGATGCATCCCCGGACAGGGGAAACAGACGACGTGACATGTAGACAGGGCTATAACGAATCTACAGAAACAGGTCATATTTGCCCTGAGGATGCCAAGAAATATTTGGAATCGGATAGAGAGGCTGCGGGACATTGATTTTTCTGCAGGCCAGGAGAAAGATGATGAAGAGAACACAGTTCCTGCAAATGCCGGACCATAGGTTCAAGTAGGAACGCCCCAAGACCCCTACTGCGCCTAGTGGGAAAATATGACGATGATGATAATGATGATGATGATGATGCCAGCAACAAAGTGTTTGTTGTTGCTCTTGTTGCGTGTGACCCAGGCTCCGCCACTGGGTCACAGGTCACCGCGCTCTCTGACGAAGCCTGACGTTGTATCGGAGTGCTGCGTGGTTACTCAAGCTCCTTGTGTTTGGGTAACGATGGAATATTGTTATGATGTTAGATTAGCATTGCGCTTTTTGTTTATTTTTCGCCTAACTAATGAAATGACATTAAAAATGATTTATACTTCTGGGATACTAATTAGCCCTAATCAAGGGGGGCTTATTATTGGTCATCATGAATTAACTCATGCAGGACTTTACCGATAACCAAAGGATGTTGACTCGATCCGGTACACCGATTTTGGCGATCACACTCCGGGCCGGGGGATGCAGCTTTTTTGTTGACAGAGTGGTCCTCGTTGATGTTTAGAGACAACCTATAATCCAGACATCAGACTCCTCTCTAAATGGATCCTAGTCCTTGGTCGACTCCATGTTTTCCCGTCCTGGGAGAGAGCTTTATGCTCGGAGGAGATGGGCCAACCCTGTAGGGGTACGACCCGTAGGGAAGGCCTTGTTGCGCCTGCTAGGCGAGCAGGCAGGAACGCCTCGGCCTGGCCTGACTGTTAGTGGGACTGCTGAGCTGGCAGGGGCTGAAGGACAAGCAGATACCAGCATAAGCACAAAAAACGAATTGCAAACACGCACGCACGCACGCACGCACGCACACACACACACACACACACATATATTTACACTCATTCCGACTCAAAAACTCAAAAACACACACTCAAGCATACCAAAACATGGAAACAAACACATACGCTCACTCAGTCACACTTATACACACTCAGACACACACACACACACACACACACACGCACACGCATACACACACACAGGGTCAGTAACACCAAGACTAAATCAAATATTTATCAAATTCATGGAAGGAGGAATGAGACGGTGACTCATGCATTGACTCCCCCAGACATTTCTGAGCTCTCTCTCCGTGCTGAATACACAGCATTATCATATTCAGCATCTGCTTTTTCTTGGCATATCAACAGAAATATACAGCGCCGTAGCGGCACACTTCTGTCGCGTGCTCTACTTGTGCCCTTATGCGGCACTTCATGGGCAACACTCGAGTGATAATAATACTGCAGGGGGAAACACTAGGAGGTACCAGCCAGGGGAGCCAAGTCCAACTATCAGTGTTTGAGCTCTAATGGGATTTCAAGTTTCTCTAGTGTGTACACATTGTGTATGAACAACGGGAAATATGTGGGATGGAGACCCGAGGGTGAGATGAAAGCTAATGTGCGTCACTTTGTATGGAGAGGGAGAGATAGCGAGAGAGAGAGAGAGTGAGAGAGGGGAAGAGTGAGTTCTAGATATCCCCCTCCCCCCACCCCACCCTCTGGGCTTGTCTCTTTCTCAGATCCTTATAGGCAGATTTTCACGGCACCGTTGGCAATAAACACTAGGTCTCCTCCATATTGCCCCAATGTTCATCCTTGAACTATGCCCTCGACGGCCAGTCCTTCCTTTTTTGCTACCAACTGATCCCCCACCCCCCCAGAAGTGACCTAGGAGTGAACTATTATTGTGGGCGGCAGAAGCTCCGTAGGTAGAGCGGGTCGGCTGGTAACCTGAAGGTTGCCGGTTCGATCCCCGGCTCCTCGCTGAGTATCGAGGTGTCCTGGAGCAAGGCACCTAACCCTAACTGCTCCCGACGTGCTGGCTGTCGGCTTGCGAGGCTGACACCGCCGTCTGTGTTTGAATGTGTGCATGATTGGTGAATGTCAGGCAATATTGTAAAGCGCCTTGAGTGGCCAATGGGTTAGAATTGACCAATGGAAGAGAAGTGACCTAGCAGTTAACTAGAAGTGACTTAGAAATGACCTAGAAGTGAACCGTAGAAGTGATTGATAAAATAGAAGTGAACTACTTATTTTTTCCCTTTTGTTTGATTGCCTGTACTGTCTGTATGTATTCCTTTCTTATTTGTAAAGCGTCAGTATTTAGAAAAGCGCTATAAAAAATGTATCAATTATTATTAACTTAACACTTAATGTGAACTAGAAGTGACTTAGAAGTGACTTAGAAATGACCTTGAAGTGAACTAGTAGTGACCTAGAAATGAACTAGTAGTGACCTAGAAGTGAACCAGCCGTGTCGGGCTCAGTTTAGAGTCTGTGTGTGTGAACCGAGCACTGCTGTCATCAGATCTCCTGCAACCCGCTTCGGTTCTGGGGGGGTTTGAGGCGATGGCATGTGCTCCCAATAGGCCGCTCGACAGAGGCCCCCCCCCCCCCCCCCCCACCCTGATCCCTGGAACCACAATCCAGGAGCCAGGCTCCTCTAGTCATGACTTGCGACCTGCAGCCTATTATTGCCGGTGGGGGGGGGGGGGGGGGAGAAGAAAAAACCCAAGGGTAAAGATGACATGAGGAGCGGACGAGGCTACAGGGGGAGGGGGGGGGGGGGGAGGGCCATCTCTAGTTGTGCCCAGGTGTCTGTGAGAACAAAAGTGTGAACAAGGGACTGGATTGCAGGAAGCGGATTTGCTCTTGGCAGGTATACGGCAATATATATAGCAATTAAAAGTGTCCGCCTTCTTCGGTTCTCTTTCGGATCTGAATGGAATGCTCGCTCAGAGTGTGTGTGTGTGGGTGTCTGTTTGTATGTGTGTCTGTGACTGTTTGTGTGTGTGTGTGTGTGTGTGTGCGTGCATGTGTTTGTGTGTGTGTGCATGTGGGTTTCTGTGTGTGTGTGTGTGTTTGTGTGCATATGGGTTTCTGTGTGTGTGCGTGTGAGTGTAAGTTTGTGTACATATGTGAATGTCTGACATTTGTGCAACGCATGCATATTCCACGTGTATCTGACGTAGGTATTTATATTTAGATTACAACTTCAAACTTTCAAAGAGCATGAGGACATATCAGAGAGGGACACAGAGACACATCGGTAGGGCATAATTTACAGCTTTGGCTTGCATCGGTGTAAACGAATATCTGCGAGTTCCCCCTGGGAACGCAGGCCATTCGCACATTGTGCGCGGACAGGCAGTAAAGCTTGAAGGGGAGTGGGAAGGACACAGCCCACCGCCTTGGTTAGGTGGGTCTCATGCGATTAGGTGAGCCGGGGTCTGGAGACTTTTCTGCTCTCATTCTTTATCTTAGACACACACACACACACACACACACACACACACACACACACACACACACACACACACACACACACACACACACACACACACACACACACACGCACATACTATAAGACACAACGCATGCATAGATGCATACACACACTTTAAAACACTCACACATGCACCCACACACACACATACGTACAGTATATAACACATGCACACACACAGACAATAACACTTGTGCACACACTAGGTAACACAAATATGTACATGCACATATGTAAACACTATGTAACACACATAGACACACACAAAGATGCAGAAACACTCACAAATGTACATGCAAACACACTCACACACACACATTATATATCACACACAAACACAACACTTATACACACACTATGTAACACATACATGCACAAACACACACATACACACACAAACACGTATGCACTATATAACACACACACAAAGATGCACACACACTATAAAAACCTCACACACACATGCACACTATAACAAATCCAACATGCACGCACATCACACACACAACCACACTTAAAGACACACGGATCCACACACACACACATATACGTGCACACTATATAACACACAAACACACACACACACTATAAAACATTCAGACATGCACGCAAAAACGCACACACAAACACTATATAACACACACACAAATAGGCACCAATGCACGAGTCGCGCTGGCTTATTTCCTTTCATTCATTATTTCCCCAACCTTTCTCTTCATGGCATCCTAATCCATTCACCCGTTAACTCGCTAATGTCTCCACATGAGGAGTTTCCTCGAGGTCTGTAATCAATGCCACTTGTCCCATTCACCAACCCCCCCCCATCATCAATCGTTGTTGTTTCCTTGTCAACTCTCAGGCCTTCTTCCTCGTCCGCTTAAAAGGAAAGAAAATGAGCATATCACAAAATAATCCTTAAAAGAGAACCTGATTGGTCCTTAGGGCTGTTCCCAGACAGAGAACCTGACCAGAGACGGGGTAGAAAAGCAACAAGGAACAGAAGGAGGCCGAATATAACCCGGGCACTGCAAGAGGCTGCTTCTTAGAAACAGTGGGTATAGAACTACTGTTCCCAGTAGTCTGACTTTCCCACCGTGTCTATTCCCCTGGTGTTATTTCTGCACAATCTGGGTCCCATTGACTCTCAGCCTGATGATTATAGAGCTGATTATATGAACAAAAGTCAGACACGAGTTTGTCTCGACTTTTGTTCATATAATTTCCTCTGAACAATACCGGCGGTCACTTCTCTGGCAAAGGTGCATAAACCATCCTCTCTCTCTCTCTCTCTCTCTCTCTCTCTCGCACTCGCGCTCTCACTCTCACTCTCGCGCTCTCACTCTCGCTCTCTCTCTCTCTGTTGCTCCATCTCTCTTTCCCTCTCTCTCTCTGTTGATCTCTCCAGCACCACGTACACACACACACACACACACACACACACACACACACACACACACACACACACACACACACACACACACACACACACACACACACATACACACACACACACACACACACACACACACACACACACAAACACACGATTACATAGAGTGGTTGCCTGGTAATTGGAGTCCCTGCTATTAAGACAGAGCAATGTAAACTGGCATTGGCAGTGTTGTTAGGGACAATTTGTTGACTCTACGGCTATGACAGGGAATGGTTTTAAGCGTCCACAGAGCGCTAAAGCCATTGGTGCTGAAGCGTTGAAATGGTGGCCGTCGTCATAGGAACAGTCAACATTATCGATTCCTGCCCTCACAATTCTGATCCTCATTGTCGTTCAACTTTACAGTCTGAATATGTTGACTTAATTACGGCCCTGGTTTATTGGAAGACTGGGATATCGGTGCTTAAGTTTTAACCTTGATAATCGTATTTTAGCTTAATTCCACACAACTATATATTCTATAGAGTTTATTCAAACTGAATGTGAACACAGTGAATGTTTGAAGGTTGAAGGTTACAGCGTCGAGTTGAAACAATATTGACTCATAATTCTCTTTTGAAAACCTAAGAAAAGATCTACGTGCAAATCATGAGCCTGACTAATATCACAGGAATGTTTTAAAGAGGGCCCGTCAACTGAACAGCTCTGATTTTCGAGACAAAAGCAGCGGAAAATCTACAACTGAAATGCAAAAAGGGTAAAACAATTCAGGAACACATATACATTTGTGAGGTGAAGGAAAGTGACAGAAGTGATGTTATAGTGACCAGGTCCAATATTTGCTCACGCAACCTGAATGCAAAAGGTTTCGTGTAACTTAATTCATGATATACTTCCTATTAGGTGTTGCAGTGTGTGCATTAAGGTATGTAAGTGGTAAAGAACAGATGCTTAGCAAACATCCGTTGTTTACCACCGATATGCACTAATGCGCACTTAAGGACTGATTACATGTTTATGTACAGTCTTTATGTGTGTGTATGTGTGTGTGCATAAGTCTCCATATAGAGATGTGTACTCTTGGTGAGTGTTTGTGTATGTGGGGTCGCGTGCGTCTTCCAAGTGTTTTCGCTCAGCAAGTACATCGGAACGGTAGGAAACCTGGATTCAGATAAAGTGAAAATGTGTGAACTCAATGCTAGGCCACCATAAGAAAAATAAACAACCACAGCCAGCATTGATTGAAGAACAAAACACTTATTTCCACTTTCCATTCATATCATATCACCTAACCCACATGTCTCAATATCACATATTTTCATGCATTATTCCCATTTATAACATTCCTTGACTATAGTTCCCATGGCCCCAAATGTTCACTTAATCACATTTAGGCAAGCTGCAAATAACTCTTATTGTTCCTTTTCCTCAGCTTTTATTTTAACAATGGTCCCCTTTCAGAACTTCAAAGCTGCTATGAGCACCAAACGATTGCGTTTATTTTGGTATAAATATCAAGGTGACTGATTAGGGCTTATCAGAGATTTCCCTTGAGAGAAAACAAATACATAATAGATGAAAATGTGATGTGTTTGTCTGCAGCCAGCTGCTGCCGTTCATGGTGGAGGTGGAGGTGGAGAAGGAGGTGGAGACGGAGGTGGTGGAGGAGGAGGATGTGGAGAAGCTGAAGATGGAGGTGTTGGAGGAGGAGGAGGAGGACGACGACGAAGAGTTGAGTATGGAGGAGTTGGAAGAGGTGGAGGAGGAGGTGGAGTTTGAGGTGGAGCAGGAGGAGATGGAGAGGCTGAAGACGGGGGAGGTGGTGGAGGAGGTAGTGGAGGAGGAGGTGAAGAAGGAGGAGGCGGTAGAGTAGGAAATAGAGGTGGTGAATGAGGAGAAGGAGATGGAGATGGAGGAGAAAGAGGTGAAGATGGAGGAGGTGGTGGTGGAGGAGGAGATTGAGAATGAGGAGGTGGAGGAAGTGTTGGAGGAGGAGTTGGAGTTAAAGAAGATGACCCATGTGTTGGTGCTGATTCAGGGTGGCAAGCTCAGTTGATCAGAAAATCGTCAGCCTATAGATATGTTTACAATATTGTAGTACATTAATACTGTAAGCTATAAGCACATTACTTCCATTTCATTCTTAGTTGGGGCATTGTTTTCCCCTATTCCCCCCATTCTATCTCTTGGCCAATCCACCCTTTGGCCAGCACGTCCAACAGCAGCAGATGACACATTTCCAGGAATGCAGAGGCTGTTGATGACCACCATCCTAACTACATTTGATCCACTTCGAACCAGACGAGGAGGATGGCCGGAGCAATCATGGGGAGGGGGGGGGGGGGGGGTAAGAAAATACACTGTGGTCTTTACTCTGACCAGCATACTTTGTCAACTAAGCTGACCATGACTTCAATGGCCAGCGGTTTGCGTCAGCCGGGCACATAGGATTGTGTAACTTGAAGAAATGCCAAAAATGTTGCCATCCAGACTAAGGTTTTTCTGCTCTTCATGACTTTTAGTTACCTCACTCTCAGGGTAGGCGATATCATAACGCCCCCTAGTGGTCACTAGGGAAACATCACGGTGTCTTTTTCTTCAAATTTATGTGAAATTCGATCTCCCACAAAAGAAATGTGTGTTTAATTTTCTCCCTCCCATCGACTGCACTGTGCAGCCACAAAGCTTGCCCGTTCAGATAACCCTTCTAAAGTATGAGTCTAATAACGATGGTATGGGGTGGATATAGGAGAAGGGTGACGCTGCATTCTAAAGCATCCCTCCTACCGGCAACGCGGTGCCAAGACGCAACGCCAACAGCCAATTACTGAACAATGTTGCTCCACTCTGGAGGTACAGGTACACGAAACAAAGCCAGATTAAGCAGATCTGATCATGTAGCCAGTTGGCATAATCCTTCGAGTGACTCACGCACACACAAAGAGACACACACACACACACACACACACACACACACAGACACACACACACACACACACACACACACACACACACACACACAGACACACACACACACGCACACACACACAAACAAACACACACACACACAGTGGCATACGTGACAGTCTCCACGCATAATTACTGTTTGACCGCCTAATTCCTCTAAGCCTTGTAACCGAGAAGAAGGGGAGCATTTGGTGGATGAAAAGTAGCTCTTTTTCCTTCCGGCACAGACACAAAGCCACTACTGTGTATACAGAGAACAACGGCGCTCATGTCAGATTCCCCAGCATAATGTGTGGCTTGGGAGCGCTGCAGTGCGGGCTGGGTAAGTCCCACTGTGGAGGAAGTGGCTGTTGGTCATTTGGGCCCTCTGGTGCAGTTGGATGGGTCCCACTGTGGAGGAAGTGGCTGTCGGTCATTTGGGCCCTCTGGTGCAGTTGGATGGGTCCCACTGTGGAGGAAGTGGCTGTCGGTCATTTGGGCCCTCTGGTGCAGTTGGATGGGTCCCACTGTGGAGGAAGTGGCTGTCGGTCATTTGGGCCCTCTGGTGCAGTTGGATGGGTCCCAGTGTGGAGGAAGTGGCTGTCGGTCATTTGGGCCCTCTGGTGCAGTTGTATGGGTCCCACTGTGGAGGAAGTGGCTGTCGGTCATTTGGGCCCTCTGGTGCAGTTGGATGGGTCCCACTGTGGAGGAAGTGGCTGTCGGTCATTTGGGCCCTCTGGTGCAGTTGGATGGGTCCCAGTGTGGAGGTAGTTGCCACTGAAGGAGGTGATTCTGAATCCTGACCTGCAAAACTGTTGCTCAGCACCTGATTAATAGAAGAGACTTCCAACAGCTCTTCTCTAGCAAGATAAAGACTACCCTTCCACTGGTTGTTATCTGCAGTGTTGCTTTCGTATCCACAGTTTCCCTGCGAACAACTTTAATCAGCAAAATAGAGGAAATATGATATTAGGTATAATTCCTGCAACTGCATTTACTTGCAAAGGTTCACAGGCTTACATAAAAGGTGACTCAAAGTGACTCCTCTTGATTGATAACCCACTCACATACACACACGCGTGCACGCACGCACACACACACACACACACACACACACACACACACACACACACACACACACACACACACACACACACACACACAAACACACACACACACACACAGACACACACAGCAGCGTTTATTAGACTAAACTGTGTTCTTTGCCCAGGGTTAATGTGTAGACACGTTTGCCTAGTGAGACCTAGGCAGCAGACGCTTGACTGAAGGTCAGGTCGACGCGCGCTGTTTGATCTCCTGCAGCACACACACACACTCCCCCTGACACACAAACACACAAATCGGAAGCACACATACGCACACAAATCGGAAGCACATACACGCAAACACACACACACACACACACACACACACACACACACACACACACACACACACACACACACACACACAGACACCTGTGTGGGTGTGCATGTGCGAGTA
>NC_044068.1:7893036-8010536 GCF_902167405.1 Gadus morhua
TGTCTGTCTGTCTGTCTGTCTGTCTCTCTCTCTCTCTCTCTCTCTCTCTCTCTCTCTCTCTCTCTCTCTCTCTCTCTCTCTCTCTCTCTCTCTCTCTCTCTCTCTCTCTCTCTCTCTCTCTCTCTCTCTCTCTCTCTCTCTCTCTCTCTCTCTCTCTCTTTCTGTATGCGTCTCCTCCGTCAAGTTCCCAAACGCCGGGGACCTTGACAATGAGGGATGTGTCGCAGTCGGCCAACAGCCAGATATCTGAGACGGGTGAATAGGAATAAGAAGGGAAGGCTAGGATCTCTTTTTTTCCCAGACACACACACAGACACATAAACACACACACACACACGTAAGGACCGCCATACAAAGACACACAAACGCACACAGCCGTACAAAGACACACACTATCCATTTTAGGTCAGTCGAGGCCAGATGCGCTGTGTGTGCGTGTGCATGTGTGTGCGTCTGTGCGTGTGCGTGCGCGCGTTTGTGCGCGCTCCCCTCCAGATACAGTGGTGTCTATTGTGTCTCTCCCGGCATCCACCGTTTGGCACGCCAGTCATAGCAAGCTGGCCAATTGGTCGACATGCACGTAGCGATGCACAATGCGCCTTTAATTCTTCCTCACGCGGGGAATCTCATCCCCCAACTGGACCACGTGCTCCGACGGGCTTCTCGTGTGACACACACACACACACACACACACACACACACACACACACACACACACACACACACACACACACACACACACACACACACACAAACGCACGTTCATAACGGGCGCCGGTAAACTAATGCGAGCTGCTCATGTGACCACTAGTTCCCTATCTGCCACAACCTTTCAAGGAGCAAGTGCAAACATATACGTCGTCGTCGAACAAGGTTAAAGTCAACTGACCACCTGTCCACACACTGAGGAGAGGGCAGAGAAGGAATGGAGGAGATGGGTGGCTGGTGTTGGTGGCTTGACGAGGTGGATAAAGTGTAAAGTAAACAAAGTATAAAAGTAACGCGTGGTGTGGGAGAAATTAAGATATGTGAATGAGGCGGGCAGGGGAGAGAGAGAGAGAGAGAGAGAGAGAGAGAGAGAGAGAGAGAGAGAGAGAGAGAGAGAGAGAAATTGAGATCCAGAAGGGAAGACAACGGTCCAGTTGTCCTTGTGCAGATCAGCAGGTGCATCACACATCACAGCAGCACGCTGCCTAAAAAAGACACCATGTGAGTTTCTATTATGGACGTCATCGTGCGCCCCACCTTCCGAGAGCGACACTGACCTCTAGTGGCAGAGCACGGCATTGTCCGTTCAAAGAACTTCGAATAGGTAAACACGCTTGATTGGAAATGCTGACATTCATAGAACTAATCGTTTTTCTCTTACGTACTCATGTTCATGAAAAAAACGCTATTTCCTTAGCTGGCTGAAGCACACTAGCTCAATGAAGGCCCATGTTAGAGATCCATAGACGCTGGGCATTTATTTGAAAAGTAAACATTCTAGTTTACTACATAAGCTACAAATAACAGCTCTGTACATATTATTTAATATTTAGGCCTACAGGTTTTTAATGGCTCCAATTCGGCCGTCTATGGGAATAATTTGAATAATAGTAATAATGCATTGAATTTATATTGCGCTTTTTCCTAGACACTCAAAGACGCTTTACATTGAAGGGGGGGACCTCACTCACCACCACCAGAATATGAACATTGACCTGATAAAAAAGAATATATTGTAAGCAATGATCATCTTTGAAGTGTGAAGATAAAACATGATCTTTAATAGTGCAAAGATGAGAAATACAATTCAAAGACTCTGTAAAAAATATATGCTCATTAAAAAAAACTGACAAATGTTATTGGGAAAACATAACTCAAATGTTTTCGCCTCCAAATTAAGCTTTAGGATTGTGCCGCTTCAGCAATATGGCCAGCCCTCTCTTGCTTAGTACATACGTCATCTACTACCTTTTTTGGTCTCAACGTATATGAACAGTGCCGTCAAAAAAATAAAAAAGGGAGACAGAAAGGATCCCTCAGAGTTCTGATCCCTCCCTGAGTTCTGAGGTGAGATTAATCAATTAATGACACTTTGGATTAAAGTCAGTGCATACCATTCTTCCTTTCCTCAATACACTTCATGTATCATTTCATATAGAATCCTCTCAATCCTTCAATCATTTCAAAATAAAAGTTTAATAATTCAGCGGTGGAGATTCGAAAGATCGATCCGTCATACTACAATCTCGATAGTGTTTTCTTCAGGGGCAGGTGCATCAAGGCAGGAATGGTGACGTCATTATTAAATGTGGGATCCCCGGCTATCTACGATTGGTTGGTTTACAGGAAGCCGGGCGGGATGGCGTTGTCGAGGTCGTGGTGGTGAAAGTGGGCCGGCCCATGGAGCTTGGCGTTGCCGTGGAACTGGCGATGTTTGACCGGAGGGAAGACGTACAGCATGACCACGCCGCTGGGGTTGACCGACACCGTGAACTCACTGGTGTCCTCCACGGTGCCCACCTTGCCCATGAACACCTCGTACATCTGCAGGAGGAAGGGCAGCCGAACCGGGGCCGAGGGAAAAACAGAAGACAAAAGAAACCGTGAGTCAACAGTGTTCTCCTCCTTGTTCCCCCGGGCTTCGTCGTCCCGGGGCGAGCCGGAGCAATGAGGGGTCGAGCAGGAGGGAAGGCTCAGCGTTTGTCAAAGGCGATTGGGACTTTGGATGATCTCAGCCAATCCCGACTTTCCGACGTGCTTCATGGTGTATGTCTGTCGACGAATTACAAAAGATTGCCCTGGCACTCCCTTTCTAGGATACACCGATGTACCCTGGCTGTTCCCTTACTTACTATGCATTTGGATACAATGCAATTGAGGACACAGCCAGAGATTTGGGAAGCAAGTAAGAGTGGCGTTAGAGTGACTAGATTGGTATTGGAACACAGCCGTCTACAGTGTTCCAATACACAGCCAATACTAGAAAACTTCCCATGATGCATTGGACCGTATGAGACTAGGCACAGAACCTGATGAATGCCCTGAGAAAAAATTTAAAGGAAAAATAAAAAAACGGACTTACCTTGTAGAGGCCGGTGGTGTAGTTGAGTTTGCTCAGAGATATCTGGTAGCGGTAGGGCATGTCATTGCGCCGACTGAAGAACACCAAGGCGCTGCCGTTGTCAGACAGGGGGCGCCAGTACACGTCTATACCACACTTATCCTGGGGAGAGAGAGTGACACAGCGATGAAGGTGGGAGCCATGTGCGTCAGTGTGATGATGAGTCAGCAAGTCAAAACGACCACTAAATGCACCGTCGCGATTTATTATTTTTTGCAAAAAACGCCACAAGAAAATTCTTGTAAAAAATAACCTCACCTTCAGCAGGCGTTTTCCTTGGACGCCCATGGGGTCCTGGCTGATCCTTATGATCGCCTTGTTCTGCAGGATGGCGCGCGCTCCACTACTGATGGTGCGCAGGTCGTTGGACATGAAGAGGGGGGCGGCCATGATGGCCCACAAGGCCATCTGAGATCTCGATTGGTCCGTGCTAAGGCCAAAGTTACCAATGATCAACTAGAAAATGAAAGAAATAGAAAAAAAAAACATTTAGATACTTTCGGCAAGTAACAATAAGTAATATGTATTTAAAGTCAACGGCAAATGGTGAACAACATAACATAACATAGTTGGATCATAATTGTGGGTTTGTGTGTGTGTTAGAGCGAGAGCCATACCATATCAGGGTCGTTCCACTTTCCCGGCCCGGCAGCGGGTCCAACAATGTCCTGGTTTTTGAAGAACCAGTCGGAGATGCTCAGGACGCTATCCCAGGAGTCCTGGATGTCCCCGTAGTTCCTCCACAGGTTACAGATCTCCCCCAGCTGTGTGTAGTTCACCTGGGAGGACATTACATGACACTGCATCTCCTTTCCTTGTCTTTTCTTCTTTTTATTATTAAGTGTAATCTGTGTTGTCTTTTCCCCATCTCAGACAAGCAGGGCGTGGCTCAATGTTTTCTTACTGTTTGTTTGACTCCACAGGTCCCTTAAGACAAGCTCAGACTCCCGTCAGATACAGTCAAGTCAATGCTATTTGTTTAGCCCGTAATCCCCGCTGCAGTTACAGGATACTGGGGGCACGAGAACGAGAAGGTGAACCGGAACTACATTAACAAGCCTAGAATGCAATACCTTCGGTGGAAGACCACCCTGGTAGGCGGGCCAACTGCAGGAGTAGGCAATGCGACGGCCTGTAGCGTTCAAGGCCTTTGACATGCGAGGGTAGCCTATTGGGAAAGAGAGGATTCTATTCTAGAAACACTCAATGGGTACCATCAAACCTATTTACAATAACAATTTTAAACAAAGCACATAGGATCATCTTTACAACCACCGCCGCGCGGCAACCGTCCTCATCACCGCCTCGCTGAAAGAGGGTTTAGCGCGGCGGTGTGAAGGGCCAGGCGTTTTCAAAAGCGGCTGCTGCCGCCGAAAGTTTCAACACGGGGAAAGCTGAGCGGTAGGGCAAAATCTGTGCGCGTTCACGCGGGCGGCAACCGCTTCCTGGTTTTCAGCCGCTTTTGTAACCGCCTCCCCTCTGCCACCCTTACCTCATTGAAATGAATGAGGCGGCGAGTTGCCGCGCGGCGGTGTGAAAGCAGCTAAACAAAGAGGTTCTCTCCCACAACCTTCCTCGTCTCCCCTCAAGGCCTTCCTTACCTTCGGCCTGTACGCTCTCGTTGGAATAGCAGCCGTCCAGCTTCAACATGTCGACCCCCCAGTCGGCAAAGGTCTGGGCGTCCGTCTCGATCTGGTCCAGGTTGGTGCCCGGGTATCCGCCGCAGGTATGTGTGCCCATGTCGCCGTAGATGCCCAGCTTGAGGCCCCGGTCGTGCATGTAGCGAGCTAGATTAGCTATGCCCCCAGGGAACCTGGGAAACAAGGGGTTCTGTAAGACATCTTCCTCGCTGCTTTGCACACGTCAGCACCGTAGTATTTTAAGATGGGTGTTTATATGCCGACAGAAGGGGGACGTTTAAGGATGAAATAGTATAATTATAACTTCTTAACATATCGGTAAAAAGGCTGGATGAAGTTTTGGGTTCGAACCCTTAAGTCTGACGCTTGGTAGAGATGGGTTTAAACAAATCAACATGAGAGTGAAGAGAGACGGGAAAGAAATATAAAAATTATTATAAACACATGTACAATGTAAGATAACGATAACATTCCTTGTTTCATTCTTCATCTCACCTAATATCTTAACTTTATCCAAGTTTTAGGCCGAATCAAATATATCAAACACACCTTCATCTCTACTCCACTTGAACACATTAAGTAACTTATCTTTTCTTTATTGCCCTCTTGTGCTGATGAAACAAACACACATTGCACCCCCACTCCCCTGTCACCAACTCATTCTTATCTCTACTGAAACATTAAATGTGAGTTGTATGTGTGATTTGTGATCCGAATCTTTGACCTCCTTGGTTATATGACATGTCCTGCAACAACCGTCTGGCTGACTGACTGACTGACTGACTGACTGACTGACTGACTGACTGACTGACTGACTGACTGACTGACTGACGCTTTATTTTTGTGGTGCCCCCCCCCCACCATCCTTCCTCGCCTGTGCAGAGGAAGTGCCTGTACAGCACATACCGCTTTGGGTCAGCCTGCAGTCGTCCCTGCTTGTCTCGCTCCATGGAGGACCAGCAGTCGTCTATGTTGACGTAGACGTAGCCTAGCTCCCTCCAGCCGTCCTCCGACAGCCTGTCGGCCATGTCCTTGAAGAGGTTCTCACTGGGGGGGAGGAAGCAGAGCATCACCGGTTAACGAAGCTTTCATAGCGGCAGGGTTATACCGTATGTTTATATAGAAACATACATTTAAAACAGAAGGGGCATTTTATGGATTGGCCAATGGAAAATACTTGCAAAAAAAGCTAAACTGATAAGAGTAGGAAGGACTGCATAGTACAGGCCTACATGCTATGGAGTAATACTCATTCATAATATTTGTGCTTGCCTGATGCAGTTCTTGGGGTCTCGCTCACAGTCAATGTCACAGCGATATCGTTCCCATGCCAACCAGCCCATAGGAGGGGTCCTCATCAGTCCATTGTCCAGGGCCAATGTAAGCACAAGTGCTGAAGCAAAAATTGCCACGGCCAGGTGCATTTCTGTAACACATTAATGCTAATTAATAATAACACTGCAAAACAATGTCTTCCTTTGTTGAGCTACAGTAACAGGTGACTTTTTTTTTGACAGGGTGTGACCCGATGTAATGCAAGGTGCTTTCAGACAAACCAAACAGAACCAACCAGCCAGGCGACTTTTTGCAACGGCTCATTGATGTTTATATCTTCCGTTCTGAGAGTAATAGCGACTATGAATGCGAGAAATGCAACAGTTGCAAAATAAATAATGAATAGTTTACATTTATATTGCGACTGAGAGGTAGACTATTGAGGTTCGACCGATTGGCTCTGTGTTTCTGGTTTCTTCTTGACTTGCACAAAGTTCTTCCAAAAATAATAACAGGACTCTGTCTACTTACTCGTTACTCCGAGGGTTCGCCGACGGGTCCACAAATAGCGTTGGACGGTGAAAGACAACAAAAACGTAGGCGCTCCCAATTCGTCACAGCCTTTTATATTATGCACCGTGGTTTCAATTAAGCATATATATATATAAAAAAAAGAAGTAATGGATGAGGAAGTGGACGTCACGTGATATCTGTGGTCACGTGACAAAGCCCTTGCCATCAGCTGATCAGGGACACAGTTGCAGGGGGAGGGGCTACATACAGGGGCGGACCCTACATACATTGGCGGTCATTAGCTGGTGTTATTTCCTTTTCTCTGATGTTTACATAGACACGTTTGGTAAAAGAGAATTTGAGTCAACCGATCTATTTTTCTATCTGTGTCTGTTGGTGTGCAGGAGGTCAATTTAACAGCTATTGTTTAAGGGAAATTATTTTGAAATTGACAACAAAACGTATCAATCCACGAGTCAATCGATTCAGGGGATCACTCGATTTCCCTGTACAAATCGTTTATACAGTAAATCAATATGAGTAAGGTCTCGCTGCAGCCTGTAGGACATAATTCAACGTCCAAGTGCTGTCACGTGACGAAAAGATGGCGGACGCGGTGAGACTCCTTAGCTGTGTCCCTATTCCTCTACGAATTGTCAAATCTCCTATCCTTTACTTAACCTTTGTGGAAAACGTCATCGGGTCAAGGAGAGATGAAAATGTGCTTCCTTTCGAACATAGGAAAAGACAGCGCTGTTTAAAATGAATTCGACTCGACTTTTCCTAACCGACGTCATTGCGCGACGGGGAGTAGGCTATCGCTGACCTCTAGCGTTTCTATGGTGGAACTACAGTTTTCCAAAGTTGGTCTACAAGAGGCGTTTTGACTCAAAGTTTTGACAGCTGTTACCCCCTAATTTTTATTCGATACATTTCAACAGTGTTACCCCTTATGGGTTTTTAATGACGACAGATAAAAAAAGACGTATTACCCTTTAAGTTTCATTTGATAAAAACAACAGTGTTACCCCTTATGTTTTTTTCCCATGATGACTGATGAAAAACAACAGCTTATATTTTATTTTACAAGGGCAATTTTTTTTTTTTTTCATGACGACCAATAAAATACGACAATGTTACCCCTTATATTTTATTTGACAAAGACAACAGTGTTAACCCTTACGTTTTTTTTCTTGACGACCAATACAAAACAACAGTGTTACCCCTTAACATTTTCACCCTTAACATTGACGGCTCCACCATCACCCCCCCCAAAATCCGTAACCTTGGAGTTATCCTGGCCGTTATTAGTTATCGGCCGTTATTTCATGACGGCCGATAAAAAACGACAGTGTTACCCCTTACGTTTCATTTGATGAAAACGACAGTGTTACCCCTCATCTTTCATTTGATAAAAACGACAGTGTTACCCCCTATGTTTTATTTGAAAAATATGGACCCTTATATTTTATTTGACAAAGACAACAGTGTTACCCCTTATGTTTTTTTTCATGACGACCAATAAAAAACAACAGTGTTACCCCTTATGTTTTTTTTCATGACAACCAATAAAAAACAACAATGTTACCCCATATGTTTTTTTTCATGACGACCAATAAAAAACGACAGTGTAACCCCTTATGTTTTTTTTTCATGACAACCAATAAAAAACAACAGTGTTACCCCTTATGTTTTTTTTCATGACGACCGATAAAAAACAACAGTGTTTCCCCTTATGTTTTTTTTATAATGACCAATAAAAAACAACAGTGTTACCCCTTGTGGTTTTTTTCATGACGACCAAAGAAAAACAACAGTGTTACCCCCTATGTTTTTTTTCATGACGACCAATAAAAAACGACAGTGTTACCCCTTATGTTTTTTTTCATGACGACCAATAAAAAAAACGACTGTGTTACCCCTTATGTTTTTTTTCATGATGACCAATAAAAAACAAAAGTGTTACCCCTCATGTTTTTTTTCATGACGACCAATAAAAGACAACAGTGTTACCCCTTGTGTTTTTTTTCATGACGACCAATAAAAAACGACAGTGTTACCCCTTCTGGTTTTTTTCATGACGACCAAAGAAAAACAACACCGTTACCCCCTATGTTTTATTAGAAAAATATCGACAGTGTTACCCCTTATGTTTATTTCATGACGGCCGATAAAAAAAGACAGTGTTACCCCTCATCTTTCATTTGATAAAAACGACAGTTACATCAGTGACATAAAAAACGACAGTGTTACCCCTTATGTTTTTTTTCATGACGACCAATAAAAAACGACAGCGTTACCCCTTGTGGTTTTTTTGACAAAGACAACAGTATTACCCCTTGTGGTTTTTTTCATGACGACCAAAGAAAAACAACAGTGTTACCCCCTATGTTTTATTTGAAAAATATCGACCCTTATATTTTATTTGACAAAGACAACAGTGTTACCCCTTAAGTTTTTTTTCATGACGACCAATAAAAAACAACAGTGTTACCCCTTATGTTTTTTTCATGACGACCAATAAAAAACAACAGTGTTACCCCTTATGTTTTTTTTCATGTCGACCAATAAAAAACAACAGTGTTACCCCTTATGTTTTTTTTCCTGACGACCAATAAAAAACAACAATGTTACCCCCTATGTTTTTTTTCATGACGACCAATAAAAAACAACAGTGTTACCCCCTTATGTTTTTTTTCATGACGACCAATAAAAAACGACAGTGTTACCCCTTATGTTTTTTTTCATGACAACCAATAAAAAACGACAGTGTTACCCCTTGTGGTTTTTTTGACAAAGACAACAGTGTTACCCCTTATGTTTTTTTTTATGACGACCAATAAAAAAAACGACTGTGTTACCCCTTATGTTTTTTTTCATGATGACCAATAAAAAACAAAAGTGTTACCCCTCATGTTTTTTTTCATGACGACCAATAAAAGACAACAGTGTTACCCCTTGTGTTTTTTTTCATGACGACCAATAAAAAACGACAATGTTACCCCTTATGTTTTTTTTCATGACGACCAATAAAAAGCGACAGTGTTACCCCTTCTGGTTTTTTTCATGACGACCAAAGAAAAACAACAATGTCACCCCCTATGTTTTATTTGAAAAATATCGACAGTGTTACCCCTTATGTTTATTTCATGACGGCCGATAAAAAACGACAGTGTTACCCCTTGTTTCATTTGATGAAAACGACAGTGTTACCCCTCATCTTTCATTTGATAAAAACGACAGTGTTACCCCTTGTGGTTTTTTTCATGACGACCAAAGAAAAACAACAGTGTTACCCCCTATGTTTTATTTGAAAAATATCTACCCTTATATTTTATTTGACAAAAACAACAGTGTTACCCCTTATGTTTTTTTTCATGACGATATGACGATATGACTATATGCTCTGTAAGGTGACCTTGGGTGTCTTGAAAGGCGCCTCTAAATTAAAAACCTTTATATCCACAGATTCACTGGAGTCAGCTGCAACTTTTGGCACACGCCGTGCCCATTTGTTTTGAACACATGCTTCGCGTTGTGCCGGCGAAATGCACACTTCTTGGACCCCTGCATAACTGCTTGCAGTTCTAGTTATTTATGTTTTTTTTCATGACGACCAATAAAAAACAACAGTGTTACCCCTTATGTTTTTTTCCACGACGACCAATAAAAAACGACAGTGTTACCCCTTATGTTTTTTTTCATGACGACCAATAAAAAACGACAGTGTTACCCCTTGTGGTTTTTTTGACAAAGACAACAGTGTTACCCCTTATGTTTTTTTTTATGACGACCAATAAAAAAAACGACTGTGTTACCCCTTATGTTTTTTTTCATGACGACCAATAAAAAACAACAGTGTTACCCCTCATGTTTTTTTTCATGACGACCAATAAAAGACAACAGTGTTACCCCTTGTGTTTTTTTTCATGACGACCAATAAAAAACGACAGTGTTACCCCTTCCTGGTTTTTTTCATGACGACCAAAGAAAAACAACACTGTTACCCCCTTTTTTTTTATTTGAAAAATATCGACAGTGTTACCCCTTATGTTTATTTCATGACGACCAATAAATAACGACAATGTTACCCCTTATGTTTTTTTTCATGACGACCAATAAAAAGCGACAGTGTTACCCCTTCTGGTTTTTTTCATGACGACCGAAGAAAAAACAACACTGTTACCCCTTATGTTTTATTTGAAAAATATCGACAGTGTTACCCCTTATGTTTATTTCATGACGGCCGATAAAAAACGACAGTGTTACACCTTATGTTTCATTTGATGAAAACGACAGTGTTACCCCTCATCTTTCATTTGATAAAAACGACTGTGTTACCCCTTGTGGTTTTTTTCATGACGACCAAAGAAAAACAACAGTGTTACCCCCTGTGTTTTATTTGAAAAGTATCTACCCTTATATTTTATTTGACAAAAAAAACAGTGTTACCCCTTATGTTTTTTTCATGAGGACCCAACAGTGTTGCCCCTTAACATTTTCACCCTTAACATTGACGGCTCCACCATCACCCCCCCCCAAAATCCGTAACCTTGGAGTTATCCTGGCCGTTATTAGTTATCGGCCGTCACGAAATAACACGGGTTATTCCTTATTCCTTATCCCTTATGTTTTTTTTCATGACGACCAATAAAAAACGACAGTAATACCCCTTATGTTTTTTTTCATGACGACCAATAAAAAACGACAGTGTTACCCCTTGTGGTTTTTTTGACAAAGACAACAGTGTTACCCCTTATGTTTTTTTTTATGATGACCAATAAAAAACAACAGTGTTACCCCTAATGGTTTTTTTCACGACAACCAATAAAAGACAACAGTGTTACCCCTTATGTTTTTTTTCATGACGACCAATAAAAAACGACAGTGTTACCCCTTATGTTTTTTTTCATGACGACCAATAAAAAACGACAGTGTTACCCCTTGTGGTTTTCTTTATGACGACCAATAAAAAACAACAGTGTTACCCCTTATGTTTTTTTTTCATGACGACCAATAAAAAACGACAGTGTTACCCCTTGTGGTTTTTTTGACAAAGACAACAGTGTTACCCCTTATGTTTTTTTTTATGACGACCAATAAAAAACAAAAGTGTTAACCCTAATGTTTTTTTTTCATGACGACCAATAAAAAACGACAGTGTTACCCCTTATGTTTTTTTTCATGTCTACCAATAAAAAACGACAGTGTTACCCCTTGTGGTTTTTTTGACAAAGACAACAGTGTTACCCCTTATGTTTTTTTTTATGACGACCAATAAAAAACGACAATGTTACCCCTTATGTTTTTTTTCATGACGACCAATAAAAAACAACAGTGTTACCCCTTATGTTTTTTTTCATGTCGACCAATAAAAAACAACAGTGTTACCCCTTTTGTTTTTTTTCTTAACGACCAATAAAAAACAACAATGTTACCCCTTATGTTTTTTTTCATGACGACCAATAAAAGACAACAGTGTTACCCCTTATGTTTTTTTTCATGACGACCAATAAATAACGACAGTGTTACCCCTTATGTTTTTTTTCATGACGACTAATAAAAAACGACAGTGTTACCCCTTGTGGTTTTTTTGACAAAGACAACAGTGTTACCCCTTATGTTTTTTTTTATGATGACCAATAAAAAACAACAGTGTTACCCCTAATGGTTTTTTTCACGACGACCAATAAAAGACAACAGTGTTACCCCTTATGTTTTTTTTCATGACGACCAATAAAAAACGACAGTGTTACCCCTTATGTTTTTTTTCATGACGACCAATAAAAAACGACAGTGTTACCCCTTGTGGTTTTTTTGACAAAGACAACAGTGTTACCCCTTATGTTTTTTTTTATGACGACCAATAAAAAACAACAGTGTTAACCCTAATGTTTTTTTTCATGACGACCAATAAAAAACGACAGTGTTACCCCTTATGTTTTTTTTCATGACGACCAATAAAAAACGACAGTGTTACCCCTTGTGGTTTTTTTGACAAAGACAACAGTGTTACGCCTTTTGTTTTTTTGTATGACGACCAATAAAAAACAACAGTTTTACCCCTTATGTTTTTTTTCATGTCGACCAATAAAAAATGACAGTGTTACCCCTTATGTTTTTTTTCCTGACGACCAATAAAAAACAACAATGTTACCCCTTATGTTTTTTTTCATGTCGACCAATAAAAAACGACAATGTTACCCCCTATGTTTTTTTTCATGACGACCAATAAAAAACAACAGTGTTACCCCTTATGTTTTTTTTCATGTCGACCAATAAAAAACGACAGTGTTGCCCCTTTTGTTTTTTTTCTTGACGACCAATAAAAAACAACAATGTTACCCCTTATGTTTTTTTTCATGACGACCAATAAAAAACAACAGTGTTACCCCTTTTGTTTTTTTTCTTGACGACCAATAAAAAAACAACAATGTTAACCCTTATGTTTTTTTTCATGACGACCAATAAAAAACAACAGTGTTACCCCTTATGTTTTTTTTCATGTCGACCAATAAAAAACAACAGTGTTACCCCTTTTGTTTTTTTTCTTAACGACCAATAAAAAACAACAATGTTACCCCTTATGTTTTTTTTCATGACGACCAATAAAAGACAACAGTGTTACCCCTTATGTTTTTTTTCATGACGACCAATAAATAACGACAGTGTTACCCCTTATGTTTTTTTTCATGACGACTAATAAAAAACGACAGTGTTACCCCTTGTGGTTTTTTTGACAAAGACAACAGTGTTACCCCTTATGTTTTTTTTTATGATGACCAATAAAAAACAACAGTGTTACCCCTAATGGTTTTTTTCACGACGACCAATAAAAGACAACAGTGTTACCCCTTATGTTTTTTTTTCATGACGACCAATAAAAAACGACAGTGTTACCCCTTATGTTTTTTTTCATGACGACCAATAAAAAACGACAGTGTTACCCCTTGTGGTTTTCTTTATGACGACCAATAAAAAACAACAGTGTTACCCCTTATGTTTTTTTTCATGACGACCAATAAAAAACGACAGTGTTACCCCTTGTGTTTTTTTTGACAAAGACAACAGTGTTACCCCTTATGTTTTTTTTTATGACGACCAATAAAAAACAACAGTGTTAACCCTAATGTTTTTTTTCATGACGACCAATAAAAAACGACAGTGTTACCCCTTATGTTTTTTTTCATGACGACCAATAAAAAACGACAGTGTTACCCCTTGTGGTTTTTTTGACAAAGACAACAGTGTTACGCCTTATGTTTTTTTGTATGACGACCAATAAAAAACAACAGTTTTACCCCTTATGTTTTTTTTCATGTCGACCAATAAAAAATGACAGTGTTACCCCTTATGTTTTTTTTCCTGACGACCAATAAAAAACAACAATGTTACCCCTTATGTTTTTTTTCATGTCGACCAATAAAAAACGACAATGTTACCCCTTATGTTTTTTTTTCATGACGACCAATAAAAAACAACAGTGTTACCCCTTATGTTTTTTTTCATGTCGACCAATAAAAAACGACAGTGTTGCCCCTTTTGTTTTTTTTCTTGACGACCAATAAAAAACAACAATGTTACCCCTTATGTTTTTTTTCATGACGACCAATAAAAAACAACAGTGTTACCCCTTTTGTTTTTTTTCTTGACGACCAATAAAAAAACAACAATGTTAACCCTTATGTTTTTTTTCATGACGACCAATAAAAAACAACAGTGTTACCCCTTATGTTTTTTTTCATGTCGACCAATAAAAAACGACAGTGTTACCCCTTATGTTTTTTTCCTGACGACCCATAATAACAACAATGTTATCCCCTATGTTTTTTTTCATGTCGACCAATAAAAAACGACAGTGTTACCCTGTTTTTTTTTTTTTTCCCGACGACCAATAAAAAACAACTGTGTTACCCCTTATGTTTTTTTCATGACGACCAATAAAAAACGACAGCTTTACCTCCTATGTTTTTTTTCCTGACGACCAATAAAAAACAACAATGTTGCCCCTTATGTTTTCTTTCATGACGACCAATAAAAAACAACAGTGTTACCCCTTATGTTTTTTTTCCTGACGACCATTAAAAAACAACAATGTTACCCCTTATGTTTTTTTTCATGACGACCAATAAAAAACAACGGTGTTACCCCTTATGTTTTTTTTCATGTCGACCAATAAAAAACAACAGTGTTACCCCTTATGGTTTTTTTCATGACGACCAATAAAAAACGACAGTGTTACCCCTGATGTTTTTTTTCATGACGACCAATAAAAAACAAGTGTTACCCCTTATGTTTTTTTTCCTGACGACCAATAAAAAACAACAATGTTACCCCTAATGTTTTTTTTCATGACGACCAATAAAAAACAACAGTGTTACCCCTTATGTTTTTTTTCATGACGACCAATAAAAAACGACAGTGTTACCCCTAATGTTTTTTTTCATGACGACCAATAAAAAACGACAGTGTTACCCCTTATGTTTTTTTTTATGACGACCAATAAAAAACAACTGTGTTACCCCTTATGTTTTTTTTCATGACGACCAATAAAAAACGACCCTTATGTTTTTTTTCCTGACGACCAATAAAAAACAACAATGTTACCCCTTATGTTTTTTTTCATGACGACCAATAAAAAACAACAGTGTTACCCCTTATGTTTTTTTTCATGTCGACCAATAAAAAACGGCAGTGTTACCCCTTTTGTTTTTTTTCCAGACGACCAATAAAAAACAACAGTGTTACCCCTTATGTTTTTTTTTATGACGACCAATAAAAAACAACAGTGTTACCCCTAATGTTTTTTTTCATGACGACCAATAAAAAACGACAGTGTTACCCCTTGTGGTTTTTTTGACAAAGACAACAGTGTTACCCCTTATGTTTTTTTTTCTGACGACCAATAAAAAACAACAATGTTACCCCTTATGTTTTTTTTTATGACGACCAATAATAAACAACAGTGTTACCCCTAATGTTTTTTTTCATGACAAAAAACGACAGTGTTTCCCCTTGTGGTTTTTTTGACAAAGACAACAGTGTTACCCCTTATGTTTTTTTTCCTGACGACCAATATAAAACAACAATGTTACCCCTTATGTTTTTTTTCATGTCGACCAATAAAAAACGACAGTGTTACCCCTTATGTTTTTTTTCCTGATGACCAATAAAAAACAACAATGTTACCCCTTATGTTTTTTTTCATGACGACCAATAAAAAACGACAGTGTTACCCCTAATGTTTTTTTTCATGACGACCAATAAAAAACAAGTGTTACCCCTTATGTTTTTTTTCCTGACGACCAATAAAAAACAACAATGTTACCCCTAATGTTTTTTTTCATGACGACCAATAAAAAACAACAGTGTTACCCCTTATGTTTTTTTTCATGACGACCAATAAAAAACGACAGTGTTACCCCTAATGTTTTTTTTCATGACGACCAATAAAAAACGACAGTGTTACCCCTTATGTTTTTTTTTTATGACGACCAATAAAAAACAACTGTGTTAACCCTTATGTTTTTTTTCATGACGACCAATAAAAAACGACCCTTATGTTTTTTTTCAACAAAAAAACAACAATGTTAACCCTTATGTTTTTTTTCATGACGACCAATAAAAAACAACAGTGTTACCCCTTATGTTTTTTTTCATGTCGACCAATAAAAAACAACAGTGTTACCCCTTTTGTTTTTTTTCTTAACGACCAATAAAAAACAACAATGTTACCCCTTATGTTTTTTTTCATGACGACCAATAAAAGACAACAGTGTTACCCCTTATGTTTTTTTTCATGACGACCAATAAATAACGACAGTGTTACCCCTTATGTTTTTTTTCATGACGACTAATAAAAAACGACAGTGTTACCCCTTGTGGTTTTTTTGACAAAGACAACAGTGTTACCCCTTATGTTTTTTTTTATGATGACCAATAAAAAACAACAGTGTTACCCCTAATGGTTTTTTTTCACGACGACCAATAAAAGACAACAGTGTTACCCCTTATGTTTTTTTTCATGACGACCAATAAAAAACGACAGTGTTACCCCTTATGTTTTTTTTCATGACGACCAATAAAAAACGACAGTGTTACCCCTTGTGGTTTTCTTTATGACGACCAATAAAAAACAACAGTGTTACCCCTTATGTTTTTTTTCATGACGACCAATAAAAAACGACAGTGTTACCCCTTGTGTTTTTTTTGACAAAGACAACAGTGTTACCCCTTATGTTTTTTTTTATGACGACCAATAAAAAACAACAGTGTTAACCCTAATGTTTTTTTTCATGACGACCAATAAAAAACGACAGTGTTACCCCTTATGTTTTTTTTCATGACGACCAATAAAAAACGACAGTGTTACCCCTTGTGGTTTTTTTGACAAAGACAACAGTGTTACGCCTTATGTTTTTTTGTATGACGACCAATAAAAAACAACAGTTTTACCCCTTATGTTTTTTTTCATGTCGACCAATAAAAAATGACAGTGTTACCCCTTATGTTTTTTTTCCTGACGACCAATAAAAAACAACAATGTTACCCCTTATGTTTTTTTTCATGTCGACCAATAAAAAACGACAATGTTACCCCTTATGTTTTTTTTCATGACGACCAATAAAAAACAACAGTGTTACCCCTTATGTTTTTTTTCATGTCGACCAATAAAAAACGACAGTGTTGCCCCTTTTGTTTTTTTTTCTTGACGACCAATAAAAAACAACAATGTTACCCCTTATGTTTTTTTTCATGACGACCAATGAAAAACAACAGTGTTACCCCTTTTGTTTTTTTTCTTGACGACCAATAAAAAAACAACAATGTTAACCCTTATGTTTTTTTTCATGACGACCAATAAAAAACAACAGTGTTACCCCTTATGTTTTTTTTCATGTCGACCAATAAAAAACGACAGTGTTACCCCTTATGTTTTTTTCCTGACGACCCATAATAACAACAATGTTATCCCCTATGTTTTTTTTCATGACGACCAATAAAAAACAACAGTGTTACCCTTTATGTTTTTTTTCATGACGACCAATAAAAAACGACAGTGTTTCCCTTATGTTTTTTTTCATGACGACCAATAAAAGAAACGACAGTGTTACCCCTTATGTTTTTTTTCCTGACGACCAATAAAAAACAACAATGTTACCCCTTATGTTTTTTTTTCATGTCGACCAATAAAAAACGACAGTGTTACCCTGT
The DNA here is from genome assembly GCF_902167405.1 of Gadus morhua. Lineage (NCBI taxonomy): Eukaryota > Metazoa > Chordata > Actinopteri > Gadiformes > Gadidae > Gadus > Gadus morhua. The sequence continues at coordinate 7,910,788 of NC_044068.1, forward strand.
TTTTTTTTTTTTTTCCCGACGACCAATAAAAAACAACTGTGTTACCCCTTATGTTTTTTTCATGACGACCAATAAAAAACGACAGCTTTACCTCCTATGTTTTTTTTTCCTGACGACCAATAAAAAACAACAATGTTGCCCCTTATGTTTTCTTTCATGACGACCAATAAAAAACAACAGTGTTACCCCTTATGTTTTTTTTTCCTGACGACCATTAAAAAACAACAATGTTACCCCTTATGTTTTTTTTCATGACGACCAATAAAAAACAACGGTGTTACCCCTTATGTTTTTTTTTCATGTCGACCAATAAAAAACAACAGTGTTACCCCTTATGGTTTTTTTCATGACGACCAATAAAAAACGACAGTGTTACCCCTAATGTTTTTTTTCATGACGACCAATAAAAAACAAGTGTTACCCCTTATGTTTTTTTTCCTGACGACCAATAAAAAACAACAATGTTACCCCTAATGTTTTTTTTCATGACGACCAATAAAAAACAACAGTGTTACCCCTTATGTTTTTTTTCATGACGACCAATAAAAAACGACAGTGTTACCCCTAATGTTTTTTTTCATGACGACCAATAAAAAACGACAGTGTTACCCCTTATGTTTTTTTTTATGACGACCAATAAAAAACAACTGTGTTACCCCTTATGTTTTTTTTCATGACGACCAATAAAAAACGACCCTTATGTTTTTTTTCCTGACGACCAATAAAAAACAACAATGTTACCCCTTATGTTTTTTTTCATGACGACCAATAAAAAACAACAGTGTTACCCCTTATGTTTTTTTTCATGTCGACCAATAAAAAACGGCAGTGTTACCCCTTTTGTTTTTTTTTCCAGACGACCAATAAAAAACAACAGTGTTACCCCTTATGTTTTTTTTTATGACGACCAATAAAAAACAACAGTGTTACCCCTAATGTTTTTTTTCATGACGACCAATAAAAAACGACAGTGTTACCCCTTGTGGTTTTTTTGACAAAGACAACAGTGTTACCCCTTATGTTTTTTTTTTCTGACGACCAATAAAAAACAACAATGTTACCCCTTATGTTTTTTTTTATGACGACCAATAATAAACAACAGTGTTACCCCTAATGTTTTTTTTCATGACAAAAAACGACAGTGTTTCCCCTTGTGGTTTTTTTGACAAAGACAACAGTGTTACCCCTTATGTTTTTTTTTCCTGACGACCAATATAAAACAACAATGTTACCCCTTATGTTTTTTTTCATGTCGACCAATAAAAAACGACAGTGTTACCCCTTATGTTTTTTTTCCTGATGACCAATAAAAAACAAAAATGTTACCCCTTATGTTTTTTTTCATGACGACCAATAAAAAACGACAGTGTTACCCCTAATGTTTTTTTTCATGACGACCAATAAAAAACAAGTGTTACCCCTTATGTTTTTTTTCCTGACGACCAATAAAAAACAACAATGTTACCCCTAATGTTTTTTTTCATGACGACCAATAAAAAACAACAGTGTTACCCCTTATGTTTTTTTTCATGACGACCAATAAAAAACGACAGTGTTACCCCTAATGTTTTTTTTCATGACGACCAATAAAAAACGACAGTGTTACCCCTTATGTTTTTTTTTATGACGACCAATAAAAAACAACTGTGTTAACCCTTATGTTTTTTTTCATGACGACCAATAAAAAACGACCCTTATGTTTTTTTTCCTGACGACCAATAAAAAACAACAATGTTACCCCTTATGTTTTTTTTTCATGACGACCAATAAAAAACAACAGTGTTACCCCTTATGTTTTTTTTCATGTCGACCAATAAAAAACGGCAGTGTTACCCCTTTTGTTTTTTTTCCAGACGACCAATAAAAAACAACAATGTTACCCCTTATGTTTTTTTTTATGACGACCAATAAAAAACAACAGTGTTACCCCTAATGTTTTTTTTCATGACGACCAATAAAAAACGACAGTGTTACCCCTTGTGGTTTTTTTTTGACAAAGACAACAGTGTTTCCCCTAATGTTTTTTTTCATGACAAAAAACGACAGTGTTTCCCCTTGTGGTTTTTTTTGACAAAGACAACAGTGTTTCCCCTTATGTTTTTTTTCCTGACGACCAATATAAAACAACAATGTTACCCCTTATGTTTTTTTTCATGTCGACCAATAAAAAACAACAGTGTTACCCCTTATGTTTTTTTTCCTGATGACCAATAAAAAACAACAATGTTACCCCTTATGTTTTTTTTCATGACGACCAAAAAAAAACAACAGTGTTACCCCTTATGTTTTTTTTCATGACGACCAATAAAAAACGACAATGTTACCCCTTATGTTTTTTTTTCATGACGACCAATAAAAAACAACAGTGTTACCCCTTATGTTTTTTTTTCATGTCGACCAATAAAAAACGACAGTGTTACCCCTTATGTTTTTTTTCATGACGACCAATAAAAAACGACCCTTATGTTTTTTTTCCTGACGACCAATAAAAAACAACAATGTTACCCCTTATGTTTTTTTTCATGACGACCAATAAAAAACAACAGTGTTACCCCTTATGTTTTTTTTCATGTCGACCAATAAAAAACGGCAGTGTTACCCCTTTTGTTTTTTTTTCCAGACGACCAATAAAAAACAACAATGTTACCCCTTATGTTTTTTTTTTATGACGACCAATAAAAAACAACAGTGTTACCCCTAATGTTTTTTTTCATGACGACCAATAAAAAACGACAGTGTTACCCCTTATGTTTTTTTTCATGTCGACCAATAAAAAACAACAGTGTTACCCCTTTTGTTTTTTTTCTTAACGACCAATAAAAAACAACAATGTTACCCCTTATGTTTTTTTTCATGACGACCAATAAAAGACAACAGTGTTACCCCTTATGTTTTTTTTCATGACGACCAATAAATAACGACAGTGTTACCCCTTATGTTTTTTTTCATGACGACTAATAAAAAACGACAGTGTTACCCCTTGTGGTTTTTTTGACAAAGACAACAGTGTTACCCCTTATGTTTTTTTTTATGATGACCAATAAAAAACAACAGTGTTACCCCTAATGGTTTTTTTCACGACGACCAATAAAAGACAACAGTGTTACCCCTTATGTTTTTTTTCATGACGACCAATAAAAAACGACAGTGTTACCCCTTATGTTTTTTTTCATGACGACCAATAAAAAACGACAGTGTTACCCCTTGTGGTTTTTTTGACAAAGACAACAGTGTTACCCCTTATGTTTTTTTTTATGACGACCAATAAAAAACAACAGTGTTAACCCTAATGTTTTTTTTCATGACGACCAATAAAAAACGACAGTGTTACCCCTTATGTTTTTTTTCATGACGACCAATAAAAAACGACAGTGTTACCCCTTGTGGTTTTTTTTGACAAAGACAACAGTGTTACGCCTTTTGTTTTTTTGTATGACGACCAATAAAAAACAACAGTTTTACCCCTTATGTTTTTTTTCATGTCGACCAATAAAAAATGACAGTGTTACCCCTTATGTTTTTTTTCCTGACGACCAATAAAAAACAACAATGTTACCCCTTATGTTTTTTTTCATGTCGACCAATAAAAAACGACAATGTTACCCCCTATGTTTTTTTTCATGACGACCAATAAAAAACAACAGTGTTACCCCTTATGTTTTTTTTCATGTCGACCAATAAAAAACGACAGTGTTGCCCCTTTTGTTTTTTTTCTTGACGACCAATAAAAAACAACAATGTTACCCCTTATGTTTTTTTTCATGACGACCAATAAAAAACAACAGTGTTACCCCTTTTGTTTTTTTTCTTGACGACCAATAAAAAAACAACAATGTTAACCCTTATGTTTTTTTTCATGACGACCAATAAAAAACAACAGTGTTACCCCTTATGTTTTTTTTCATGTCGACCAATAAAAAACAACAGTGTTACCCCTTTTGTTTTTTTTCTTAACGACCAATAAAAAACAACAATGTTACCCCTTATGTTTTTTTTCATGACGACTAATAAAAAACGACAGTGTTACCCCTTGTGGTTTTTTTGACAAAGACAACAGTGTTACCCCTTATGTTTTTTTTTATGATGACCAATAAAAAACAACAGTGTTACCCCTAATGGTTTTTTTCACGACGACCAATAAAAGACAACAGTGTTACCCCTTATGTTTTTTTTCATGACGACCAATAAAAAACGACAGTGTTACCCCTTATGTTTTTTTTCATGACGACCAATAAAAAACGACAGTGTTACCCCTTGTGGTTTTCTTTATGACGACCAATAAAAAACAACAGTGTTACCCCTTATGTTTTTTTTCATGACGACCAATAAAAAACGACAGTGTTACCCCTTGTGTTTTTTTTGACAAAGACAACAGTGTTACCCCTTATGTTTTTTTTTTATGACGACCAATAAAAAACAACAGTGTTAACCCTAATGTTTTTTTTCATGACGACCAATAAAAAACGACAGTGTTACCCCTTATGTTTTTTTTTCATGACGACCAATAAAAAACGACAGTGTTACCCCTTGTGGTTTTTTTGACAAAGACAACAGTGTTACGCCTTATGTTTTTTTGTATGACGACCAATAAAAAACAACAGTTTTACCCCTTATGTTTTTTTTCATGTCGACCAATAAAAAATGACAGTGTTACCCCTTATGTTTTTTTTCCTGACGACCAATAAAAAACAACAATGTTACCCCTTATGTTTTTTTTTCATGTCGACCAATAAAAAACGACAATGTTACCCCTTATGTTTTTTTTCATGACGACCAATAAAAAACAACAGTGTTACCCCTTATGTTTTTTTTCATGTCGACCAATAAAAAACGACAGTGTTGCCCCTTTTGTTTTTTTTCTTGACGACCAATAAAAAACAACAATGTTACCCCTTATGTTTTTTTTCATGACGACCAATAAAAAACAACAGTGTTACCCCTTTTGTTTTTTTTCTTGACGACCAATAAAAAAACAACAATGTTAACCCTTATGTTTTTTTTCATGACGACCAATAAAAAACAACAGTGTTACCCCTTATGTTTTTTTTCATGTCGACCAATAAAAAACGACAGTGTTACCCCTTATGTTTTTTTCCTGACGACCCATAATAACAACAATGTTATCCCCTATGTTTTTTTTCATGACGACCAATAAAAAACAACAGTGTTACCCTTTTTTGTTTTTTTTCATGACGACCAATAAAAAACGACAGTGTTTCCCTTATGTTTTTTTTCATGACGACCAATAAAAGAAACGACAGTGTTACCCCTTATGTTTTTTTTCCTGACGACCAATAAAAAACAACAATGTTACCCCTTATGTTTTTTTTCATGTCGACCAATAAAAAACGACAGTGTTACCCTGTTTTTTTTTTTTTTCCCGACGACCAATAAAAAACAACTGTGTTACCCCTTATGTTTTTTTCATGACGACCAATAAAAAACGACAGCTTTACCTCCTATGTTTTTTTTCCTGACGACCAATAAAAAACAACAATGTTGCCCCTTATGTTTTCTTTCATGACGACCAATAAAAAACAACAGTGTTACCCCTTATGTTTTTTTTCCTGACGACCATTAAAAAACAACAATGTTACCCCTTATGTTTTTTTTCATGACGACCAATAAAAAACAACGGTGTTACCCCTTATGTTTTTTTTCATGTCGACCAATAAAAAACAACAGTGTTACCCCTTATGGTTTTTTTCATGACGACCAATAAAAAACGACAGTGTTACCCCTAATGTTTTTTTTCATGACGACCAATAAAAAACAAGTGTTACCCCTTATGTTTTTTTTCCTGACGACCAATAAAAAACAACAATGTTACCCCTAATGTTTTTTTTCATGACGACCAATAAAAAACAACAGTGTTACCCCTTATGTTTTTTTTCATGACGACCAATAAAAAACGACAGTGTTACCCCTAATGTTTTTTTTCATGACGACCAATAAAAAACGACAGTGTTACCCCTTATGTTTTTTTTTATGACGACCAATAAAAAACAACTGTGTTACCCCTTATGTTTTTTTTCATGACGACCAATAAAAAACGACCCTTATGTTTTTTTTCCTGACGACCAATAAAAAACAACAATGTTACCCCTTATGTTTTTTTTCATGACGACCAATAAAAAACAACAGTGTTACCCCTTATGTTTTTTTTCATGTCGACCAATAAAAAACGGCAGTGTTACCCCTTTTGTTTTTTTTCCAGACGACCAATAAAAAACAACAGTGTTACCCCTTATGTTTTTTTTTATGACGACCAATAAAAAACAACAGTGTTACCCCTAATGTTTTTTTTCATGACGACCAATAAAAAACGACAGTGTTACCCCTTGTGGTTTTTTTGACAAAGACAACAGTGTTACCCCTTATGTTTTTTTTTCTGACGACCAATAAAAAACAACAATGTTACCCCTTATGTTTTTTTTTATGACGACCAATAATAAACAACAGTGTTACCCCTAATGTTTTTTTTCATGACAAAAAACGACAGTGTTTCCCCTTGTGGTTTTTTTGACAAAGACAACAGTGTTACCCCTTATGTTTTTTTTTCCTGACGACCAATATAAAACAACAATGTTACCCCTTATGTTTTTTTTCATGTCGACCAATAAAAAACGACAGTGTTACCCCTTATGTTTTTTTTCCTGATGACCAATAAAAAACAACAATGTTACCCCTTATGTTTTTTTTCATGACGACCAATAAAAAACGACAGTGTTACCCCCAATGTTTTTTTTCATGACGACCAATAAAAAACAAGTGTTACCCCTTATGTTTTTTTTCCTGACGACCAATAAAAAACAACAATGTTACCCCTAATGTTTTTTTTCATGACGACCAATAAAAAACAACAGTGTTACCCCTTATGTTTTTTTTCATGACGACCAATAAAAAACGACAGTGTTACCCCTAATGTTTTTTTTTCATGACGACCAATAAAAAACGACAGTGTTACCCCTTATGTTTTTTTTTATGACGACCAATAAAAAACAACTGTGTTAACCCTTATGTTTTTTTTCATGACGACCAATAAAAAACGACCCTTATGTTTTTTTTCCTGACGACCAATAAAAAACAACAATGTTACCCCTTATGTTTTTTTTCATGACGACCAATAAAAAACAACAGTGTTACCCCTTATGTTTTTTTTCATGTCGACCAATAAAAAACGGCAGTGTTACCCCTTTTGTTTTTTTTTCCAGACGACCAATAAAAAACAACAATGTTACCCCTTATGTTTTTTTTTATGACGACCAATAAAAAACAACAGTGTTACCCCTAATGTTTTTTTTCATGACGACCAATAAAAAACGACAGTGTTACCCCTTGTGGTTTTTTTTGACAAAGACAACAGTGTTTCCCCTAATGTTTTTTTTCATGACAAAAAACGACAGTGTTTCCCCTTGTGGTTTTTTTTGACAAAGACAACAGTGTTTCCCCTTATGTTTTTTTTCCTGACGACCAATATAAAACAACAATGTTACCCCTTATGTTTTTTTTCATGTCGACCAATAAAAAACAACAGTGTTACCCCTTATGTTTTTTTTCCTGATGACCAATAAAAAACAACAATGTTACCCCTTATGTTTTTTTTCATGACGACCAAAAAAAAACAACAGTGTTACCCCTTATGTTTTTTTTCATGACGACCAATAAAAAACGACAATGTTACCCCTTATGTTTTTTTTCATGACGACCAATAAAAAACAACAGTGTTACCCCTTATGTTTTTTTTCATGTCGACCAATAAAAAACGACAGTGTTACCCCTTATGTTTTTTTTCATGACGACCAATAAAAAACGACCCTTATGTTTTTTTTCCTGACGACCAATAAAAAACAACAATGTTACCCCTTATGTTTTTTTTCATGACGACCAATAAAAAACAACAGTGTTACCCCTTATGTTTTTTTTCATGTCGACCAATAAAAAACGGCAGTGTTACCCCTTTTGTTTTTTTTCCAGACGACCAATAAAAAACAACAATGTTACCCCTTATGTTTTTTTTTATGACGACCAATAAAAAACAACAGTGTTACCCCTAATGTTTTTTTTCATGACGACCAATAAAAAACGACAGTGTTACCCCTTGTGGTTTTTTTTGACAAAGACAACAGTGTTTCCCCTAATGTTTTTTTTCATGACAAAAAACGACAGTGTTTCCCCTTGTGGTTTTTTTTGACAAAGACAACAGTGTTTCCCCTTATGTTTTTTTTCCTGACGACCAATATAAAACAACAATGTTACCCCTTATGTTTTTTTTCATGTCGACCAATAAAAAACGACAGTGTTACCCCTTATGTTTTTTTTCCTGATGACCAATAAAAAACAACAATGTTACCCCTTATGTTTTTTTTCATGACGACCAAAAAAAAACAACAGTGTTACCCCTTATGTTTTTTTTCATGACGACCAATAACAAACGACAATGTTACCCCTTATGTTTTTTTTCATGACGACCAATAAAAAACAACAGTGTTACCCCTTATGTTTTTTTTCATGTCGACCAATAAAAAACGACAGTGTTACCCCTTTTGTTTTTTTTCTTGACGACCAATAAAAAACAACAATGTTGACCCTTATGTTTTTTTTCATGACGACCAATAAAAAACAACAGTGTTACCCCTTGTGGTTTTTTTGACAAAGACAACAGTGTAACCCCTTATGTTTTTTTTCATGACGACCAATAAAAAACGACAGTGTTACCCCTTGTGGTTTTTTTGACAAAGACAACAGTGTTACCCCTTATGTTTTTTTTTACGACGACCAATAAAAAACGACAGTGTTACCCCTAATGTTTTTTTTCATGACGACCAATAAAAAACAAGTGTTACCCCTTATGTTTTTTTTCCTGACGACCAATAAAAAACAACAATGTTACCCCTAATGTTTTTTTTCATGACGACCAATAAAAAACAACAGTGTTACCCCTTATGTTTTTTTTCATGACGACCAATAAAAAACGACAGTGTTACCCCTAATGTTTTTTTTCATGACGACCAATAAAAAACGACAGTGTTACCCCTTATGTTTTTTTTTATGACGACCAATAAAAAACAACTGTGTTACCCCTTATGTTTTTTTTCATGACGACCAATAAAAAACGACCCTTATGTTTTTTTTCCTGACGACCAATAAAAAACAACAATGTTACCCCTTATGTTTTTTTTCATGACGACCAATAAAAAACAACAGTGTTACCCCTTATGTTTTTTTTCATGTCGACCAATAAAAAACGGCAGTGTTACCCCTTTTGTTTTTTTTTCCAGACGACCAATAAAAAACAACAATGTTACCCCTTATGTTTTTTTTTATGACGACCAATAAAAAACAACAGTGTTACCCCTAATGTTTTTTTTCATGACGACCAATAAAAAACGACAGTGTTACCCCTTGTGGTTTTTTTGACAAAGACAACAGTGTTACCCCTTATGTTTTTTTTTATGACGACCAATAAAAAACAACAGTGTTACCCCTAATGTTTTTTTTCATGAAGAAAAACGACAGTGTTTCCCCTTGTGGTTTTTTTTGACAAAGACAACAGTGTTACCCCTTATGTTTTTTTTCCTGACGACCAATATAAAACAACAATGTTACCCCTTATGTTTTTTTTCATGTCGACCAATAAAAAACGACAGTGTTACCCCTTATGTTTTTTTTCCTGATGACCAATAAAAAACAACAATGTTACCCCTTATGTTTTTTTTCATGACGACCAAAAAAAAACAACAGTGTTACCCCTTATGTTTTTTTTCATGACGACCAATAAAAAACGACAATGTTACCCCTTATGTTTTTTTTCATGACGACCAATAAAAAACAACAGTGTTACCCCTTATGTTTTTTTTCATGTCGACCAATAAAAAACGACAGTGTTACCCCTTTTGTTTTTTTTCTTGACGACCAATAAAAAACAACAATGTTAACCCTTATGTTTTTTTTCATGACGACCAATAAAAAACAACAGTGTTACCCCTTGTGGTTTTTTTGACAAAGACAACAGTGTAACCCCTTATGTTTTTTTTCATGACGACCAATACAAATGTTGGTCGTCATGAAAATGTAGAGATATGTCACCCCTTATTTTTTTTTTCATTACGACCAATAAAAAACAACTGTGTTACCCCTTGTGGTTTATTTCATGACGGCCGATAAAAAACAACAGAGTTACCCCTCATGTTTTTTTTCATGTCGACCAATAAAAAACGACAGTGTTACCCCTTATGTTTTTTTTCCTGATGACCAATAAAAAACAACAATGTTACCCCTTATGTTTTTTTTCATGACGACCAAAAAAAAACAACAGTGTTACCCCTTATGTTTTTTTTCATGACGACCAATAAAAAACGACAATGTTACCCCTTATGTTTTTTTTCATGACGACCAATAAAAAACAACAGTGTTACCCCTTATGTTTTTTTTTCATGTCGACCAATAAAAAACGACAGTGTTACCCCTTTTGTTTTTTTTCTTGACGACCAATAAAAAACAACAATGTTAACCCTTATGTTTTTTTTCATGACGACCAATAAAAAACAACAGTGTTACCCCTTGTGGTTTTTTTGACAAAGACAACAGTGTAACCCCTTATGTTTTTTTTCATGACGACCAATAAAAAACGACAGTGTTACCCCTTGTGGTTTTTTTGACAAAGACAACAGTGTTACCCCTTATGTTTTTTTTTACGACGACCAATAAAAAAAACGACAGTGTTACCCCTTATGGTTTTTTTCGTGACGGCCAATAAAAAACGACTGCGTTACCCCTTGTGGTTTTTTTCATGATGACCAAAGAAAAACAACAGTGTTGCTACCTATGTTTTATTTGAAAAAAATTGACAGTGTGTGTTTATTTCATTTCCTTATGTTTATTTCATGACGGCCGATAAAAATCAACAGTGGTACCCCTATCGACGTTTTTGCAGGGATCCGAGCATGAGCTGTTTAGAGTGTTAACCTCCAATTTTATCAATGCACCATCAAGACACCGAATGAAGTCAACACAATGGTTATACTTGACTTTATAATTCGCATGAAATAGAGATAAGAGTATTCCAACAGAATACATCAACCGGACTTGAACCCCGGTCTCCAGGGGTTTAGCTCACTGCTCTCTCCACTTCCCACTGAGATTAGTAATTTAAATATGTCTTTGGTTAGATATGACAGTGCAATTGACATCATAGCATTACGTTTGAAATTAAAGATAGTGTGTTTTCCACAGAATTTGAGCCGCGGCCTCCAGTGGGTTAGGCAGAGTGCACTCCACTGCACCACTGAGGCGATGAGCATACACAATAATCAATCATCAATAAAGAGGATATACATGACATTAAAATGTATGTGTGTATTTCTATTATTTCCCTTATGTTTTATTTGACAAAGACAACAGTGTTACCCCTTATGTCTTTTTTCATGACGACCAATTAAAAACCACAGTGTTACCCCTTAAAAAATTGTTCATGACGACCAATTAAAAACCACAGTGTTACCCTTTAAAAAATTGTTCATGACGACCAATAAAAAACAACAGTGTTACCCCTTATGTTTTTTTTCATGTTGACCAATTAAAAAACGACAGTGTTACCCCTTATGTTTTTTTTCCTGACGACCAATAAAAAACAACAATGTTACCCCTTATGTTTTTTTTTATTACGGCCAATAAAAAACAGCAGTGTTACCCCTGATGTTTTTTTTCATAATGACCAATAAAAAACAACAGTGTTACCCCTTATGTCTTTTTTCATGACGACCAATTAAAAACCACAGTGTTACCCCTTAAAAAATTGTTCATGACGACCAATAAAAAACAACAGTGTTGCCCCTTATGTTTTTTTTCATGTCGACCAATAAAAATCGACAGTGTTACCCCTTATGTTTTTTTTCCAACGACCAATAAAAAACAACAATGTTACCCCTTATGTTTTTTTTTATGACGGCCAATAAAAAACAACAGTGTTACCCCTTATTTTTTTTTTCATGACGACTAATAAAAAACAACAGTGTTACCCCTTGTGGTTTTTTTCATGACGACCAAAGAAAAACAACAGTGTTGCTACCTATGTTTTATTTGAAAAATATCGACAGTCCCTTATGTTTATTTCATGACGGCCGATAAAAAACAACAGAGTTACCCCTCATGTTTTTTCCATGTTGACCAATTAAGAACAACAGTAGTAGCCCTATCGACATTTTTGCGGGGATCCAAACCTGAGCTGTTTAGAGTGTTAACCTCCAAACTTATCAATGCACCATCAAGACACCGAATACAGCCTGCACAATGGTTATACTTTGCTTTACACGTTTATGTTTACGTTGCTTATGTTTTATTTGACAAAGACAACAGTGTTACCCCTTATGTTTTTTTTATGACGACCAATAAAAAACAACAGTGTTACCCCTTATGTTTTTTTTCATGACGACCAATAAAAAACAACAGTGTTACCCCTTATTTATTTTTTCATGTCGACCAATAAAAAACAACAGTGTTACCCCTTATGTCTTTTTTCATGACGACCAATAAAAAACCAGAGTGTTACCCCTTATGTTTTTTTTTATGACGACCAATAAAGAACAACAGTGTTACCCCTTATGTTTTTTTTCATGTCGGCCAATAAAAAACGACAGTGTTACCCCTTATGTTTTTTTTCCTGACGGCCAATAAAAAACAACAGTGTTACCCCTTGTGGTTTTTTTCATGACGACCAAAGAAAAAAAACAGTGTTGCTACCTATGTTTTATTTGAAAAATATCGACAGTCCCTTATGTTTATTTCATGACGGCCGATAAAAAACAACAGAGTTACCCCTCATGTTTTTTCCATGTTGACCAATAAAGAACAACAGTGGTACCCCTATCGACGTTTTTGCGGGGATCCAAACCTGAGCTGTTTAGGGTGTTAACCTCCAAACTTATCAATGCACCATCAAGACACAGAATAAAGCCTGCACAATGGTTATACTTTGCTTTATATATTTATGTTTATGTTGCTTATGTTTTATTTGACAAAGACAACAGTGTTACCCCTTATGTTTCTTTTCATGACGACCAATAAAAAACAACAGTGTTACCCCTTATGTTTTTTTTCATGTCGACCAATAAAAAACAACAGTGTTACCCCTTATTTTTTTTTCCATGACGACCAATAAAAAACAACAGCGTTACCCCTTATATTTTTTTTCATAAAGACCAATAAAAGACAACAGTGTTTTTTATGTTTTTTATGTTTTTTTCCATGACGACCATGACGACCAATAAAAAACAACAGTGTTACCCCTTATGTTTTTTTTCATGACGACCAATAAAAAACGACAGTGTTACCCCTTACGTTTTTTTTTCCTGACATTCAAAGAAAAACAACAGTGTTACCCCTTATGTTTTTTTTCATGACGACCAATACAAATGTTGGTCGTCATGAAAATGTAGAGATATGTCACCCCTTATTTTTTTTTTCATTACGACCAATAAAAAACAACTGTGTTACCCCTTGTGGTTTATTTCATGACGGCCGATAAAGAACAACAGAGTTACCCCTCATGTTTTTTTTCATGTCGACCAATAAAAAACGACAGTGTTACCCCTTATGTTTTTTTTCCTGATGACCAATAAAAAACAACAATGTTACCCCTTATGTTTTTTTTCATGACGACCAAAAAAAAACAACAGTGTTACCCCTTATGTTTTTTTTCATGACGACCAATAAAAAACGACAATGTTACCCCTTATGTTTTTTTTCATGACGACCAATAAAAAACAACAGTGTTACCCCTTATGTTTTTTTTCATGTCGACCAATAAAAAACGACAGTGTTACCCCTTTTGTTTTTTTTCTTGACGACCAATAAAAAACAACAATGTTAACCCTTATGTTTTTTTTCATGACGACCAATAAAAAACAACAGTGTTACCCCTTGTGGTTTTTTTGACAAAGACAAGTCTAACCCCTTATGTTTTTTTTCATGACGACCAATAAAAAACGACAGTGTTACCCCTTGTGGTTTTTTTGACAAAGACAACAGTGTTACCCCTTATGTTTTTTTTTACGACGACCAATAAAAAAAACGACAGTGTTACCCCTTATGGTTTTTTTCGTGACGGCCAATAAAAAACGACTGCGTTACCCCTTGTGGTTTTTTTCATGATGACCAAAGAAAAACAACAGTGTTGCTACCTATGTTTTATTTGAAAAAAATTGACAGTGTGTGTTTATTTCATTTCCTTATGTTTATTTCATGACGGCCGATAAAAATCAACAGTGGTACCCCTATCGACGTTTTTGCAGGGATCCGAGCATGAGCTGTTTAGAGTGTTAACCTCCAATTTTATCAATGCACCATCAAGACACCGAATGAAGTCAACACAATGGTTATACTTGACTTTATAATTCGCATGAAATAGAGATAAGAGTATTCCAACAGAATACATCAACCGGACTTGAACCCCGGTCTCCAGGGGTTTAGCTCACTGCTCTCTCCACTTCCCACTGAGAATAGTAATTTAAATATGTCTTTGGTTAGATATGACAGTGCAATTGACATCATAGCATTACGTTTGAAATTAAAGATAGTGTGTTTTCCACAGAATTTGAGCCGCGGCCTCCAGTGGGTTAGGCAGAGTGCACTCCACTGCACCACTGAGGCGATGAGCATACACAATAATCAATCATCAATAAAGAGGATATACATGACATTAAAATGTATGTGTGTATTTCTATTATTTCCCTTATGTTTTATTTGACAAAGACAACAGTGTTACCTCTTATGTCTTTTTTCATGACGACCAATTAAAAACCACAGTGTTACCCCTTAAAAAATTGTTCATGACGACCAATTAAAAACCACAGTGTTACCCTTTAAAAAATTGTTCATGACGACCAATAAAAAACAACAGTGTTACCCCTTATGTTTTTTTTCATGTTGACCAATTAAAAAACGACAGTGTTACCCCTTATGTTTTTTTTCCTGACGACCAATAAAAAACAACAATGTTACCCCTTATGTTTTTTTTTATTACGGCCAATAAAAAACAGCAGTGTTACCCCTGATGTTTTTTTTCATAATGACCAATAAAAAACAACAGTGTTACCCCTTATGTCTTTTTTCATGACGACCAATTAAAAACCACAGTGTTACCCCTTAAAAAATTGTTCATGACGACCAATAAAAAACAACAGTGTTGCCCCTTATGTTTTTTTTCATGTCGACCAATAAAAATCGACAGTGTTACCCCTTATGTTTTTTTTCCAACGACCAATAAAAAACAACAATGTTACCCCTTATGTTTTTTTTTATGACGGCCAATAAAAAACAACAGTGTTACCCCTTATTTTTTTTTTCATGACGACTAATAAAAAACAACAGTGTTACCCCTTGTGGTTTTTTTCATGACGACCAAAGAAAAACAACAGTGTTGCTACCTATGTTTTATTTGAAAAATATCGACAGTCCCTTATGTTTATTTCATGACGGCCGATAAAAAACAACAGAGTTACCCCTCATGTTTTTTCCATGTTGACCAATTAAGAACAACAGTAGTAGCCCTATCGACATTTTTGCGGGGATCCAAACCTGAGCTGTTTAGAGTGTTAACCTCCAAACTTATCAATGCACCATCAAGACACCGAATACAGCCTGCACAATGGTTATACTTTGCTTTACACGTTTATGTTTACGTTGCTTATGTTTTATTTGACAAAGACAACAGTGTTACCCCTTATGTTTTTTTTATGACGACCAATAAAAAACAACAGTGTTACCCCTTATGTTTTTTTTCATGACGACCAATAAAAAACAACAGTGTTACCCCTTATTTATTTTTTCATGTCGACCAATAAAAAACAACAGTGTTACCCCTTATGTCTTTTTTCATGACGACCAATAAAAAACCAGAGTGTTACCCCTTATGTTTTTTTTTATGACGACCAATAAAGAACAACAGTGTTACCCCTTATGTTTTTTTTCATGTCGGCCAATAAAAAACGACAGTGTTACCCCTTATGTTTTTTTTCCTGACGGCCAATAAAAAACAACAGTGTTACCCCTTGTGGTTTTTTTCATGACGACCAAAGAAAAGAAACAGTGTTGCTACCTATGTTTTATTTGAAAAATATCGACAGTCCCTTATGTTTATTTCATGACGGCCGATAAAAAACAACAGAGTTACCCCTCATGTTTTTTCCATGTTGACCAATAAAAATGGACTGTGGTACCCCTTTCAACTTTTTTGCGGGGATCCGAACCTTAGCTGTTCAGAGTGTTAACCTCCAAACTTATCAATGCACCATCAAGACACAGTAAAAAGCTTACACAATGGTTATACATTGCTTTATAATTTGCATGAAATAGAGCTAAGTCTTCCAACAGAGGACAGCAATCGGACTTGAACCCCTGTCTCCAGGGGTTTAGCTCACAGCTCTCTCCACTTCCCACTGAATTTTGTAATTTAACTTTGTCTGTGGTTATATATGACGACCAAAGAAATGATAGGATTACGTTTAAATTTAAAGATATTGTGTTTTCCACAGAAATTGAGCCACGGTCTCCAGTGGGTTAGGCAGAGTGCACTCCACTGCACCACTGAGGCGATGACAATAGACAATAATCAATCATCAATAAAGAGGATATACATGAAATTAAAATGCATGTGTGTATTTCAATTATTTCCCTTATGTTTTTTTTCATGACGACCAATAAAAAACGACAGTGTTACCCCTTATTGTTTTTTCATGACCACTGATAAAAAACGACATTGTTACCCCTTACCAATAAAAAACAACATTGCTACCCCTTATGTTTTTTTTCATGACGGCCGATAAAAAACGAAAGACTTACCCCTCATGTTTACCAATAAAATACGACAGTTGACCCCAATCGACGATATTGCAGGGAACCGAACCTGAGCTGTTTAGAGTGCTAACCTCCAAACTTATCTATGCACCACCAAGGCACTGCACAAAGACAATACAATGGTTAAACTTGACTTTATAATTCGCATGAAATAGAGATAAGAGACTTCCAACAGAGGAAGTTAACCGGACTTGAACCCCGGTCTCCAGGGGTTAAGCTCACAGCTCTCACCACTTCCCACTGAGATTGGTAATTTAAACTTGTCTATGGTTACATATCACAGTTGTTACGACCCAGGGTCGTATGTGTATTTTGCAGTGTTGTATGGATTTCGTCTGTGCTGTGGTTCCTCCCGGCCTGAGGGTGGTGTTACCACCCTTAGGCTCTCTCCCTCTCCAGGTGCTGCTCCTCCCAGCCTGAGGGTGGTGCTACCACCATTGGTGTCTCTCCAGGTGCTGGCTGTCGATTGGTGCAGGGGCTGGAGGAGCTACTATAAATGGCCGCCGCTGGAGATATATTTATTCTTCTTCTCTTGACCCTGCTCCCAACTGCACCAGGCTTTATTATGTGGCATTGTATTGTATTATGTTAAAACTTTAGCAGTCCAGGTAACCGTATAGGGTGAGTAGCTTGTTTGGTTTATCTTTGGTTTTCTCCTGTTTATCACGTAGGGAGTTCAGTGAGAATCCTGTAAACTTTGTTTTCTTTGGTTTGTCGGTTAGGCAAGTTAGTTTTGGGTTAGATTGTTTTTGTTTGTTGTTTTGGCTATGCTAACCCCGAGGCTCCATCAATTTAATAAATTACCTTATGCTAGACTGCAGCCCTGTGTGCCTGGTCGTCCTTGGGAGTGGGGAAAAGAGGGGAGCACCATTGGTTATGTCCGGTTCCCCTAGGCCGGTCGTAACACAGTGCAATTGACATGATAGCATTACGTTTAAAATTAAAGATATTGTGTTTTCCACAGAAATTGAGCCGAGGTCTCCAGTGGGTTAGGCAGAGTGCACTCCACTGCACCACTGAGGTGATGCCAATACACAATAATCAATCATCAATAAAGAGGATATACATGACATTAAAATGTATGTGTGTAGTTCTATTATTTCCCTTGTTTTTTTTGTATAATTTCATCATACAACATGATTTTTCATTAAATTGTTGACATCCACCCTTTTTATGATATTTATCATATTATCGTTTCATTTTATTTAGAACATTGTCTGTGTAGGCTGATGTAGGCTATGATGCAGAACTGTCATAGCTGAATATGGTATTATGCTGATTTTACATAAGCATGTTGGTGTTCAACATCTGTTGTAGTGAACATTCAACTGTTCTAAAATGTTGCTGCCATATTATTAGACACGTTGAATATTATCTTTTTAATTCTGGAATCCCGCACGTATACTGGTTGGCAAAAAAAGAGCAAAGACGGACGGTTCACTTGACGGGGAAACCGTCACTTTCCTCATATCAGACAACTGATATGAAGAAATGTACGCGGGTAACGCCGTCAGAATCCAAGTGGTGCAAAAAAACATTGCACCGTGGACCTCTGGACCTTTTACGACGACCAATAAAAAAAACGACAGTGTTACCCCTTATGGTTTTTTTCGTGACGGCCAATAAAAAACGACTGCGTTACCCCTTGTGGTTTTTTTCATGATGACCAAAGAAAAACAACAGTGTTGCTACCTATGTTTTATTTGAAAAAAATTGACAGTGTGTGTTTATTTCATTTCCTTATGTTTATTTCATGACGGCCGATAAAAATCAACAGTGGTACCCCTATCGACGTTTTTGCAGGGATCCGAGCATGAGCTGTTTAGAGTGTTAACCTCCAATTTTATCAATGCACCATCAAGACACCGAATGAAGTCAACACAATGGTTATACTTGACTTTATAATTCGCATGAAATAGAGATAAGAGTATTCCAACAGAATACATCAACCGGACTTGAACCCCGGTCTCCAGGGGTTTAGCTCACTGCTCTCTCCACTTCCCACTGAGAATAGTAATTTAAATATGTCTTTGGTTAGATATGACAGTGCAATTGACATCATAGCATTACGTTTGAAATTAAAGATAGTGTGTTTTCCACAGAATTTGAGCCGCGGCCTCCAGTGGGTTAGGCAGAGTGCACTCCACTGCACCACTGAGGCGATGAGCATACACAATAATCAATCATCAATAAAGAGGATATACATGACATTAAAATGTATGTGTGTATTTCTATTATTTCCCTTATGTTTTATTTGACAAAGACAACAGTGTTACCTCTTATGTCTTTTTTCATGACGACCAATTAAAAACCACAGTGTTACCCCTTAAAAAATTGTTCATGACGACCAATTAAAAACCACAGTGTTACCCTTTAAAAAATTGTTCATGACGACCAATAAAAAACAACAGTGTTACCCCTTATGTTTTTTTTCATGTTGACCAATTAAAAAACGACAGTGTTACCCCTTATGTTTTTTTTCCTGACGACCAATAAAAAACAACAATGTTACCCCTTATGTTTTTTTTTATTACGGCCAATAAAAAACAGCAGTGTTACCCCTGATGTTTTTTTTCATAATGACCAATAAAAAACAACAGTGTTACCCCTTATGTCTTTTTTCATGACGACCAATTAAAAACCACAGTGTTACCCCTTAAAAAATTGTTCATGACGACCAATAAAAAACAACAGTGTTGCCCCTTATGTTTTTTTTCATGTCGACCAATAAAAATCGACAGTGTTACCCCTTATGTTTTTTTTCCAACGACCAATAAAAAACAACAATGTTACCCCTTATGTTTTTTTTTATGACGGCCAATAAAAAACAACAGTGTTACCCCTTATTTTTTTTTTCATGACGACTAATAAAAAACAACAGTGTTACCCCTTGTGGTTTTTTTCATGACGACCAAAGAAAAACAACAGTGTTGCTACCTATGTTTTATTTGAAAAATATCGACAGTCCCTTATGTTTATTTCATGACGGCCGATAAAAAACAACAGAGTTACCCCTCATGTTTTTTCCATGTTGACCAATTAAGAACAACAGTAGTAGCCCTATCGACATTTTTGCGGGGATCCAAACCTGAGCTGTTTAGAGTGTTAACCTCCAAACTTATCAATGCACCATCAAGACACCGAATACAGCCTGCACAATGGTTATACTTTGCTTTACACGTTTATGTTTACGTTGCTTATGTTTTATTTGACAAAGACAACAGTGTTACCCCTTATGTTTTTTTTATGACGACCAATAAAAAACAACAGTGTTACCCCTTATGTTTTTTTTCATGACGACCAATAAAAAACAACAGTGTTACCCCTTATTTATTTTTTCATGTCGACCAATAAAAAACAACAGTGTTACCCCTTATGTCTTTTTTCATGACGACCAATAAAAAACCAGAGTGTTACCCCTTATGTTTTTTTTTATGACGACCAATAAAGAACAACAGTGTTACCCCTTATGTTTTTTTTCATGTCGGCCAATAAAAAACGACAGTGTTACCCCTTATGTTTTTTTTCCTGACGGCCAATAAAAAACAACAGTGTTACCCCTTGTGGTTTTTTTCATGACGACCAAAGAAAAGAAACAGTGTTGCTACCTATGTTTTATTTGAAAAATATCGACAGTCCCTTATGTTTATTTCATGACGGCCGATAAAAAACAACAGAGTTACCCCTCATGTTTTTTCCATGTTGACCAATAAAAATGGACTGTGGTACCCCTTTCAACTTTTTTGCGGGGATCCGAACCTTAGCTGTTCAGAGTGTTAACCTCCAAACTTATCAATGCACCATCAAGACACAGTAAAAAGCTTACACAATGGTTATACATTGCTTTATAATTTGCATGAAATAGAGCTAAGTCTTCCAACAGAGGACAGCAATCGGACTTGAACCCCTGTCTCCAGGGGTTTAGCTCACAGCTCT
This sequence comes from Gadus morhua, assembly GCF_902167405.1. Classification (NCBI taxonomy): domain Eukaryota; kingdom Metazoa; phylum Chordata; class Actinopteri; order Gadiformes; family Gadidae; genus Gadus; species Gadus morhua. The sequence continues at coordinate 7,931,578 of NC_044068.1, forward strand.
CTCCACTTCCCACTGAATTTTGTAATTTAACTTTGTCTGTGGTTATATATGACGACCAAAGAAATGATAGGATTACGTTTAAATTTAAAGATATTGTGTTTTCCACAGAAATTGAGCCACGGTCTCCAGTGGGTTAGGCAGAGTGCACTCCACTGCACCACTGAGGCGATGACAATAGACAATAATCAATCATCAATAAAGAGGATATACATGAAATTAAAATGCATGTGTGTATTTCAATTATTTCCCTTATGTTTTTTTCATGACGACCAATAAAAAACGACAGTGTTACCCCTTATTGTTTTTTCATGACCACTGATAAAAAACGACATTGTTACCCCTTACCAATAAAAAACAACATTGCTACCCCTTATGTTTTTTTTCATGACGGCCGATAAAAAACGAAAGACTTACCCCTCATGTTTACCAATAAAATACGACAGTTGACCCCAATCGACGATATTGCAGGGAACCGAACCTGAGCTGTTTAGAGTGCTAACCTCCAAACTTATCTATGCACCACCAAGGCACTGCACAAAGACAATACAATGGTTAAACTTGACTTTATAATTCGCATGAAATAGAGATAAGAGACTTCCAACAGAGGAAGTTAACCGGACTTGAACCCCGGTCTCCAGGGGTTAAGCTCACAGCTCTCACCACTTCCCACTGAGATTGGTAATTTAAACTTGTCTATGGTTACATATCACAGTTGTTACGACCCAGGGTCGTATGTGTATTTTGCAGTGTTGTATGGATTTCGTCTGTGCTGTGGTTCCTCCCGGCCTGAGGGTGGTGTTACCACCCTTAGGCTCTCTCCCTCTCCAGGTGCTGCTCCTCCCAGCCTGAGGGTGGTGCTACCACCATTGGTGTCTCTCCAGGTGCTGGCTGTCGATTGGTGCAGGGGCTGGAGGAGCTACTATAAATGGCCGCCGCTGGAGATATTCATTCTCCTTCTCTTGACCCTGCTCCCAACTGCACCAGGCTTTATTATGTGGCATTGTATTGTATTATGTTAAAACTTTAGCAGTCCAGGTAACCGTATAGGGTGAGTAGCTTGTTTGGTTTATCTTTGGTTTTCTCCTGTTTATCACGTAGGGAGTTCAGTGAGAATCCTGTAAACTTTGTTTTCTTTGGTTTGTCGGTTAGGCAAGTTAGTTTTGGGTTAGATTGTTTTTGTTTGTTGTTTTGGCTATGCTAACCCCGAGGCTCCATCAATTTAATAAATTACCTTATGCTAGACTGCAGCCCTGTGTGCCTGGTCGTCCTTGGGAGTGGGGAAAAGAGGGGAGCACCATTGGTTATGTCCGGTTCCCCTAGGCCGGTCGTAACACAGTGCAATTGACATGATAGCATTACGTTTAAAATTAAAGATATTGTGTTTTCCACAGAAATTGAGCCGAGGTCTCCAGTGGGTTAGGCAGAGTGCACTCCACTGCACCACTGAGGTGATGCCAATACACAATAATCAATCATCAATAAAGAGGATATACATGACATTAAAATGTATGTGTGTAGTTCTATTATTTCCCTTGTTTTTTTTGTATAATTTCATCATACAACATGATTTTTCATTAAATTGTTGACATCCACCCTTTTTATGATATTTATCATATTATCGTTTCATTTTATTTAGAACATTGTCTGTGTAGGCTGATGTAGGCTATGATGCAGAACTGTCATAGCTGAATATGGTATTATGCTGATTTTACATAAGCATGTTGGTGTTCAACATCTGTTGTAGTGAACATTCAACTGTTCTAAAATGTTGCTGCCATATTATTAGACACGTTGAATATTATCTTTTTAATTCTGGAATCCCGCACGTATACTGGTTGGCAAAAAAAGAGCAAAGACGGACGGTTCACTTGACGGGGAAACCGTCACTTTCCTCATATCAGACAACTGATATGAAGAAATGTACGCGGGTAACGCCGTCAGAATCCAAGTGGTGCAAAAAAACATTGCACCGTGGACCTCTGGGAGTGAGGTCAAGTGAGGTCTAAATCACAAAACTGATGTTCATCCTTTCAAAGTAATGTACAGTCGGATTAAAACGAACAAATAACAGGATTGAATTGAAAGCTAGAGAAAGTCGACTTTTCTCTTTATATTTATTTATTTAAATATATTATTTTGTTTAAATTAATATTGATATAATAAAAAGTAAAAGTGGAAAAAAATATGGAAAAGTATAAAAAATGGGGATCGACTTCACGTGACAATTGAAAGAGGGAACAGAAATTGTTTGCTTGGCAAAAATCGGCTGCATTTTTATTTTCTTGCGGTGTATATTGTGTGCTTAATAACCATCAATATATGATTTCATTCCGATTCAAATGTTTCTTGGAATTGGTATCCATTATTATCAATTTTATTTTCTGCTCTTCTCTTCAAACAAACCAATAAAAGAAATAAAGAAAAGACAAATGATGTCTTCTCCATTTCGGACACTTTGCGCTTCCTAGGGATACCGAAGATAGGTGGTAGAGTTCCTCTTGCCATCTCTCTGCCCTCCGTGAAATGAGCAAACCGTCTGCAATGACTGCATAAACACACACACACACACACACACAAATAGTTTTTGTAGGTCATTGTTACGGTTGTGTTAATATTGGAATTCACAGCACATCTGCTTCAGAAGAACTATACCCTTCAGTATGGAGATTCTCCTACAAAGTAGAGCACCACCACTTCCTGAGATGTGTTATGTCATGCTGTGGAATATAACAGTATATCAGTCAGAATTAACTTCCAAAGACTGCAATTAGAGTAGACTGTTTATACTTGACTGCATCATCATTTTGCATTAACTTTAGCCATTTCATTTTCGTATATTTTCCTTTGTATATATTTGTATCTAGTATACTATTTGAAATTTCGTTGAGATAAATAAGTTGCATGTAATTATAACTAGTATTTAAAGTGTTAGCTATCGTGGATAAATACGTTAGCTTAAGGAAGTGGCGTCCCTATGCTGTTTTATTCAGGGCTAAAGCCTCGGATGTTATTTAATTAGCCCCGAATATGATCTTTGAAAAAAAATAAAATAATAATCATAAATTTATAAGTAGCCTAGTCTTGATAGACATAGTCCTTCTGGCAAGAGAATAAACAACAACCTGTGTGTGTGTGTGTGTGTGTGTGTGTGTGTGTGTGTGTGTGTGTGTGTGTGTGTTTGTTTGTGGGGAGGGGGGGTATCTATATAGTTTGTATCTATATTAAGATAATCTTTGGTGTGTGTCTATTTGGTGTGTTTATCTTTATCGTGTGTATCTATATGGTGTGTAACTATGGTGTGTAACTATGATGTGTGCGTATCTATATGGTGTATACCTATGGTGTGTGCGTGTATGTTGTGGCATCCCGCCACTTAAACCTCGGCCCGGACCAGCCCGAGGCTTGGTCCTGGATGGCCGATACCACCGTCACCCACCAGCCGGCGACGGAGAGCACCGACCGAACCCCAATCAGCGAGATTGGGGGACACCTGGCCGAAAGCCGAGGAGCCATGTTAAAAGGAGCACGAGGACTGACATTTGGGGAGACCAGGAACGGGAGCGAGGATGGAGGAAGCGCTCGGGTCCGCGAACGGCTAGAGGCCCACGGAGGCCCTAGAGACTGTGAGTGTAATGTATTGTCTCAGATATATGCAATAAATGCCGAATGAGGCTTTAACCCTCACTGCCAAGCGTGGTTTACACGTGGAACCCGGCTCATTGGGAGAACGGGGTGCCACAATATATATATATGGTTTGTATCTGTCGTTTGTGTGTGCATATGGTTTGTATCTATATGTTGTGTGTGTATCAATATTGTGTGTGAATCTATATGTGTATCTGTGGTGTGTGCGTGGATATGGTGTGAATCTATATGGTGTATTGTGTGTGTCTGTATGGTGTTTGTCTGTAGTGCGCGTGTGTGTGTGTTAATGTGTGTGGTGGTAGGCGATGACTCCAGTTTAACCAGTGAATGAGTCTCTTTGATGAAAGCTTCCTCCTCACTTTCAAACACACACACACACAAACTCGCGCACACAGTAAGGTGAATTGAATGAAGACTTTTTGCGTTTTGAAGTTTGAATCTAAATCAGTCAAATCAGACTCATCCCTTTAATTAAAATGAGGGAGGTCATTTAAGATCAAACACGGAGCTGAAATAGCCTCTCACTGTTAACAAGAATACCACAGGGTGCCGAACCTGCATTATAGTTTTACTAATTGGCTCACCTGCCGCAGCTCGCCTGAATATAAATCACTGATAATGTGTGAAGGAAATCGGGGATTGTGGTGGCTTAACTCTTATTTGAAATTTGGACCATGAGTAAACTGTTCCATCCTTCAAAGGTCTATCATGGATATTTAACTGCAGTTCTGTGAGTATCCCAACTTAACCATGAAGATGAACTGCAAACTGTAAGTCATTAATTTCTCATTATTCTTGGGCACATTGATGTATTTTGGCTTCCTGGTGAGTTAACCTGTTACCTGAAGGTTGATCTGAGTATGAATGATGTTTTATTTGTTCATGGGTTACTTAGGTGTTTGGTTTATGTTGGTTTGAATGATTTGTTAAAAAGGTTACAGGCTCCTTATTGTTGTGAGCTGGAGTAATGGATTGGGTTCTGATATCTTCAGTCTTCTTTCATTCTACTCTCCTGAGCTCTGCATCTTCATCACATGAGTGTTGCTTTACTGTGGTCTGAGTGAGCAGAGGTACATACTGGGATACAGAGCTGTCTGAAGTCTACAGGTCTGCAGACACTCAGGGGAAACCGAGTGTTTGAGAAACTGTTGTGACGTCAGTTAAATGGACTGGAATGTTCTTAAAGATGGAGACAGGGATTCAGAAGGAGAATCACCAGGGGGAGATGAGGGGGCTCCTCATCTCAACAACTGAAACACAACTTCAGTCTGACACAGAACCATGGAACACATTCAACAGTCCCCTCCAGGCATCGTCACTCCTCAGGAACAGTTTCATTTCCAAGAAGGTCTTATTTGGGGCCATCCCCATATGGATCCTGCTCCTCAAGAGCCACCCCCCTCCACTGGGTGGTCTTCTGAACAGATGACCTCCTTCCTGTCCTCAAGCTGACTAAAGCTGCACCATTTGCATCTGTGAAGGCCCCTCATTCAGGAAACCACTGGACTACAAAGACATGACTTCAGAGACGTTGAATCAACCTGGGACACATTTTGGAGATGCCAAGCATAATCCATCACCAATGTGGGACGCCACTGAAGAATGTTGTACATAATTACATCTCTGGAGATATTGGTTGTTCTGTTATGGGTGCCCTGGCAGGAGAGCTGGGGGGGGGGGGGGGGGGATGATTGAATGTTATTTGGCATAAGGTTTTTACTGTGTGTGTGTGTGTGTCATGAGATGGAAGATTTTTGAGCATCGGTAGGGTTCTACTGTGTGTGTGTGTGTGTGTCCCACTCACACCTGGCATGGGGTTCTACGTGCCTGTCCTGGGTTCTAAGTGTGTGTGTGTGTCCGGCTTGCTTTGACAGTGATATTGTTCATACGGGGGTCTGTGTGATTGGCTTGGGATATTGGAATGGTCATCTAAATCATACCTGATGGACGGCCACACGTTTACTTAAGGACCTCCAGTAGACATGAAGAGCCCTGAGCAATGCTCCGGAGCGATATCCAACACACTGGGAAGGAAGGAGAGTATCCAACTCAAGTGTAAAAGGATGCAAGCGGCGTGTTCAGATCAGTGACTTCAAACTAGGACTACAACAATCAGGATCAATGGAGGATGGACACCAAAAGGAATTCCACAAGGAGAGTCTGACGTTGGAAAGGGACCTAAATTGATATTCAAGATGACCTTCAGACCTGTAATGAGACGGCTCTTCCTACCTGGCTGGATTGATGGAGAGCCCTGTGGATCTTGTCTTGCTCTCAGTTGCACGTCTTCTCAGGCTGAACTGTATTTGTTTTGGACAGGACTAGCTGGATGATTGGTTCCCTTAAATCAGAACCAATCCAGGAACTCCAGCTAGTGCGCTCTTCGAGCTGAAGTTGTGCTCTTCAACTGAGGAGGTAAGGAAACCTTCACTGGGGCTTCAAGGTGTAAAGTGGAGAATGTTTCAAAGTGTTCCATGGTACTCTGAACTGTTGTTGTGTTCCACTGGCTGAGAGGAAGAACCCTCACATCTTCCTCTTGGCCTTTCTCCTCGGAGAATCCTGGCGCCATCTTGAAGGCTATTCCAGCTCATGTAACTGATGTCACGACAGATTCTCAAACACTTGGTTTCTCCTGAGGGGCGTGTCTATAGAACTGAAGACTTCAGACAGCACTGTATCCCAGCATGCATCTCTGCTCACTCAGACCACACCCCCATGAGTAGGATGCAACACTCTAGTGATAGCGATGTAGAGTTTTATAAGTAACGAGGGAGCAGACTAAGGTGATTAGAACACAATGGAATGTCAAGTCTGTAAATCTTTAAACCATGAAGATGGTTGGATAGGTCAGGACTCGGGCTTCTTTTTATTATTGGCAGTCCTTTCACTCGGATGCCCACTTCTCACTGGACCTGTACATGTGTTGGCTGGCTGGCATTATTTGCTGTTGGTGATGAGGCGGTCAGGATGACGTTGCAGGGCTATGGTCGGCTCTCTGTGAGCTCAACGTTTAGATTCGCTCTGTATGGTTTGTACCCCGAATAATCGAGATAATTGTAAAATATAGACACGGTTTTGTATTGAATGATTCCAGGATTTTAGGTTTAAGGTTGTTGTGGGATGTACATTGTAGTTTGGTTCTTCGTATGGTTTTGAGTGATATAAATTGTACACACTGGGTGCATAACAATGTAAAGGTACACTGAATAGTAGTAATTACCAACAGCAACAAAGGGATCTCCTCAAGGTAAGTCTGTTGGCTGTGTTTTAATGAAGACCATCGCTGGACTTCAGGATCTTCCTCCGTTCAGCTCAAGGTGAGGCGCTGGTTCTGTTTTTTCTTTGGTTGGTTCCGGCCGGAATGTTCGTATTCCAGTCGGACGGTTTGTGCTTCCCGCCGGGAAGGTTCTGAGTGCGGTCACTTGATTTAGTCCCAATGGTTAGCATAGATTGTAGTCTTGACAACCATAAGAAACCACCTGGCAGTTAGTTGGACGGGAGTCCCCTGAGGGAATCTGGAGGAACGTTCTGGATTGTATTTGCGTAACCTCGAGCCGTTGCCTACGGAAACTATTTTTCAGTCGGTTTCCATTGGGAATTGTTGCCCCCTATCCTAAACAACTTTAAGTTTGGTATTAAATACATACTGAGACGTACGTCGTACAATATGTTGATAATTTCCGATGGTTGCGCCGTACGTTTAACCACGATGACGTGATGGGACTCTCACTGCGTACAAAACAGCGTTCTACTTGCGGGCCCATTTTTGACATCGGGGAAGGCTGAAAATCATTTCAAGGTGGAAGATGATTGGACATTTCTTCAACGGAACCCAGCACCTGAATATGGCTGAGTATATTTGATTTAATAACGATACTGCTTAGTGTTCTTTGTTACTTCAGCTTTTGTACGTTCTAAATATCTGCTGTCATTAATTGCCACAGAAGTTAAACCCTACCCAATGGAATGACGTTAAACAACGACTTGGTGCAGAGTTACGAACTGGATAATATCAAAGCTAAAATAATGGCCTTCATTCCCACATGTTGCAGTAGAAAATACTCTAGAACTGTACAAGGTTAAAAAGGTAACATGTAGTTTGTCCCAAGGTGTCTGCCTCCTCACCCAGAGTAAGACCTCCACCTCCTCACCCAGAGCCAGACCTCCACCTCCTGTCAGAAGTCCTCCAGAACAGGTCAGTGCTCTGTGTGAGTAGAGTCTTCTCAGGTCAGTTTCAATGCATGGCCTGAACCACTTCTTTAAACTTGTGGACTGCTCTGTCTTCATTCCCAAAAACGGGATGCTCATGTCTGGTCTCAAGTCTTTTCTAGCCTTGAGTTATAAAATAATAGTTCAATTAATTGTGTAACTCGGTTTCGGATGAGTCAATTAAGTTAATTGTTGGGCAAATGCTGATATAAACCTGCTGCTGTAGCTGAAAGGCGAGGCTGAGAGGCTGGGGACCGCAGGCTTGTGGTGCCAGGGTAAACCGGAGACTGAGGCTGGAGACCAGGGGCCTGCAGCACCGGACCAGAGGGTAACCATCACCAAGCTCATCTGAAACACTAAAATCCACGGTAGTTTAGGTCTGGTTTTGATCATCTTATGATTTTAAATCTGTGCCCAGCTGTGATTTTAAGTTAATTCATACGGGGGTTATGCAAGAGTCATATGAGCCATTAATGTTACTAGTTCTGCTACGACCGTAGTGGATGAATTGCTGAACGTGACAATCTGCAGACGTTGTGTAATTTAAGTGTTTCAATTTGTCTTCCATTTTACAAGTGAACCTCAGATGCAGGAGGTGGGGTGTGTTGTGTCCCCAGGTGATTTACTGCTGAGACCAACTGTTTGTAACCAGACCAGGAATCCATGGCTGGAGGAGCCGTGCTGATGGAGGAGCCGTGCTGACGGAGCTGATGGAGGAGCCGTGATGAAGGAGCTGATGGAGGAGCCGTGCTGAAGGAGCTGATGGAGGAGCCGTGCTGAAGGAGCTGATGGAGGAGCCGTGATGAAGGAGCTGATGGAGGAGCCGTGCTGACGGAGCTGATGGAGGAGCCGTGATGAAGGAGCTGATGGAGGAGCCGTGCTGAAGGAGCTGATGGAGGAGCCGTGCTGATGGAGGAGTCATGCTGAAGGCCCTGCATTGTGGAGGAGCTGGTGGAGGCCCTGCCTGGTGAAGGACGTCTGTCGTGAGGTAGATGGAGCTTGACTCTGAAGAGATAATCACACTCACTGCCACTTCTCGTAGAATACTGCTACCACAAACTACCGACATTTGTACCATATATACCAGACGACTACATCTGTTTTACCACATGTTGAAGCAAGACTTCCGCTGTTTGTTCCAGACCAGGACTCTGTCTTAGGAGAGCTGCCGGAGGAGCTGAGACGCTGGAGGACGACTAGGAATCGACCAACAAGGATTCCTCGTAAGTTTGTATTTACTTGGATTTGCATGGTTGACTTAAAGGGCAAAATACAGCTGTTACTTTGACATGCCTTAACCAACTACCGCTGTTTTTTCTTACTAGAACATGTTGCTGGTAGGCGAGCCTTGAATCTGGAGGATGATCATCACTCTACCAACAAGGATTGTAAGTTTGTATTAACCAAACAAACTGGAAATAAAGGGCTTAAAAATAAGACAAACTACATGTTTGTTACCAGACTTTAGGGCCAGACTCGCACTGTTTGTTCCAGACCAGGACCCTGGCTGAGGAGAGCTGATGGAGGAGCCAAGGCTCTGGAGGATGACATCACTCCACCAACCAGGATCCTCGTAAGTTTGCCTAAAATAAACAGAGTGGACTTGTTGTAACGCAGGATTAGTTTGTCCAGTACAAGTTACGGAATACTATTGTGGTTGTTTACCAGACAAACTACAGCTGCTACTTTGTTACGCGCCATTAGAGCCCAACTACTCCTGTGTTTGTGACCTTACATTAGAGACAAACTACTACTGTGTTTGTTACCTGATATTAGAGCCCAACTACTCCTGTGTTTGTTACCTTACATTAGAGACAAACTACTACTGTGTTTGTTACCTTACATTAGAAACAAACTACTACTGTGTTTGTTACCTTACATTAGAAACAAACTACTACTGTGTTTGTTACCTGATATTAGAGCCCAACTACTACTGTGCTTGTTACCTTTCATCAGAGAAAAACTACTATTGTGTTTGTTACCTTACATTGGAGACAAATTACGTTTGTAACCAGAACAGGAATCTGGAGGACTGATGGAGAAGCCGTACATCTGGAAGGCAAATCCTGAGGACCACCAGGACTCTACCATCAAGGATACATTCAAGTTTGCATTATCTGGACATAGTGGACTAGGTAGGGGGTTGGGGGTTCAACTCTCAAACCAATGGTGCCGGGTTCAAGTCCTCAGAATACAGTGATGCGTCCTTGAGCAAGGCGCCCTAAAGCCTGCCTGCTCCTTAATGACTTATTTTTGGTTCAGATAATGTTGCATCTTTTGAATATTGAACCTAATTAATGTCCTTGTTTGGTCCGGGCAGACGCACCTGAGCTGAACCTCACCTGATCCTGTTTGGTCGGGGGTAGACGCACCTGAGCTAAACCCGCCCTGATCCTGACATCCTGCTGGTCCCGTCTCCTCAGTTCATCTGAGCCTCGTCCTCCAGAAGACCTGCTGAGCTCAGCAGTCTGAGGCTGAACGATCAATGACCTCCAGTGGGAGTGATCTTCTTGACCCCACATGTAACCGTGTGCTTCCACACGCCTCTCCCTCACGTCTGTCACTAACCTCACTACTTCACTACTCTCTACTGCTTCCTCTTTTCTTCCTTCTCTGTGGTTCAAACCGTTACACTGAAGGCGCGTCTTCCTGCCCTCAGAGGGTTTAGCGTTAGGGTTGAGAGTCAGGGTTTAGAGTCAGGGACAGAGCTGGTCAGGGAGGACTGCTTTTACACAAACCTCTTCATTTGCTTTCGGAATGGTGGTGACATTTTGAAAAGATTAATTTGGGAAAATGTTTTCCTCTGCTTTCCTTTACAAAATTGTATTAAAGTTCTGTCAAGTGTTTTTGTTTATATATTAAAATCCCACATTGACTTCTATATGTTTGGTGCGTTTCATTTAATTGTCCTTTAACTTGGTTAATGTCAAGCTAAATTCCTGCAATACATTTAATATACATGATTGTTATTCAGCAATGTTCACATAATCCATTTTGTAAAAATATGAAACCTCCATTACTACTAAATTCATGTATTTAACAATGTACATACTGCCCCGCAGGCCATTCACTGCTACTACATCGACCAACCCGTCTCGCATCAATGTACCATGGTTCAAACGGAAAATGTAGTTTGGTGTGAGACTGTTGTCCAGCAGAGGGAGCTGTCATACACCTTAATTATACATGAATGTCTGTGTATTTACATTTTAAAATGTTCATGGGCTGGTCTAGTTTGTCTGCAAATAACTCTGCCTCCAGCAACGGGATTGGTCGAAACGTATGAAGTGAAAGAAATAAAACCCCGGTTCACGAGATCTGACGTCAGCTGCGGTCAGATTTTGGATCATGAATGTATTGCGTCAACGACGTCTGAGCTAAATATCAACCACCTGGAACTTGGTTTCCTTGAGCTCGGAGGACGGCAGGACGCGTGTTTACCTGGTCGATTAGGCCCTGAACGCAGACCCAGAATCCAGACATCCTAATCAGACCCTGTGTTTAATTAGCCCCGAATATAATTGGGTTAAAATTAATAAAAGTAAAAATATTTATAATTTATAAGTACTAGCCTAGTCTAGATAGTCCTTCTGGCAAGAGAATAAACATAACCTTTTACCACCTCAAGTGAATTAACCTATCCTATCCCCAGTCAGATGTGTGTGTAGTCTTTCTCACTTGTATTAATTTTTCTCTGAAATAACTTGAATGGAACTTTAGACATTTGGGGAAGAGCAGCACAGCAGACAGGTAGCTATTTTAAGCTATAATAAACTGCGCATTTTGTTTATTTAGGTGAAGCATTATGAAAAAAAATTAATGCAAAATAAAGCATAGAAAGCATTTTGGCATTTTCATTTTTCGTCTGGGCTAAGCCCCAGATGTTTATGAAACCTAGAAACACCCCTGGCTAAAGGAGTGGACCCATCAAAAACTCATTTCACAAACGCATGTTTTTGCATTAGCCAGTGACGTCAGTGGGGGTGGCAATTGGAATCAAGTGACAGCACTTGGACGTTGGATGTCAATGTCCTAAAAGCCGCAGCGAGACACTATATTTATAACTGTATCGACAACTCGAGCCACTAGAGGCTGCTAATGCCGCATGATAAGTCCTCTCGCTAAATGATAAGCAACACGTGTCTTTCATCTGATATTTTTAGCCAGAGATTATTGCTTCCTTATTGTTCGTTTTTTGGGGTTTGGGGTTTTGGATTATTATCAGAAAAGAAAAGACGATGACACAAATACTATAATTCACAAAGCCATTGTGAGATAAGGAGTGAACCATGATCCAAGAGCAAATTGATTACTGTAAAAATAAAGATGCATAGAATATAATAGAAAATACATATACAATACCATAGCCTACATATAATTTTTCTATAGTGAACCAAACAAACATTTTGACTGGCATTACATTTCTTTTTGTATAACTGTCAATAAATTAACTATAGCCTACCTATTTCCTCCAAAAACACGTATTTATTTGTATTTACTATTCATATATATTATTACTATATATATATATATATATATATATATATATATATATATATATATATATATATATATATATATATATATATATTATTACTATATCATATCATATATTAATATGCATCATCCCAAAAAAAATAAAAAATTGACCAACCATCTATTGATGTCTCTGAGGTCCATTTTATCTTCCATTGTCAGCCATCTAAACTGTAATTCAGTGGGCAATTTGATTGACGCCAAATCAGAAGGGGCGGGGCTTAGGACATGCGTCGGTACGGAAGGCTAGGTGGTAGGAGGAAGCAGACGACACAATGGCAGAAGAAACCCTCGGTGAGCTCTTCAACTATATGAACAGAAGTTACTGACATGCAAAACCACATTGGTAGACTATCAATTAATTTAGCATTTCTCCGAACGTATGGTTCTTTTTGTGAAGATTCTTTGGTCTACCTATTGTGAATATTCTTGTGGTAAACTAGTAATGAAAGACGAGGAGTAACGTTAGAGCCACACTTTGCAAAAGTGTAATGTTGAAAGGGCATTGGCAAATTATCTCTGCTTTTCGTAGAAACTGATTTATTGTTCATTTTAACTCATACTATATAAAAAGATTAATGCAATTATACATTTGTTTTAATTTTAGTCCTAACAGTTGTACATGAGACAGCTACTTCCTGGTTTCCCTTTGTTCTTAAAGGGACAAGCCTCTTTAGGAAAAGCATTTTTTTTATCTGGTCCGGGTAGGGGATACAAAAACGAAATAATGATAATAATATAACACATCAATTGATGCTATGAAGTAACATATATCCATCATGTATCCGTGACCCTCCAGGTGCATTCGCCATAGCGAAGATCGCCCTAGCAGGCGCCTCGGCGGGGTTTGCCTTGGGGGACGCGGCGCTGATGGCGGTGGACCCTGGCCTGATCGCCAACGGCCCTCTGGGCAGCGCCACGGGCCTGGCCATGGTGGCGGACAAGGTGGGCTCCACGGGCGTGGCCGGCGTGATGGCGAGCCTCGTGTTCGCCGCCACCTTCTTCTCCCTGGGCTTCGGCTTCAACCTCGCCTCCCTGCTGATGTCCATCCTGGCGCGGTGCGGCGCGCCGCACGACGGCCGTCTGACGGACGGCGCGGCCGGAGCCTTCACCGCCGTGGGGGCGGTGGCGGCCGGCTTACTGGGCGGCCTGGCCCCGGCGTGGTGCCTCCTGGGGGCCGGGTGCGTGCTGGTGCTGTCGACGTACGTCCGGACGGACGTGAACGAGACGGCCACCGCCCTGCTGGTCATCTACGTCACGCTGCACGCCAACGCCGTGCTGGGCCGCATGGGCGTCCTGCTGGGGCTGTTCGCCACGGCCATGAGCGTCTCGTTCATCGTGGGCCTCCGCAAGTTCCTGAGGCAGCGCTGGGCGCCGCCGCCGCCGTCGGACCGCCGGCCCGGCGGCCTGCTGGGGAAGCTGTCGCTGAGCGTGGTGGTCGTGGCCTTTCTGGGCTTCCCCATCGGCCTGGGCATCGGCGGGAAACCCGTGGTTGAAGCGGGCGCCGATGGAGCGGCGGCGGCGGCGGGCGGGGAGGCGGAGGTGGCGTTGCTGCTGGAGGCGGTGTTCTGGGTGGGGGTCCTATTCGCCCCCCTGCTGGGCGCCTCCCTGGGCACCATGGGCGCCGTGGGCCTGGGGACCGAGGGCGCGGCCCGCACGGCCATGGCGGCGGCGGCGGCGTCCTGCCTCGCCCTGGGCGTGGTCCTCCCGGCCTGCACGGGGGCGGGGTCCCGCAGCTGCCTGGGGGGGATCCTGGGGGCGGCGGCGGCCACGGGGCTGGCCCTGGCGGCGTCCCGCGTGGCGTTGAAGGCGGAGCACCGGGCCACCAACGTGGTCCACGGCGCCGTGGTCGCCGGGGTGATGCTGGGCGTGGGGTACGCGTCGTGGTCGTCGGCGGCGCCGTGGTACCAGCTCCTGGCGTCGGCCCTCACCGTGTCCCTCGTCGCCACCATGGCGTTCTTCTGCGGGGCCCCCAGGAGCCCCTTTAACCTGCAGTACGGGCCGGGCACGGGCGCAGACCTGATGAGGCAGCTCGGCAAGGAGACGGTTTCCACGGGAGCGGCGCCGTTCGGGGCCGGGGCCCTCGGGGCCGCCGCGCTGGGCACGGCGGCCCTCGGGAGCCTGGGGGCGGTGGGCGTGGCCATCGCCGTCGCGCTGGCGCTCGGAAAGACTCTGAAGAGCATGGCGGAGCAGCCGGTGAAGGCTGCGGCGGCCACGCACGACGACTGAGGGACGGGCGGACGGTTGGGCTGTTGGGACTGGAACGAACCAATAGGTCTGAGAATGAGGGGGATACCACGCACTTGTTAAACGCACGGTCTCACTCACACACACAATATTTGTGTTTGATTGTTTGTTTGTCTTTGTGGCGATGCATGTACACGCTTTTAAGCATTAATTTGTTTTCAAATAAAATTATTATTGTTGTTATTCTTCACGTGAGAATAAACGAAAAAAAAGAAAATCATCTGTTATTTTTGTGAAAATCTAAATCCAGGGAAGAATTTATATATTGCTGGATACTATTCGAATCAAGGATACCATAAGCGATAACGATAAAAAAATGCTTAATCACTTATTAAATTGGTAACTTATAAAATAAATATGTAAGACTCAAATATTACGGTAGAAGGTAGAACCTCTAAATTTCACTTTTCTATTACAATGCTTCTAGTTCCTCTCTAGACCCACTTGCCTTCTGGCAGTTTGGTTTCAACATGGCAACAGTATCAAAGGTCTTGTTATTTGAGACAAGTTGGTGTGGGCGGGGGTTGACAAGAGGGGCGGGGGGAGAGGAGAGAAGGAGCGAAGAGACAAACAACCCTTGAGCCGAATTAACACCTGATGTGTTTAGCTGTAGAGATACTCAACGTTATCATTCTCTAAGCATCAGGGAAACAACTATTTTTTCCTACGGTACGCTTTTCGGTTATTGCAACATTTTATTTGAGACTAATCGTTTTTTCTTAACAAAGACGGTGGAAGAAGAAGTCAAGTGATTGGATATCAAACTGAAGTCTGTCCAACAATTGTTACATTTTAAGAGGCAGCCATGAAATTACTGTTTACTTTATTTATTTTTTAACTTGAATACTATGGGGGACTGCACATTTTCAACGTCTTTCACAGAGCTGTTGAATATTATAGCACACGCTATTCCACATGTAGGCTAATTAAGACCAAAAGCAGTCATCACAATGTTAGGGACCGGCGAACGTGGTATATGCATTGCTTGAAGAAACTTTTTTTTGGAAGAAAATGTGGATTGGATCGTGCTCTATTTTTTGATTATTATTTTTATGAGCCAAACGGATTACCTTTACGCAGTTCCGTTCCAAAATGGTTCTGAACACCGTCTCCACGAGAGACACAGACAATTCTGCGGGAAGTTCTGCAGAAAATCCTGGCCAGGAAGCCAGCCAAGCGGATGATGGAGTGGCAAGGACCCACGAAGTGACCGTGCGCCAGGTGGGCTACTGTTTGTGCCTGCCGCGCGTACTGCGCCTCACCTTCGCGCCCGTTTCCCTGGAGCGTCTTTATCAGACGTACTTCCGCCAACAACGGCAAGAAACCATCCCAGTGTTAGTGCTGTTTGCTGCTCTTTTCAACAGTTACATCATCATCATGTGTGCCGTGGTGTACACTGAGGACAAATTGGCGATGGTGGTGGTGGCCGCCGTAGGCCTGGCCCTTGACCTTATCTTTTACGCACTTAGTCATTTTCAGAAATTCCCTAAAGCGCCGGTTGCTCGGGGCGCCGTGCCCTATGTACTGTGGCTCATGGTAGCCGTCCACGTCCTGTGCTACATGCGTCTGAACTACAACCGCTTCGCGCACGCCAGTGACTCCGTGGGTTGGCAGGCGTTTTTTAGTTTCTCCTGCTTTCTGACGTTACCCCTGAACTTGGTCCCGCTCATCCTGCTCACGGCGCTCTCCTGCGGCCTTCACACCCTCATCTTGGGGGTGTCCGTCGCCCAACGACTAACGGACAGCCAGCAGGGCCCCATGCTGGTGAGACAGGTAAATCATTGAACCATGTTGTTGGCAATGGAATAGTGTCAGTCTGCCCGTTGCGCAATCCAGTCCAGAAATGAGACGCGAGAGAAGAGGCAGACAAAAGCAGGGCATGTAGTGTAGGCTACATGCGACAGGGAATGGGGGGGGGGGGCGCTCCATGGTTGAAAAAGTGCCCTCAAGAGTGTCGAATACGAGAGAAAGTGCCTTATTGGCTGCCCTTTACATGTGAAAAAAATTATTGGGTGCCCTCTGGTGCCCCTTCATACAATAAATTATGATGATGAGCCCTCTAGAACCAGAAAATTCGATAACGTGCCTCAATGAGTGCCCTCTTAATGCCCTTACAGTGCCTCCATGGTTGAAAAAAAGTGCCCTCTAGAGTGGTGAATACGAGAGAAAGTGCCATGCATGATGCATCATAGCTTTTTGCACGCTGGTTGGGCCCCATGTTGTGCAGAATGTGCCCTTTTTGTTTTTTCGCCCCTGCCCTTCAAACAGTCTGAGTCCGCTACTGGTTGAGCATGATGAACACATCTTGATATCGAATATAAATCAGGGGCATGCCCTCTAGACATGACAAAGGTCCTATTGGAGTGCATATTTTTTGCTGACTGATGTGATGATGGCAGCCTGTCCTTGAACGTCGTCTCCCCCCTCCCCTCTCAGCTGCTGGCCAACCTGATCTTGTACCTGTGTGCAGCCTGCATGGGCGTGCTGTCCCACTATATGGCGGACAGGAAGTACCGGACGGCCTTCCTGGAGGCACGTCAGTCCCTGGAGGTCAAAATCACCCTCGAGGAGCAGAGCACCCAGCAGGTAGACCCAAGAAGAAGCGCAAACACACACACACACACACACACGCGCACGCACGCACGCACACACACACACACACACACACACACACACACACACACACACACACACACACACACACACACTTCTTAGTGTGAGGTTAAACAGGCAGCACTGGCGACTTTATATATATATATATGTGTGTGTTTGTGTGTGTGTGTGTGTGTGTGTGTGTGTGTGTGTGTGTGTGTGTGTGTGTGTGTGTGTGTGTGTGTGTGTGTGTGTGTGTACTCTGGTGTGTGTCTGGTGTGTATCTTCTCACCGGTGTGTTGGAACACCCAGTGCTGCCTAATTAGGATGTGTTTTGCTCAACTCAGAGCTGAAATAGGCTGACATGCTTTGGGACATGCTTTGCTGCTCTGTTGAGCTACTGTAGATGACGCCTGATGGGAGAATAGGCATTAGTATTCACAGGCAATAAAAACCAACCAACACTGTCTAGGTAGTTGATGTAAATAATTTAGATTTCATAATTTTATAAAAAATATTTTACATTTTTTTTCACCTCAACTTAACTGAACAGAGTACAGTTTAGCCACACAAAACAGGGTACATATTTGTTTGTTTATGAATGTTAATGCAAAACCCATCATAGATATATTACATTTTGAAATGCTTTCTAAATTTCACAACGACAGTACAGCTGAATAGCGCACTCCAGACTACTAGAGCCCAAATTACAAAAATCTGCACATTCATATATCAATCAAATTGACATGAAAAAATATTAAGCATACATTTTAACTTAATGCAACAAAAATTAATACCGTGTGGAATGAGGGATGGTAGAACGTTTAATCTTGTTAAATGCAGTTGGTTAATGATAATGAAATATTCATCAACCTTTCCAGCCTCATCCATCAAGTCCCTAAGCTTACACAAAAAGACAAGGCGGTTAAAGCTGGCGTCAAAGTGCTAACAAAGCCCGGATGTTTCTATTCACCTCATTAGCTCTCCCATGTTGTTCCTGTTGTTCACCCAGTGTGACTTATGAGTGAGCTCATGAGAGATGGAGGCTGGGTAAATGAACATAAATAGAGAGAGTGGAGATAGAAAGAGTGTGTGTGTGTGTGTGTGTGTGTGTGTGTGTGTGTGTGTGTGTGTGTGTGCGTGTGTGTGTGTGTGTGTGTGCGTGTGTGCGTGTGCGTGTGCGCGTGTGCGTGTGCGTGTGTTATACCTTTTGCTTACTGTAATACACTATAAAGCAGTTTTATACTAATCCCAACCACACGTTCACACACACACACACGCACACACAAAAACACAAACCCAGCACCTGCAATATGTATCTTTGTTTCTGTAAGTGGACCTTAACACCTGTTGGTTGTTCTCTTATTGTAGGAAGAGTTGCTGTTGTCCATCTTACCCAAACACATTGCGGATGAGATGCTGCAGGGCATGAAGGAACAGGCCAATCAGAGTGAAGGCCAGCAACAGCAGTTCAACACCATGTATATGTACCGCCATGAGAACGTCAGGTTAAACATGGTCAAATGCTTTCTCTTTGTTAGGGTTATCCCTGACACTAATCCGATCCGCAACCCACTAACCCTAACAGAAATCCTAACCGTAACCCATTCACTCTAAACATAACATAACCCTAACTCATCCCTAACCCCGTTGCTAATTTAAAATAATAATGCTTATTACCATGGGCCCAATGCCTATTTTCAGAGAATGGATGCTGAGTCATTTGTGCATGTGTGGCTCTGTAAAGGTAATTAGGATCTATGACTAATATTAATTAATGGTTCAGTTAATTCAGGCTTATTACTGAATTAACTAATTTTAGTTAATGGTTCATTATTGAACCCTTTTTGAAAAGTGTGACCCTATAATTTTTATATGCGATTCATCAATTTAGTTACAGATCAACTAAACGTAATGTTTATCACTTAAGATCATAGAGTTGTATTGTTCTTCTCTCGTTAAACATGAAGTAAACAAACATTTTCATGTTAACTAAAAATGAATAAATGTATAGACAAAAAGAAAAAAGAAAAAAAAAATGCAATGAAAATTGTATTTTCATTGTTAGTTTAAGCCAAAGACAATAGAGCGAGTCAAGATGGTGAAAGTTACTAGTGCTTGTCGGGTTGATGAACTTTCTCTGATTCCTTCCGTTCCAGCATACTTTTTGCTGACATTGTTGGTTTCACCCAGCTGTCATCGGCCTGCAGTGCCCAGGAACTAGTGAAGCTGCTCAATGAACTGTTTGCGCTCTTTGACAAACTGGCATCGGTGAGTCAATACTGTAAGAGGATCCTTAGTCTGTAGTACTGTACTGTTCTAACAGTATACTGTTCTACAGTGTTACATTCTTTCTTATTCTTCTCCGTTCTAACCTAGGATATTCCGTTCCCCTCTTCAAATGCTCAAAACAATATTCTATCATATCCATCGCTATCCATTTCTATTCTGTGGTTTATTTCCCCTCATCAGCGGTCAAACGGTCAAAATTTGTCAGTGTGTGATGCTTTGATCCTACAGAATATCTGATTGTCAATAAACTGACTTGACTCAACGATAGAGAAATGCTAAACACCTAGACTGTTTTGCTCCCCTCCCCTGGTCATACAGGATCACCACCAGCTAAGGATTAAGATCTTGGGGGACTGCTACTACTGCATCTGTGGCCTACCGGACTACAGGGAGGACCACGCCACCTGCTCCATCATGATGGGTCTCGCCATGGTGAAGGCCATCTCGTAAGTGACGGAACTGACTCCAGCCAATCAGAAACGAAGAAGCGGTTTACTCTCGCTGTTTTATTTACTTCGATCGAATCACTTCTACCCGATTCAGATACATCCCAGAGGAGCAGATTGGTAGCGGGTTCGGACATCTTTGCTCTATGATGCCCCCCCCCCTCCCCCCCTCCCCCCTATAGTTATTCAGTTCAACTGGTTCAATGATCTGTTGTCTCCCGTGTGCTGGACTGTCTTTACGACCCCACGGCCCCTCGCTCCGTTGCGACTCCCTTCCAGGTACGTGCGGGAGAAGACCAACACGGAGGTGGACATGCGCGTTGGGGTCCACACGGGCACGGTGCTGGGCGGCGTGCTGGGCCAGAAGAGGTGGCAGTTTGACGTGTGGTCCACCGACGTCACCGTGGCCAACAAGATGGAGTCGGGGGGCATCCCCGGGTGAGAGACGGAAAAGGATAGGGGGGATTGTGATTTGCTGTAATTTACTTGACACACGTTTGTTAATTATGTTGATGGCCACACATGTGTTTGTTATGTGTGTGTGTGTGTGTGTGTGTGTGTGTGTGTGTGTGTGTGTGTGTGTGTGTGTGTGTGTGTGTGTGTGTGTGTGTGTGTGTGTGTGTGTGTATGTGTGCATGTGTGTGTGTGTGTGTGTGTTCAACAGGAGGGTCCATATCTCCCACAGTACCATGGAGTGTCTCTCCGGGGAGTTTGAAATGGAGGCGGGGTGTGGAGGGGACAGGTGTGAGTACCTGTTGGAGAAGGGCATCGAGACCTACCTTATCCTGTCCCCCACAGCCAATGGCAATGGGGTCAATGGAAATGTAAGAGATTTACCCTCATAATGTATTGATCTGCTCTCAACCGATTTTGAAGATTATTATTACTGCAAAGAATGTGCATTTTCTGTCTTTTTTTTTTTTTTCATCCATTAGAATATATCTGATTGTAATATGCAGTATTCTTAACCATGAATCCGCTGTATTACTAGTATTAGTTCATTGTTTTTGAAAAGGAAAGTATATCAAACAACATCAATGTCCGGCAGTAGCTCAGGAGGTAGAGCGGGTTGGCTGGTAACCTGAAGGTTGCTGGTTCGATCCCCGGCTTCTCCTAGCTGAGTGTCGAGGTGTCCTTGACAAGGTACCTAACCCTGACTGATGTCAGGGTTGACTGATGTCGTGATGTCTGTGCTGCTTGATCGACAATTGGGCCGGTCCAGCAACTCCCCACGGCTAGCCGTTATAAGGAGCATATAACTAACTAACTAATATAGGCTTGATTTTTGTATTTGCAATGACTAAGCGGTTGATTAACCGCTTAGTCGATTGAAAGAATGTTAATCAATTATACACTGTTGTAATCGCATGACCTCTCGAGCTACTTAAGTGCTTGCCCAATGTCTGTGTTCGGCAGAGAGGCGCACTGCCCGCCAGCAACTCCACACAGCTGATAAACACCACCGTCACTAACGGCCACGCTGGCTCTAACCTGGCTGTAGCCACAGAGAATAAGGTAAATGACAACGCAAACACACACATCTAAAAACATTTATTGAATAGAGGTTGTTGAAATACATGTATCTCTCCTAACCTCTCTGTCCAGCTTTCTGCCCCTTCAATGTTTTAAATATAACCTTTTGTTGATATTTAGATGTTATTTTATTTGTGTATTTTTGAATAGATAGAATAGTGCTACACAAATTAAACGTTTTGGTTTTATTATTGTTATTATTAAAACATAAATATTTTTTTAAAAAAATGACCTACATGTTTATATCAAAACTGTGTTTTGTGCAGGGGGTGATCACTGTGAGCGGTGGGCTGAACGAGGAAGAGGAACTCAACAGTAGACTGCAACAGGAGCTGCTGGACCGAGAAAATGAGAACATGTGAGGACAATAGAGCACAAAAATAAGGGAAGCGTTGGGGTTATGTGAGAGGACGAATTTATACATGTGTTGACTCCTTAAACATCAAAAAAGTACCGCTTCTACGCGACACTCCAACACACGCTCACTGTCACGCACACATACTCACACTCATAAAGCATCACTCCCTGCGTGTTTATGTGCATGCGTGCGTATGTGTGTGTGTGTGTCATGTGTGTGTGCGTGCGTGCGTGTGTGTGTGTGTGTGTGATGTGTGTGTGCGTGTGTGTGTGTCAGTATGAAGGAGCACCACGTGAACCCCTTGCTGCTGCACTTCACCGACGGCGAGCTGGAGGCTCGGTACTCCTCGGAGAAGGAGGGGAGGAGCGGCGTGGCCTTCGGCTGCTGCTGCGTGGTGCTCCTCTTCATCACAGCCATGGAGGTCTTCATCGACCCCTGGTGAGGCCGCACACAATCCAACCCTTTGTTCCTCACAAGGCGAGGATGTGACGGAGCTCCGACGATTGCTCAATAACCGCTGAGACGATCGAAAGAAAGTTCATCGACTTATCATTTGAAAATCATTGAATCCTTTCCAATATCAGGAGAATATGTGCCTTGCTGTGTTATGAGCGTCAGAAATGCACATCTTTATTTTAATTATCATGAGACAAAGAAAATCACTTAAAGCTCCATTAACTGGGTAAGGGTTAGGGTTAGACGGAATGAGGAATTGATTCATCGACAATGAAAATAATAATTATTGCAGTGTTACGTCTTACTACGTATTAGCCACAGAGAGATCTGTTGAAGGTAATAGAGTACCCCCAAGCACTATTGACATTGTTACCAGCCACGTCATTAAGGTTTTGAACCACAAATACATAAGTAGACGAAAATGACGAAAATTGTACCCAGATATCAAGAAGAAGATACCGGTGTTCTTCATGGTAGATCATAACAAGTCATTAACATGTGTTCCTGTCCTGTGACAGGCTGTCGGTGAACTACGTCACCCTGGCCATCGGAGAGGTGCTGCTTGTCATCCTGACAGTCTGCTCCTTGGCCGCCATCTTTCCCAGGGTAAGAAGAAGAAGGATGTTGTAATCATTAACACAATGGTCCCGTCTGTGAGCTGAGGGCAGGTGGGGGAGAGAGGCAGTGCTTAATTTGAGGGGGAGCAAGGGGGAGCGCGCTCCGGAAGCTCTGAAGCGCGCTCCGGAAGCTCCGACGTGCGCTCCGCCAGCTCCGACGTGCGCTCCGCCAGCTCCGCCATGAGCAGTATAAAAAAAAAATGCGCTGCGTAGCGGTAATCAATGAAGTACGACATAACATTGCGTGAGGAATAGGTACTTTGGCGCCCCGTGCTGCAGGCGTACACCCGTGTATAGATGGAATGAAACCCTCAATGAAGTCCGTAGGTGAACGACACAAACCCCCCCCCCCCCCCCCCCCCCCCGTCAACAATCGCCCCCCCCCCCCGTCCTCAGCGCTCCGGGAGCTCCCACTGGACAAATTAAGCACTGGAGAGAGGGTAATGGGTCATAAATAAAGGGTTGCAATGAAACAATGCAGTACAATGCCATTCAATAATAAACAGGAATCGTTACGACAGGATGCCTGTGATATGTAAACAGTGTCATCGATTTCGATTAATAACTTATCGAAGCAACATAACAGAAAGCCGTTTGTTTAGATTTGGTCATTCGTAAAATAATATCAATTTTCTAAAAAAATATAATTATAATCACTTTTTAACCACTTTTTCTACTCTATGTATATGGGGCCACACAGAGGTTCTCCAGAAGGCTGGTGTCGTTCTCTGTTTGGCTCGACCGCACGCGCTGGGCCAGGAACACCTGGGCCATGGCGGCCATCTTTGTGCTCACCATGGCGGAGATCGCAGACATGGTACGGCCAAAGACACAGAAACACATCTCCATGAACCAGTTCTTCTGACTGGCGCTTGCCTTTGTTGCTGCCTTCCTGCGTGTCCTCCTTTTATTTTCCCAAGTCAGGCTACCAGTAGCTTTGTGTAACAAGTGTCTGACAAGCAGGTCCCAATGGAGTCCATTATTGTGCTTTAGCTGTCTGCATCATCGCCTGCGGGCTAATTTGACTGCCCCCTCCCCAACCACCCACCCACGCACACACATACAGACACACCTCCCTTCCCCCGGGAGGGACTGCTTGTTCCACACATTGCTGCCTTGATTTCTTCCCTACTAGGCATAGACATACAGAGTCGCTGAGCACACTCATTTAAACCTAACCTGTCAGATACACTAGCTGGCGGCAGTCACGGGTGACAGCTGGGAGTTATCAAGGAAGCTAAAGAAACGGCTGGTTGCTCAAAATGAGTATCGAACTGCAACGTGTGGCTTTTACTCTTTTGGTCCTCTGTAGTATCCTCTGTAGAAATGGTACCTCAACAGTTAAGGTGGATCACATTCTTCAATGTTGCATTTACAACCATAAGAGATTATCAGATTTTCAAATGTTCAACCCTGCGAATCAACCCTGTCCCGGTTGATTTAGACACACAGTTGGAATAATTCACATTCCATATCACATGTGTGATGTATCCCTCTTTATGACTGTACTGCTCTTATCGAAAATACAATATCATCCCCCACATCTCTTTCTTACCGTCACGTTCTAATCCAACATCTCATCTCTCTTCTTTCTTACCGTCACGTTCTAATCCAACATCTCATCTCTCCTCGTTCTTACTGTGATGTTCTAATCCACCATCTCATCTCTCCTCGTTCTTACTGTGATGTTCTAATCCACCATCTCATCTCTCCTCGTTCTTACTGTGATGTTCTAATCCACCATCTCATCTCTCCTCGTTCTTACTGTGATGTTCTAATCCAACACCTCATCGCTCCTCTTGCGTACTGACATCCTCGGACGTCCTCGCTCTAATGCTTCACCTCACATCCTACCCTCTTCCCCCTGCGTCTCGCTGCCTCTGACCCGGCCCCCCGCAGCTGAGCTGCGTCCCCCTCCTGGTCCACGAGTTCAACACGAGCCGCGTCGCGTCCCCGGAGACCCCCCCCCCCGGGGAGCGGCACTGCGCGGAGAACCCCAAGCACTACAGCTTCATGGCGGTGACGTCGCTCATAGCGACCGCCATGCTGGTGCAGGCGAGCCACCTGGTGAAGCTGGCGCTCATGGTGATGGTCGTCACGGCGACCGGCGCCGTCAACATCTTCAGCTGGCGCGACTTGTACGACGCGTACGACTCACTGGGGTCCGCCGCGCACAGGTGGGAAAACGGACACTGCGTAGCACGATTGGTTACTAAATCGACTGACTTCAATTCAATTACTGCGACCATTATATTGTACTTTTGTTAGCCTTAAGCCTAGCTCAGTCATTATGCCAACCACATCACCTCCTGTGTAATGAGCTGCATTGTACGAAGATCTATTGAGAACACCAAATCCATATTTCCTGTTATTTTGGTGAATGTAATGCAAAAGTAATGTAAAAGTAGCGTAATGCCTTACAATTCAAAGACAGTAATATTGTAATGTAACTAATTACTTTGAAATGACATTAACAAGTAATAAATAATGCATTACGCTTTTGAAGTAACTTGCCCAACACTAATGCAGTGCTTTGTTACAATGCATGCAATTTAGACACGATGAGGTGACTAGCTTGACGTTCAAGTCCTCATGCTTCTGAAAAGTGGAACTATAATTTGATTTAAAAAATGTAATTATTATGACTTTCTGGACAGCAAACAAAATGATTTCATCTGTTTTTCTAGAACCTTCATGGTACCGTCCAAGTACCTGATGACAATGATGATCATCGTCATGATGATCAGCTTCTACTGCTTTGCCCGACTTGTGAGTCCGTCTATTTTCAACATCTTTCCATCTATCTATAATAGTCTTTATTTAAACTGTGACAGTTTAGATCTTACAGTCCCAGGGGATGTATTCACACCTTTATATAACCAACTCTGACCTTTAGCCCAGTCATACTCATTTCATCAAACTAACACACACACACAAACACACACGCATACACATGGATGTGTAGGTGGAGCGTCAGTCGCGGAAGCTGTTCCTGTGGAAGATCGGGGTGCACGACCAGAAGGAGCGGGTGTTAGAGATGAGGCGCTGGAACGAAGCCCTGGTCACCAACATGCTGCCAGAGCATGTGGCCAGGCACTTCCTGGGCACCAAGAAGAGAGACGAGGTGTGTGTGTGTGTGTGTGTGTGTGTGTGTGTGTGTGTGTGTGTGTGTGTGTGTGTGTGTGTGTGTGTGTGTGTGTGTGTGTGTGTGTGTGTGTGTGCGCTGTTTGGTGTGTTTGTGTGTGTGTGTGTGTGTGTGTGTGTGTGTGTGTGTGTGTGTGTGTGTGTGTGTGTGTGTGTGTGTGTGTGTGTGTCTGTGTGTGTGTGTGTGTGTGTGTTTGCGCTGTTTGGTGTGTGTCTGTCTGTCTGTCTGTCTGTCTGTCTGTCTGTCTGTCTGTCTGTCTGTCTGTGTGTGTGTGTGTGTGTGTGTGTGTGTGTGTGTGTGTGTGTGTGTGTGTGTGTGTGTGTGTGTGTGCAATGCATGCGTGTGTGTCTGTTTGCGAAACGGGGCATGTCCCTTGGCATGCATGTGTGTGTGAGAAAGAGAAAAAGAGAGCCTGTGATAATCAGAAGAAATTGCTAAAATCCTGTAAACTGCCCAAACCCTACCCGTAGGAGCTGTACAGCCAGTCTTATGATGAGATTGGTGTGATGTTCGCCTCCATACCAAACTTTTCCGACTTCTACACCGAGGAGGGCATCAACAACGGAGGCATCGAATGTCTTCGGATCCTCAACGAGATCATCTCCGACTTTGACAGCGTGAGTCAGCGGTCGAGAATAAAGGGCTGATGATGTGTCATTTTTAAAGAAAAGGTTTAGAGAGGGAACATCACGTTGTGCATTGAACTTCATCCCTCAGCTATTGGACAGGGATGGATTCCGTTTCATCACGAAGATCAAGACCATAGGCAGCACGTACATGGCTGCCTCAGGGGTGACCCCAGAGAGTAACACCAACGGATACACCAACCGCAAGGTACGCCTCACCGAACCACAGTACTGACCCGAGACAACCGCAGCTATGCAGAAGAGCCTTTTAGAGGGGACTGGCTGTCTGTATGTGTCTGTCTGTGTAGCTGTGATAGTCAGTCCCCTCTTCAAGGCACTTACTTCAGAAGGCATCGGTGGAGTTTTAGTTCTTGCTGCTACAACCATACTGAGAGGACTCAAGAGAGTTTTAGTACTATAAAAGCTTAAATGAACAGAAATATATCGTCACCGGGGCGAATAAAAATGCTGCTTTTCCTCGTCTTGGCAAACACTTTCAAACACTAAAACGTCACCCATAAAGAAAAATCATCCCATGAATAATTAGTTAACAATGACCAAAAGAAAACCAATACTGCTAACAAAGTAACGAACATTGCATGCTCTTAGTCTCCCAAAATGGCTGCTGTCATTGCGGTTTGGCTTTGCGATGCACAAGCCCTCTACAGCCACCCATGTCTGCGGTGTGCCCGGCTCAGCACCAAAGTGGATTCTGCTGCTACTGACAAGAATAACAATTCTCTGCATTTGTGTCCAACCAGCCAGAGGACCAGTGTTTGATCGAGCGCTGGCAGCACTTGGCTGACTTGGCAGACTTTGCCCTGGCCATGAAAGTCATCCTCACCAACCTCAACAAGCAGTCGTTCAACAACTTCATGCTCCGCATTGGTCAGTGTGCATTGGGGATATTTACACTTGTGTGTGTGTGTGTGTGCGTGTGTGTTTGTGTGTGTGTGTGTGTGTGTGTGTGTGTCTGTGTGTGTGTGTGTGGGGGGGGGGGGGGGGGTATGTTATGGTTGTCATGTAAGGTGCATGTTTGTATGCTTGTTTGTATGTTGAAGCTTTGGTTTCCTCCCTCACAGGTCTCAATAAGGGGGGGGTGCTGGCTGGGGTCATTGGGGCTCGTAAACCTCACTATGACATCTGGGGAAACACCGTCAACGTCGCCAGCAGGATGGAGTCCACAGGAGTGATGGGAAACATACAGGTGCTCCATATCTAGAAACCCGTCAGTTTGTCTTTACAGCTATCGCCTGTAGATGAGAGACATGGATATAATACCAGACAGGCACTAGGTGGTCAATTTACTTGTCCTCTACCCAAAACCAATGCACTCAAAAAAACAGTAATGTACAGAGCCATTGCATACTGGAATCTGCTCCCCTCATATTTGACTCTAACCAGGAATAAAGGTAAATTCTAAAGGAAACTTAAGGCAGCAATAATCAGAAAGGAAATTAGAGTAGATTAGGTTATTATTTAAGGTATTTTTGGACTGACAAAAATAATTTGTTTTTAATTCTCTGTTTTTTTGTTTTTTGCATTATGTACATGTAATGTAAATGTTGGTTACTAAGTCTGTGTTTTGGTCACCAACAATGATCATGCTGTACTGCACTTTAATCTGTATTGTAATGTATTTTGCCTGGACCCCAGGAAGAATAGTCTCCACTATGGTGTGTAGACTAATGGGGATCTTTAATAAACTAAACTAAAAAATATCTGCACGCATGCATATACACACATATGCACGCACAAGTGCAAACACACCATAATGCACACACACAAACACATATACTCTCTGGCACACACACATAACACACACATAATTTTGCTTCAGAATTACTCCGGCTATGATTATATTGTATCTAGTGCTGTCAGTTAAACGCGTTATTAACGGCGTTAACGCAAACCAATTTTAACGGCGTTAATTTTTTTGATTGCACGATTAAGGCAATTTATTTATTTATTTAGTTTGATTCATTTATTTATTTTTCTTTGGCTCAAAACAAAGAAGCAGTAGCCTGACTGCTATGTTCAAGGCAGTATGTTTGTATGTTCATCGTTTAATTGCACTATAGGCTTTTTTTTTGTATCGTCCTGTTTTGATCAGTATATGCCAACGTTGTTATCAATAAAAAAAACATTTGCACAAGGCATGTTGATAAGAGCATGAAAATGAGAAAACTTAATGAGACAAAGAAATCAAGGGATATTTAGCATAGAATTTTTTTTGCGATTAATCGTGAGTTGAATATGACATTAATGCGATTAATCGCTATTACATATTTTAATCGCTTGACAGCACTAATTGTATCTGCTCTGCCCTCAGGTGGTAGAAGACTGCTATATGATCCTGAAGGAATATGGCTTCCGTTTTGTTCGAAGAGGACCCATTTTTGTCAAAGGAAAAGGGGAGCTGCTCACCTTCTTCATGAAAGGCAAAGATAAACCCAGTACTAATGGAAAGGTTCTGGTCCAAACCATTTTACCACACCAGGTGCTTGAGATCTCCTGACCAATAGCGCCTACAGCAGCATCCATAACACATGCATGATTCGACATATATTCAAACAGCCTTAACATATTCACACTTATATTTACATAGAGCTCAATCCGTCAAAACAACTAGTCACATGAAGCATCTGCAATTAGGAGAGTATTAATATTTTCTTAAGCGATCATATGCATTGTATCAACATTTTTTCCATTGGAAAATATATTATTTAAAGACTTCATTCTGCTTGTTATATTCATGAAGCTGGATAATCATGTTATTGATTTTTTTTACAAATAGGTCCCTGCTTAAAGTGTTAAAGCTTAGACTGGACCGAAATATTTTTTTCTAATGTTCTTAGTTTGTTGTACATTGAGGCAGCGCTGTAATGTTGTTGGCCCATTGTTCAAATGATTTGCCTTTAATATGTTCCCCCAACCACACACTCTAAAATGTTACAATAGCCTAAGCTTATTTTAATGAAAGTACATTAGTAATATCTAGCCAACCTCTAGATGTCAGCATTACAGCCCATAGTAGAATCTGGAAGATAAACTTTATTATACGTCCATGCACAAAGTTCCATGCATTAAGCGTAATAATGTCGATTTATTTTAAGTCTTTAAGATAAAGAAGTTAATGTATAATATAATTGTATTGTATTTATTGCATAAATATGTAAATAATGACATTTGTAAATAAAGTTGAATGTACTACACACTTGTTTGTTAATATTGACATGCCGCCTCGTAATCTCTGAATGGAGGACAGCAACAGAGATGATAAAATAAATGCACAGCGTGTTACATAGCTTTATGAATACGTTAAATAAATGACCAACATTGGTTACCTCCGTCTGACCAAGCATACGTTTTTTCTAACTCTAATCTTTAAAACAAATGATTGAGATTCGGATGAACCGAAATAAAACAAACATAAACCGGACAGTTTAAGCAACAAAAAAAACCTCTGAAATGTCCGTTATTCTAATGAATAGTTTAATCAGGTTTATGATTTCCAAATTCTGCGTGTGCAACATGCATGCAAAATGGCGAAAATAAAGTGAAAAACACGGCTGACTCTCATGCTGAGACAAAAATAAAATTAAGAGACATAGAAATTGTACGCTCCGTTATTAATTATGTTAAAACGAGTTTTGTGTGCAGCACTGTAACTCCTGGACGGTAACTCTACCCGGAAACATGGTAGTGTAGGAATTTCCGGTGACGTCAGCGCGTCAGGACTCCATTAGTGTTGCAGCTGTTTGGAGAATAACAACAAAACGGGGGCGACTGTCAGCGCTTTCGCACTTGTCAGTTCTTCGCAGTTCAATAGGGACGAGGTGTCGACAAACTGGGAGCTGAAACCTCCTTTCCCACCCGGAGCTTCGCCGGCTTCTAACCACGGCCGCTCTCGGTGAGGAAACTCTGGCCTCCGCTTCCTCCTCCTCCGACTCGGACACCGGCGGAGCGTCACCGCCCCCACGGAAGAAACACCGAGCCTCGGCGGCGGAGGGAGCAGGAGAGCCCGTGGCGTCAACAGTCGGAGCGGGCCTTCACGGTGTTGGACTCGGAATTGCTACTACTTCTTCTTCTCCCTCTCTCCATTCTCAAGCCACCTCAGCTATTCATTTTAATCGAAGTCTAGTCAGCAATCTCGGCATCAATATGCAGGCAAACGGAGCAGGACAAGAATCATCGGAGCTTTCCTGTCTTAATAGCGCACAAAACGGGGAGTCATCCTCGGGTAGTGGGACACACTCAAACGGTCTGCTGTCTAGCACAAATAACGGTAATGGTGTCGGTACCAGTAACGGGGCTTCTACAGGACCAGGCTCTGGGACCGTCTCGACGGTTTCTGGTTCTGACGCCTCGTCGAAGAAGAAGAAGCGACTCTCTCAAGCGGAGGAAGATGTCATCCGATTAATAGGACAACATCTCCACGGACTAGGGCTAAAGTAAGTTCACCAGATCCGCCAATTGAACGAAAAGCTTAAACCCATGTAAGCTTGTGGCGTATCCTCCCCCGATGTGTGTGTCGAGGGTTAAAACTGCGAGATGGCAGACCATCATCGTCCCAGAGCCATCACTGCTTTGGACAGACACAAACATGGGGGGATGGGTTAGCTGTGAGCTGTGTAGTTCAGAGAAGAAGGGGTCCATCTTGCACAATAACAGTGTTAGCTCTGTGGCTAACTTCACTAGCCTGCGTTCCAGTGTTGTATTTGTCTAACTGCACGTCTTAAAACATAGTGGGATGTCAACCATTGGACTGAACACGCATCCATCGTGCTCAGAACAAGGGGGAATGATCTGTAACAGGGTTGTTGTGTTTAATTTTTGACAGAAAGCCCAATTACAGCTTCTCGCAATCCATAGAATACACAACCCGAGAAAATAACTGTTGTTGCAGATCTGTAAACCACCAGTCTTGTATTGTGGCGAATACAATTAATTAATCAGCCGTGTACATATGATAAGATTTATGTACCGAGAACTGTTGGATTGTTGATTTCTACCCACATCCGCCACGGTCTCGGGTGTTTTCATCGTGGATGCACGGTCTTTAAATACCTGACAAACCATTCAGGGTCAGTCGTAGTTGCATTAACACACGGTTATGAAAACTGTCCGGAGTTATTTTCGGGTTCAAACCACGGATGTACTCTTTAAACCCATTTAGACTGTCATACGCCAGAACAACATCGCATAGATTTAACAGCTATTTATTGTTTATTTGCATGTTTTACCCGCACACATGTTTTTATCCATTTATTCACTAAATGAATGCATGTTGACAGTACACATACACTTAAACCACATAATGCCATTTCATATTATGACGGTAATGTATGGCATGTGCATTGTGTGTGCGAGTCATTCCTCTAGAAGACGGGTCGTTTCTCTCATTGGCGTAGTATACAGTTTCATGGCGGCCCAGGAATGCGCGTCAAAACCAGCTGTTTTAGATTAGAAACGGTGGGTTTCATTCTAATTATAGTATAGCATACACTGGACGAACCAAGCCTCTGCGAGAGATTTATTTCTAGTCTTCTGAGTTTGGATCGGCCACTGTCACCATAGGGACCCGAAAATACACCATTCGACTGCGAGACCTCTGCAGCTCTCGGCTAAGTTCACTGTCTTGTGTTAAGCCACCATTGCACGGCAGTATAAAGTAGAGACAAGAGCAGAGAATGAATGCCCTACTCTGAACACACGGCTGCTGTTGCTGCTGCGCCATTCCATTGCTACCTGCGGATGATGTCATTTTGCCAAACTGTCAGCAGCCCCTTCTTCTCCCAGTCGGAAATGGTCACAAGCATCAACTACCGTACAAAGCAGTTGAAGGGTTCTTTATTTATTGATTGATGTCTTGGCTATTAACTGCCAACGTTTAACAACACATTTCCTTTTCAATTCCACATGAGTTATTTCATTTTCAATGTAACCCTATCATTAGGCATGCCCAGATTCATAAAAAGGCTTACATTAAAAATGTTGCCTATCACCTTTACCAACAAGTGCACTGTAGAATAATGGATTGCAGTAATATCTTAACTCTGTAGTTAGATGTAGCCTTAAGCTGTGAAGTAAGCTGTTAGGAACAAACAAAAGCACACATTAAATTATGTATTTCACCATTTTAATAACACTTTTAGGGTCAAATATGCGGAGGCAATCAACATATTGTCAAAGAGATGCACATTACAAAACCCCATATCTTTTCCGGATACAATATATCCTCTTAAATTCCACAGGTATGGACATAGACAAAGTTAAAAGACTACATGCTAATCCAGCTCTAAATGGTAGTCTCTTAATCCAGCTCTGCCTTAGTTAAAATAAATGGTTGATGTACACGTCCCCTGGTGAATCTGTTGTTGACAATGTCTTTAAACGCGTTTTGAATTATTTCATCACCATTTCTCAGCCTCACCTCGCTGATGCAGTCACCTTTAAGGGTCTTCCTGTGTACTTCCTCTGCAGTCAAACGGTGGACCTGCTGATGCAGGAGTCGGGGTGCAGACTTGAACACTCCTCGGCCACCAAGTTCCGCAACCATGTCATGGAGGGGGACTGGGACAAGGTGTGTGTATGCGGGTGACCAGTGACACTCTTGTGTGGTCAGAGAGGCTGTTCATTTGAGCTTCAAGTCCATTTTGGCATTCATCGTCACTTTTATGTGTTGGGTGTAAGTCTCTCTGAATGCATAGGGAAGGGATTATAGGACAGTGGGCTTTTCGTAGCATCAAACCCAAGCAAACCATTGGATTATCTTTTCAGTATGGCGCCATTGGTAAAGAGCCAACATATACTGGCCTGCAGCCAGAGGCAGTCGTCGTCCATTTTGAAGGAGTAATAAAAAAAAACTAATTTACCCTGGAAGCTGGTTTCCATAGCGAGGCAATACCATAACCCTAGGTAATAACATTTCCCTCTATGACCCTTTTGACTGTGTAATTAATATCAAGGGTGGGTGGATGGAAAGCTATGGCTGGCTGATGGCAATACAAAGTTCTTATGGGCTGCAGTTAAAGCAGAATGCATCTTCTGTTGTGTTCTAGAGTTCACTAAATTCCCTCAGGTGGCTTTATACCCCAACAGGAACTAAACGTACTTGTCGGCGGTCGCTCATGTAATTGTTCCTGTGGTGAGCTGAAAGAGGGCTCCATTATTTTTAGAGTTAATCGTGAAAAGGCAACAGCGCCCTCACCATAGGCCTACTGAGGTTAATAGGTTAGTCGACGCCAAAGGCTCTGCAGTAAAAATAAGTCTTATATTGAACAATAACTGAGTGCCATTGCAATAAAAAACAGGTGTAGTAGTTGTTTGCACAACTTGCCTGTTAGGTCACTACCAAGCCTTAAGCTTCCCTCTTTGAAACTTGGCCTGACTTTTATTAGTAGTAGTAATTACATTAATGCATCTTTTTCGATTAATGGTCCTGTTCATGTAAACATTGTACGGTATGCAATCAACACTTGATTTGTGTCGGATTATTGTAATGTTTCGGGGATGGTCTGCTCCCGTTTTCCAATCTCCCATAGGTTCTAAAGCCATCTCATAAAATGGACGTTTATTTTGTTGTGTATACATTGTCATTTATCTTTCCTCCCCCCCTGTGCCTGCGTAGAAACTGCTGAGCTAACCATTTCTCTCTTTGTCCCTCTATCCCCTCGTCCTCTTTGTGTGGGACCAGGCTGAGAATGATCTCAACGAGTTGAGAGCACTGATGCATTCTCCCAATGCCATTGTGGTAAGCTTCCCCCCCCCTCTCTCTCTCTCTCCCTCTCTCTCTCCCTCTCTCTCTCTCTCTCTTTCTGTATCTATCTATGTCTCTCTCTCTTTCTGTATCTATCTGTCTCTCTCTCTCTCTTATGTCTTTGCCCGGGGAGGGTGGGGGGGGGGGGGGTGGATTGGTATTAGAACATCTGTCAAGCACAACAGGAAGGGTGGACGGTTCAAAACATACCAACAGTCACCCTTTTCTGGCTTTACAGGATCGATACTAATGCAAATAGGGCCCTCATGCGTGACCCCTTAATGACATGGCCATCAGATCATGGTGGGTGGCACGGATTCATTCCCCACACGTCCAGGGACCCTTACCCATCGAACACGTGCCACATCACCTTCATATATTTGCATGTTTAATGATTCTACCATATAGTTAGATTAAGGTTGTGACATTTTTGTAGAAGTTGTTAGAGGGACAGGTTTCAGTATTATTACAGAGGTGTATCATGGATCAATCATCATTTAGCGTTAAATTGATTTTGTATTCCATTCAGGGGTTGCCTTATCTTTTTACTTGCAGCTGATGTAAGTCCTAAAACGATTGCAGTAGTCATGTGATCGTTCTTTGCAAATAATCTGTAGGCCCAAACAGGTGTTTGTACGCGTGTGTGTGTGTGTCTGTTTGCGCTTATATCTGTCTTGTATTTGCCTCTATTGGGAAGTTTGCAAGCCTTCTCTCCGGGGCTGTGGCACGCACTGCGAGGTTCAGATAAGAAACGGTCCCTTTTGAATCCCTTAGATGTCTGCATGGAGCTGTAGCCACGAGTGATTCACACTCTATTATCAGTCGTCTCCATTATTATTGACCAAGCGTTCAGTTAGCATCGGAGGAGCACCTCTCCCAGTGCTTCAAAAAACATGCAGGGAAGCCTTAAAAAAAGGCATTTCAATTGAGGATAATTGTCTTTTTGATTGATAACTTCCATATTTATGGATGTAGGGCGGTCTTGGTCTCATTCCGTACTGCGTTTCTCTCCTTCCCTCCCTCCTCTCTGTCCCTTTCCCTCCCCTCCTCACCACCGGGGGGCGCTGCGTGCAGCGGATGAAGTTCCTGCTGTTGCAGCAAAAGTACCTGGAGTACCTGGAGGACGGCAAGGTGCTGGAGGCCCTGCAGGTGCTCCGCGGCGAGCTCACACCGCTAAAGTACAACACGGACCGCATCCACGTCCTCAGCGGGTACGCCACCACGTCCAACACCTCCTCCAACTGCTCCCGTTCCTGTCGCGCATCCATTCATACGGCTCTCGCGGGTGGCACAGCAAATCCACCTCGTCCTTCCCTATTCGCCAACATCTAGAGCAGTGGTTCCCAACCCTTCACTTGATATTGTCGTCGAAACCTTCCGCAAATCGCCTCGTATGTAAACGTATGTAAATATACACGCAGTGGCCGGGCAAAGGGTGCCAGTGTCACAACATTGCACAATTATTACTGCAGGTATTGTAATTGCAAATGCCTTTTCTTTTTTTTATTACTACAAATAAACCGTGTGTGTGTTCAGAATTACATGAATGAAAGATAAGTGCTTAACCCTTCGCTATATGATCTGTGTGTGTGTGTGTGTGTGTGTGTGTGTGTGTGTGTGTGGACCACTGCATGCACCTTTTGTGTAACGATAAGCTGCAACCCTTTTTGTGCCGGTCCTGTTCTCGAGGTCACCTTTGTCTTCACCGGGCTCCCCATGGAGTCTGCAGCAGAAATAGAGAGAACCAAATCTCCTTAATGAAAGCCTCTCCCTTACTCATCCATGCTAAACTGTCACTTAGCAGTTATTAACCGCTAAATGGCAGTTGATGGAATCACCCTGCACGGACTACCTCGAAGGAGACTCCTCACCTCGGATATCCACTTTTGGACGAGAATCTACTCGCACTGCACCTTTTTAATGGAGACTGCATTGAAGAATGTCTCCACCTTAATGCACCTTTTTGAAAGGAGTTCATTCAGAGGACGTACAATAGCAGAGAACATCCTGTTTTTTTCTTCCTCTTGTTTTATTGTACCGTCTGCTTCCTTCTGGTTTGTTCGTTGTGCAGTCGTAATGGAAAACAAACCACACTGGTTTGTTATGTCCCGACCAACGTGTGTGTGTGCGAACCTTAGCTCTGGAAATCATGGAAGTTATTATGATCTGGTCATTAGTTACGATCCAAATCCGTTTAGCACCTACCCAATCTCAAACTCAAAATGTCTTTCCAGATTAAATAAGCGATGGGAGTGGCTGACCTATTGATTTGTCAGCTGCTCATTCTTGCTAGCCTGACATCCATTTCGATAAGATCGCTCATTCCTCTCCTCTCTGATCTGCCTTTGATTCATCAACCAACTACCAGACCGGATACATGTCCTTGACACTTAATACTGAGTTCATTACTCGTAATCAGAAGTGCATCTGTTTGTAGTGGAGGATGATGTCATGGACGAAAGGCTGCATATGAGCAATGTGTTCCCTCTCAATTCTTAAAGCTACATGGCATGAGTTGGCTTGCTGTATTCCCATGGGTCATTTGTTCATAAAAGGACTTTGCTTTTGCCAAAGGCATCAAAGTCTGGAAATACTGTGTCTAGTTCAGATAGTTGACTAATAATAACAACAATTTCCTCAATCTTCATTAAAGCCTTCTCTCATCAAGGTTGTTGTTTGCATTTCAGGTACCTGATGTGCAGCCATGCAGAGGACCTGAGAGCCAAGGCAGAGTGGGAGGGAAAGGGCATTGCCTCTCGCAGCAGACTGCTGGACAAACTACAGAGTGAGAGAAACCATGCGACAAAAATAGAATAACCACATCTCTCCTGCAGAGAAACGTGTGTGATATGACTGAACGTTCGATAAACGTCGGGAACACCGGCGACTCCACCACCACTCATCCGTCTCTCGATGGCTCTCCCTCCCCGTCTTCCCCTCCTCGCTCTCTCTCTCCCACCTCAGCGTACCTGCCTCCCTCGGTGATGTTGCCCCCGCGGCGGATGCAGACGCTGCTCAGGCAGGCGGTGGAGCTCCAGAGGGACCGCTGCCTCTACCACAACACCAAGCTGGACAGCAGCCTGGACTCGGTCTCCCTCCTCCTGGACCACGTCTGCAGCCGGTCAGTAGCGCAAGGGGCTAGCATGTGCGCTACTACTGGCATGCGGTAATAGAACGACCAGCATTTGTAGCTTATGCTTTGACTAACATGCATGCCCATGCTCTGAGTAGCATTTGCTAATGCTATGACTAGCGGGCGCTGATGCTATGACTAGCATGTGTGCTGCTGTTAGGATTAGCATGCGCTAATGCCATGACTAGCATGTGTGCTAATGCTGTGACTAGCATGCGTGCTAATGCTACGACACGCATGTGTGCTTCTACTACTAAAAGAGCTAAGATAAGATGTGTTTTAATGGAGGGGAGGGGTATTTGCAAAGTATTGACATTTAACAGATCTGTATTTTGAAAGTAATTACTGTGAATGATATGTTTTCATGACCTCCAAAGTAAACATTTTATAAATGCTCATAACAGTTGTTAACAGTTGATAAGGGGTAAACTGGTCTTGCGTTGCATGTAATTGGTTGTGCCAAACCTCGGCCTCTTGTGACCACTAAACTCTCCTAATTGCAGGAAACAGTTCCCCTGCTACACGCAGCAGATCCTCACAGAGCACTGTAACGAAGTCTGGTTCTGCAAGTTCTCTCACGACGGCACCAAGCTGGCCACTGGCTCCAAAGACACCACTGTCATCGTTTGGCAAGTGGACCCGGTATGTACACACACACGAACACGAACACACACACACACACACACACACACACACACACACACACACACACACACACACACACACACACACACACACACACACACACACACACACACACACACACACACACACACACACACACACACACACACACACACAGAGACACACACACACACACACACACACACACACACACACACACACAGAGACACACACACAGAGAGAGAGACACAGACACAGAGTGAGTGAGTGTCCGACCCCGTTCAGTCATTTGTTTCAGACGTTGATAATTCTTACGCCATGCTCTCACCGGTCCCTTTGGTACGCTTCTTTTCATTCGAGCAGTAATTATAAATAAACACACGGTTCAACCGTTTAGTGGACGTCACAGTCAGTGGAAATTGACTCATTCATTTCTCAGTTTTGTCTTATTTTACGTGGTAAAAAAACAAGACAGAAATAAGTCTATATTGTGGTTCACATGACGGGCTTCAATTCAAGTATTTTTAGCCTTCCGTGTCAAAGAGTTTATCCCTGCACCCGTTTCCGTGCTCCAGGAGACGCACCAGCTGAAGCTGCTGCGGACCCTGGAGGGCCATGCCTACGGTGTCTCCTACCTAGCGTGGAGCCCAGACAACACCTACCTGATCGCCTGCGGACCCGACGACTGCTCCGAGCTCTGGCTCTGGAACATCCAGGTGCGTACACGCGCAGGGACACCGCCAGGCCCAGTGTATGCATCCTTACTCCCGCTACCTGTAGACGGGAAGACGCAGTATAATGTATACCAAGTGGACCAAGTATCTTGGATTCCATTCGACAATTGCACCCGTCTGGTCATCCACATAAATCAGGATTTTCCCTGCAGTTTCTCTTCTGTGTGTGTGTGTGTGTGTGTGTGTGTGTGTGTGTGTGTGTGTGTGTGTGTGTGTGTGTGTGTGTGTGTGTGTGTGTGTGTGTGTGTGTGTGTGTGTGTGTGTGTGTGTGTGTGTGTGTGTGTGTGTGTGTGTGAGAAATCATGGAACAACTCTTCTGTATCAAGGTATCGGGTCCAGGATGTGGTTATGTCGGGCTTTAAGCCTCCCTCAGTATAGTCTGTTAACCTGCCCCTCTGCACACACGCCGGAGAGAGCTGGGATAGTTCTGGAGGCACTCGGTTGGCTCTCTCCAGTGAGAATATTTCAAAATAGGTGAACAAGTGGCCGCTTGATCGGTGCACAGGCAAATCTCTGTGCACGACTCCGCGATAGTCTCTCTCCCCCATAGATATTCCATAAGCCGTGTACTCAACGACCCCGTCTCTCTTTCACTCCCTCTCCTGTCATTCACCCCTCCCCCGCCGTCCTCCTTTCATTCCTCTTATTTCCCGTCCCCATCCCCCACTTCTGCCCTCCTTACCCGCCTGCTTGTCTCTCTCTCTCTCTCTCTCTCTCTCTCGCTCTCGCTCTCGCTCTCGCTCTCTCTCTCTCTCTCTCTCTCTCTCTCTCTCTCTCTCTCTCTCTCTCTCTCTCTCTCTCTCTCTCTCTCTCTCTCTCTCTCTCTCTCTCTCTCTCTCTCTCTCTCTCTCTCTCTCTCTCTCTCTCTCTCTCTCTCTCTCTCTCTCTCTCTCTCTCTCTCTCTCTCTCTCTCTCTCTCTTCCCCCCCCCCCCCCTTCGCTCCGCCCCCTGGTGGCCAGACGGGGGAGTTGCGGACCAAGATGTCCCAGTCCCATGAAGACAGCCTGACCAGCGTCGCGTGGAACCCAGACGGCAAGCGCTTTGTCACAGGGGGACAGAGGGGGCAGTTCTACCAATGTGTGAGTACATGGTGCTATACTCTTTTAATCACAGGTCTGCATAGATTTTATAAATATAAGTTATAGCAGGTGTGTGTATATATAATAATGGATTGAATTTATATAGCGCTTTTCTAGACACTCAAAGACGCTTTACAGTGAAGTGGGAACCTCACTAACCACCACCTGTTTGTAGCACCCACTTGGGTGATGCACGGCAGCCAATCTGCGCCACAACGCTCACCACACACCAGCTTGAGGTGGAGAGTGAGGGAATTAATGATTCAGCCAATTATACAGGAGGATGATTAGGGGGCCAGATTGAATGAGCCTGGTTGGGCCAGGACAACGGGGGAAGCCACTACTCTTTGCGATCAGTGCCCTGCGATCTTTTACGACCTCAGTGAGTCAGGACCGCAGTTTTACGTCTCCTCCAAAGGACGGAATATACATTAAATGAAAAAACATGTTTTTTTTGCGTTTATATCGACATGGCAAATGTTTGTTATTGTTTGGTTTTCATAAGCCTTTCCTCACCTTTTTTTTGTTTGCACACTGATATCAACTAGAGATACTGAAACGCCATGAAGGGTCTGTGGGGGAGGGAGGTGAGAATAACAGGCCGTTGCCTTGAGGGGGGGGGGGGGGGGGGCTTGTTTTGACTGAGGCAGGCAGCTCACTGGGCCAACGGATCCTCCCAGATATTGATCAGGAATCTGTGAACCTCCTGAGCCCGTTTTCTGCTGCTGCTGCTGCTGTTGTTGTTGTTGTTGTTCTCTGAGGTCAATGAGGGGTGGCCTAGCTGTGATGTGCATGTTTCATGTAGGGATGCACCGAATATTCGACCACCGAAAATGTTCGGCCAAAAATGCCCCAAAACATAATTTTCGATTCCGGCTGAAGGCGTAAAAAGGCCAAAAAAAATACACCAAACATTTTTATTTTTGATTAAAAAAAAAATAATAATAATAATAAAGAAAAATGTTTTAATCATTTATTTAAAGGTAAATTGTTCTTAAATTCTTGCTATTAGGTCTGCTGGAATGTTGGAAAACGTTCAGTATTAAATAAATATTTTGCATCAAATTTGCAATCGATTTTTGTTTTATTGAAAAGCGAGACAAAGTTTATAAAGGACATTTTATTGTTTGATTTATGCAATGGTGAAAAATTAAAGCCAATTGAATGAAAAACGGCAAAAGCCACATTCGGTATTCGGTTTCGGCTTTCGTCCAACTGTTTCAGTATATTCGATTTCGGACAAAAAAAATCATTTCGGTGCATCCCTAGTTTCATGTCATGGAAATGGGTTCATTTTCAATGTATTCGTCAAAAGCAAAGTCTGTTTTTATGCTGCCTTTTGTGCTGAATTACATACGGAAGTCTTACGGGATCTATGTGTTTATCCTGTTTTAATTAACATATTTCTATTTGTGGTATGCATCGTGCCACTATTTATTCATGCATAATCAATGACTACCAAGGAAACTGGTCCTTAAATATGCCGGCTTTGCTGTAATACTACACTAAGGAGGGCTGAGTCCTCTGACATCATTTTCAGGCTTCTACTGATCGGGGGGGTGGGGGGAAGACCCTGTAAGAGTGTAGTGAGAAGACGTTTTATCCAATAAGCCCCAAGTAGGACGAGAACAAGTCAACCTGTACATTGGGTTATTTTGCAGTCGTTGTTCCCAATTGGTTGAAAGTGGAGTGTTTTTATGCACTTTTTGTGAGACTACGGGTGGCGCTGTTGCAGGCGGTCATTACTAACATGCTGTACATTCCAAGGTCAACCGAGACGTGCATGTGGTTATCTGGCATAGATAATCCTGTGTGTGGGGGCGGGGTGCAGAGTGGGGGTTGGAGTGTGTGTACTAACTAGGGTTGCGTGTGACCTCTACCGTTTAAATAATCAAACAGATGGCTAATTTGATGGGCTTATTAGGGCCAGGTTAAAATATTAGATTTTTTTCGATTAATTGCACATTTCTTTGTTAGGCGTTGATGCCTTTTTATGGACAGGTTAGTGAAGAGAGACCGGAAAGTGGGTTGAGAGGAGAGGGAATGACATGTGCTTCTGGATCAAGGGTGCAAACCTGGGTTGTTACAATTAGGGGGTTAGGCCGTCCAGCTGCCCTCTGCAATCGAATATGATATCATGTCATATTTAAGTTAATTGTATTCGCTGAAG
This sequence comes from Gadus morhua, assembly GCF_902167405.1. Lineage (NCBI taxonomy): Eukaryota > Metazoa > Chordata > Actinopteri > Gadiformes > Gadidae > Gadus > Gadus morhua. Next base: position 7,973,782 of record NC_044068.1, read on the forward strand.
GTTTTCGCCAAATGTTATTTGTAACACATTGAGTGTCGAGCTTAACTACAGAAACGCAATTATCAATTAAGGGCATGCATTTAAAATTCGATTTAAGTTCATGAAAGCATACAGTACTGTGAATAGTTTATTCCGTGCCTGATAAAGAATAGTGATATGGTGTAATACTTTTTGGGGTAAACTTTATCCAAAGAACATCAATAATGCCCATATTGTGTCAGAAGGTACACTTTTATGAATTATCCGGGGAGTATCTGTCACGGATATAAATGTTGATCTTATTAGTAGTATCAAATCGAATTGTATCTAAATCGAATAGAACCGTGTCCTTACCAATACCCAGCCCTGAATGTTATGCCACCGGCATGATTCTTGCAATTTCAGGTTTGTACCTTCGTGGTTGAATGACCTTATTACAGGATGCGTCCGCTGAATATGTGTACTGTGTGTAGGACCTGGACGGTAACCTGCTGGACTCCTGGGAAGGCGTGAGGGTACAGTGTCTGTGGTGTCTAGGCGACGGGAGGACGGTGTTGGCCTCGGACACCCACCAACGTATTCGCGGTTACAACTTTGAGGACCTCACCGACCGAAACATGTACGTGTGACTCACGTTGTGGTTGGTAGAAAACACGACTAGATGGGGGGGGGGGGGGGGGGGGTTTCCTTGTTTATAAACGGGTTGTATAAATGGGTCGTAATGCATTGTTTTGTTCATGTTTTAACCCATGTTTCTTTGTTTTTTTCCCACAGAGTACAGGAGGACCACCCGATAATGTCGTTTACTGTTTCAAAGAATGGAAGATTAGCTTTGTTAAATGTAGCAACTCAGGTGAGTCGAGTGTCATTAACATCCCCTACGCTAGATCTGTGCCGTTATAGTTATCCATGAAGCTCACCCTTTCTGCACTGGATAGGGAGTGCAAAAAATGTCTGATCTGATCATCTGATCAAGCTTATCAACCAACAAAAAAGGAAAAGAAAATTCAATTGATTATTTAAAATTAATTAAAAAAAATAAATAAATAATAAATTGCCTTTCTAATTGCTTTTTCTCCCCGACTATGTTTGCATCAGGGCGTCCACCTGTGGGACCTGCAGGACCGGGTACTGGTGAGGAAGTACCAGGGAGTCACCCAGGGCTTCTATACCATCCACTCCTGTTTCGGAGGACACAACGAAGACTTCATCGCCAGCGGCAGCGAAGGTGCGGCCGTCTCCTGAGACAACGCCATAGCATGAATAATGAACAGTGGCTCCTCGTCCCGAGACCTTTAATGCATGCAGCGCAGGCGCCTTCCTTGTCTACGCTCTTTTTAGTTTTAGTTATGTTACGAAGTTACCACCTGGATGATCCTAATATGTGGATTGCGTATGTTTTCTCTAGGAAAAGAATATGCATTATATTCATAGCAAAATAATCATGGCTTGGTTTATATTTGAGCTTGTCTAAAGTTTTTCTTAGCCTGTCCCGTTGACCCCGTCCTGTCCCCGCCCAGACCACAAGGTGTACATCTGGCACCGTCGCAGCGAGCTGCCCATCGCCGAGCTGACGGGCCACACGCGCACCGTCAACTGCGTGAGCTGGAACCCCGCCATCCCGGGGCTCATGGCGTCCGCCTCGGACGACGGTACGGTGCGCATCTGGGGGCCGGCGCCATTCCTCGAAACGCAGGAGCCCGACGGACCGAACGGTAACGGCACTAGGTGTTTCTCCAGTGACAGTTGGGTGGAGTGAAGGCTCCCCGTCGGTCATTCTGTTTATCCTCCGTTTTAATATCCTAGTTGGCAAAGTTGTATTTGTGTCATGGCACGGTATTAAACCCCTCATGTAAAAATTGGCTTGCATAGTGTTCTTCTATTATTGTTTCCCAGCATATATTTATTTATGCATTTTGTACTTTTGCACATTTATGCTTGTTTTTAACTCTTATTCTATTTGTAACATGGTTTTTGCTGCTGCTTGATGTGCAATTTCCTGAGGGAACCTTCACGAGGGATTAATAAAGTTCCTATGTACCCAACTAATCAAGTACTTTTTGATCCTCCCTAGAAAACTGCAGTACCATGGATAGTTGATGGTGACTGAAAGTACAACAGCTGTCGTCTCTCAAAACTAAAACCACAAGTCCACGACGAAATAGCCGGGCCATTGACTTCCAACCGCAACCAGAAGAATAACGACCACACACAAGTCACCGACAACAAACAAACAACCACCTGAGAGCAAATAAAAAAAGGCGAGAGGAAAAATTCAAACTGCCTCATGTTCCGACCCAGACGAAAACTGTGGAGGTGGCGGGAATGAAAAAAAGGCACTCAGCAAACATCCAGGTCTTCATCCAAACCCCTGATTGTTAGCCAGAGATTTGGAAAGCAAGTCGCTCCCCGGAGGCTACCACCACCCACCCCACCACAGCCTCCCCTTCACAAGCCCCCAGGCGTCCAAAAGTCTCTTGCGAGAGCCGCCTCCACCTCCGACGAGGAACCCAACATCGTGCTGCCCATCCTCCCTGGTCTCCCTCAAAGACAGACACTGCAGACTCGGCGTATAATCTTCGGACGAAGTCTGTCTGCCTTTCTATCCCTCACATATATATATATATATATCGATACATATATGTATATGTGTGTGCGTGTATATATGTGTGCGTGTGTGTGTATACATGGAGACCGGCATGGGGGTGTTCTGGGGTGGATGGTGTACAGGGGGGTATAGCAACTCTTCTGTATGTATGTGTTTTATCTTCTTGCTCTTCTTACTCTAAGCTATATTCTTGGCACTCGAGTCGTTGGACGAAGGCTACAAAAAAAAAATCTTTAAAAAAACACTGGTCAACCAACCGACAAAAGAAGACACAAAAAAAAGATTATGCTCGATGTTGAATTTGTTTTTCTTGATGATCCCGGCGTTATTCCCCTTTTAAGAGGTGACTCTTGGCTTGGAGTAGAGAGCGTGGCCATTGAAAGCTTTAGTGTGAAGAATACACTGTCCCTTGGTTTCTTTCATTTAGGACAAAGTTGCTTGGGGTTCTATTTTAGTTATTTTTTCCATTCCCGTAATTATACAATCTGAACCAGAAGTATCTGTGGTGTTGTCTGTAGGATGAAGCCCCCACCCAATCATCACACAGTTGAGCTAGCTATCGCACATCTCCCCCCTCCCCTGCAAGAGAAGATGTAACCAAGAGGGACTTTAGTTGCATATCATTGGCGAGGAGACCGTTAACTGCAAAACCAGGGCTTTGCTTTACCGCCATTTTCTATAACCTCTGTCTAAGAGACACGCTCGCAGACACAAAAGAGCATTAGAAACCCCTCTCTTTGCACACTAATGACTACACTTGGCGTGTGTGTGTGTGTGTGTGTGTGTGTATGTATGTATGTATGTGTATGAGGGCAGGCGCATGTATACCTGCATCAGTGTGGGTGTGCTGTTTGTATTTGTGTGTATGTTTGTTTTGTAAGCCCGTGCTAAACTTACACCAGCAGAAGAAACTTGCTCTCTCTCTCCCCCCCCCTCCCTCACCCCAAACCCCCACTGCTGCCCCTTAAATCCACCAGTTAATATTGTAAAAGGCTTTTAAATCAACTCTTAAGTTATCCAAAGCCCCATAGCGACCTCTATCTGTGGAACTAATGAAAACTTGAGAGCCATTTTGTAAAAACATATTTTGCTTTTTGCTTTTTTAATCTGGGGCTTTTCTTTTACATTGAATCTGTTTTATATATAAATATATATAAATATATTTCTCCTTACCACACATCCTTCCAATGATGGTTTGTTGGCATTGGCAGTCTTACTTTGAAGGGGGTAACCCGGGTGGAGTTGAAGGTGTATTCTGACCTTTTTGATTCATTCTTTTCGCCATCAGTTGTTACCGGGCGCGTTATGAGTAAAGGTTGATTTCAAAGATGTTCATGATTGTAATCACTGAAGGGTCATGGTTTAGAGGCAGCAATAACCGGAAAAGCTACAAGCCCAGGGACAGTGCTTGGGGAATGTTCCTAATTTAGCGAGACACAAACCTGACTGCCTTCCTCGTCACACATTTGCACAAACACCTTCAGTACGTTCAACCCTCCTCCGTTCCCCCATTGCACTTTGACTGGTCTTTTGCTTTTCTCTTGAGACGAAGACCGGAATCTATTTGGTTCTATTCTATCAAGACTCCTCCCAAGTTTGAAAACTAAAACGTTTTGTTAATGTTTACCAACCCTGAGGAGAAAACCCCCGAAGAGTTTAATTCCTTGTTTTGCCCTCAATGTGACCTGACACGGGGGTGGAATATAATATTGTACATGACACATCAGGGAACACAAACCCACAAAGCATAACAGCCTCATTTTGAGGCTGCCACACATTTCGGGGGCTTGGAAGGATAACTAAAGACCCCTCACACACACCCACCAAGTTGTTCAGTGGCCACAGCATCATTCAAGGTTTTCTTCCCGTTTTCAGATATGACTATTTGATACAGACTGATAAAAAGGTTTAAAACAATGCTTTTCTGTCTGTTTTTATTGAACTTTTTGTTACTTTACGTTTTGTTCTCATATATAATTTTTTTTTGGTTGACCGCTATCCCTGTATGATTATATTAAAATATAACTAGACTTTCGGAGTCCTTTTTATTTTTAAATCCTCCTAGTTACTCTTACTTTTTTCCTTTTGGACTTATTTTAATATATCTACCACTACTAATAAAAATCAATATGCACCGTTTTATACCTGTCCCAATAGGAGTATGGGTCTTGGGAAATCTGTTGCCTAGGAGTATGACTATTTTCAGGTTCCAACTATCCACCCCTCGCCTTTAAAAGAGATACCTTCATGTGAAACTCTTCTTCTTCGCATGTTTCTGTTGAATTATAGCTCTCTTTCTGGTGCGTGTGTGTGAGTGTGTGCCAGCTTTTACTTGGCAGTTGCTAGTCGTCCACCTGTTATCCAAACCAAACTCATGAGGCTTATATACACCGTGGGCTTTCCGTCTGGTGTTCGTGGGTCAATCGTCTTGAAACTCAACGGTCTCCGATTTCCGTTTGAACTGCTGGACCTGCGGACAGGCTTGCATCTCTTCCTCCACGCCGATGGGAAATTTCAGAAGATCTGCTGGTGGCATACTCTGTGTCTGTATGCAATTTGGTGTCTATTCCGTTATTTTGTGGGGTTTTAATCAGGGGAGTTGCTCCTTATTCTAAAATGTCTTATCCCCTTCTTGGGTCAGTAAAGTGGTCATGGAGGAATATTGAGGGCTAAACTAGCATCTCTGGGCAGTAATTTGGTTTTGGGTGGGAGAGATGTGTGGGTTTGAGTTGTACGTGTTATTTACAAAAGTGATTGTACTGTTTTGTATCATTGTGTAGAAGAAGTGTTATGTATGCATATTTTCAATAAAGATTTCAGGGTTTTGAAAAAATAATGTTGATGACCCAACTCAAGGGTCAGAAGTTTTTCTCGGCTTCTAGTGCCATATCTGGTAGCCTAGGCTACATTTTAAGTAATATTCACGTGCCTCTCTTATGAGAGTCCTGTCCATCAAGGCAATGTCAGCAGTGTTTGATAATCTTGAGTGTTCAAACACTGCTGTTGACAAACCTCAGCCAGGACTGGCTAAGATTTCCTATGTACCTAAGCCACACATACACTAATTTATTCTCTGAAAATAGGCAATCGTTTATGAAACTGTTCAGACCACTGAGCAGGATAAATAGGGGGGGGGGGGGGGGGGCATAAAAAAAAACTTTAAAAATATATGAATACGAATTATTAGTTCAGTTGTCTTCTATTATGTAGACTATATATTTTCACTTTTATAAATTTAGTCTTTCAATTTGTCTTTCAAACTTTCATTTCATGTTTCAAGCATTATACAAATATAGCACTGCGTCTGTTTCAAAGATGACTGGGACAGAAAAATAGTTTTTCATTTTTGACAGCAAAAGGACAGCCCCTTCAAACAAAGCTACCAATGTCTGGTCAGAGGAGGCGGCATTGGATGAGGTAGTGGAGAAGGAGTGATGTTTGATCAGAATTTCCAATGTGTACTAATCACTTATGAACCATATGCAAAATTGCATGAAACTTTTTAAAGATTCAAAAGTAATTCTGTGGGTCAAAGTTATGGGTCGCTCTGTGCTGGAAAATAGTTTAAGTTAAAACAGGGGAGCGGTTAAACAATCTTCAGATATCCATCTAAAAGCAATCACAGTCCAGAGTAGGTTGGTTATAGCCTAATGTTTTGTATTGGCCCAGCGGAATTCCGGTCTCTAGTTTCAGTCTTTTTGCTATATCAATAATTGTAGATGGCCGTCTTTCGAAATTGCACGGTAATACCTCATCATCCACACAGAACCAGATAACATATGGGCATGAGAGAGGACATGTTGGTTTGTTTTGCACCAGCGAGTGGGAGGAGCGTCGTCACTGACGTCCCGTTTAGCCTCGCCCCCTCTGTTTGCTCTCTCAACCCTGTTTTCTTTCGGAGTCCTCTCTTCGCTCTGGTGCCCCCTCAAAAAAAACTCTCCGTGGAAGAGCTGCAGGGCTGTATAGATGGCAAGCCCAGGTCCCACGGCAGTCATGGCGGCGCCGTTGGCTCACTTTGAAGAGGACTGGCAGGACTTCAACGAATTCCAGCCCTCCTCCTTCGAGGCGCCGAATGAACTGGATCAGGTGAACTCGAATGCGATCGAAGCGGCGTCGGGCCTCGACGCTCACGCCGACGCTGAGCACTGCTTCTCCGGGGAGTTCTGCGGCTTCGAGTCCATGGAAGACCTGGTCCAGGACTTCGACGCAAAGCTGAGCGTTTGCTTCCGAAACTACAACACGGCAACTGAACATATTGCGCCCATCAAGCCGATCACAGAGGAACATTTCCTGAAAGACGACGAGTAAGTATGTATGGTGTGCTGGAATTCAACTTTTTGACCGTACTGGCGTTTAAAAGGCGAGCCCCATAGCTCACGTTAGCCGGCTAGCAGTCTAGTCTAGCCTAGCTTTACTTCATGTGATTAATCAGAGTTGGGCAAACATCTCGTTGGCAAGCGACCAGCAGGACGTTCACGACCTCTTTAAACGCGATGCCCTCCATTGAGTGACCTATTTCTGAAAATAGAAGTATTATCTGATTGTATTTAATGGTGAAAACTCCCCAATTGTTGCACCTCTCCGGACAGTTTGAATCGTCCTTTGTATGGGAATGCCTTTGGTCGCAAGTCCACGTCTGTCATGTCAGAGAGAGTGGCGTTCTGTCATGTAACGTTTGGAGTGTTTTAGTGTTATGAAGTGAGGGAACGCTTCCCAGATTAGGTTTCTTTTTAAAAGTGACACTGTTACAATTTATTCACTATGGTTTATCATTTAAGCTGACGTGTATGTCAATGACGCCTACATATAAAAGCATGAATCACGCCCAACGCCAGTAACAACAACGTTGTCATGATATATCATTGCTATGTCCTCTTTATGAAGCTATCTATTTTGTTTTATGTTTTATTGGATTTCTGCGTTGCAGTGGTGATGTGGCTTAAAGTCCGACCCACCCATTTGCAGCCTGAGGGTATACTGTATATTACCAGTTGATCATTTATTTGATTAATGGTTTAATGGTTGATCAATTTGACAATTTATATGCTTTATAGGTTTCATAAATCCTTTGACTTGGTCTTCAGAAAGTGATGTATCATCAAAGTTGCACGATCTGAACTTGGCTAAATTTCAACCGCAAAGCCACCTTGTAGCCGTTTTCAGATGGGCGTGTCAATGTTATGTCAACACATGACCCCTCTGCCATCGTTGTGCATAAAATCGCAACAGATTAAACCATTATCCACACACGCTTTTATCTTTCGGGGGTTGAGACCCTGTTGCATATGCGGTGAAGAAAAGGACAGGGGGAGTTTTTAATAGGTCCCCTGTCGAAATGCTTTGCTAGCCCTTTTAGCCGGACGTGTTCGGGCTGTTAACTACCGTCCATCCAGCGACCCCATCGCTGGGTCCAAGGGCAAGGATGGCAAGAGTGTCTGCTTAATGTCAGTTTGGCAGAGAAGTGGGTGTGTGTCGCACTCTGTGCATATAGGGCAGAAAGGAGAAGTAGGTGTTGTTTTTTATAATGGGTGTCAGAGCTACACAAAGTATTAGGCGATGTCTATTCACAGTGGGGATGCATGTGTTGACATGCCAGGGACACTATGACATCACTTGAGGGGACAAACAAAACTTCCCCTCAATGATGCAGAGCTGACCTGACATAAGGGGGCACGGCACTCGAGCCCCGATCTGCTCCAAGCAACGGCGTGGGTCAGAAATAAAACTACAAAATCGTTGATGTCGCACTGCGTTCTCACACACTGAGACTGCCCAAACTCCCTGTGTTTTGCTTATTGTGCCAACATGCATCAGAAGAATGACAATGCAGAAAAACCATGACACCTCTCAAATCCAAAAATAAAGTGGTTTGCACACGGTGAGATTTCACCTCATGTATAATAATCATGTTATGATCGGTGGTGCTGAATAGCAAGGGTCTTAAGTCAGATCTCAGTCGACCAATGCTTCTCTACCCTGAATATGTTGGCTTGGGTTGAACAAAGCTGTAAGTAGGGGCTCGTGAGGCATGTGGGCTTCTGTGAGTGAGTGGGAGGCGGCGGAGTACACACCACCGCCGACTCATGCGTGTGCCAGCAATGCGAAGAGGGGGTAAAGGAAGCCGTCTGACTCACGCCTGTTGTTTTTTTTGTTGCATCTCTTGTTCTCTCTCTGTGGCCCAGGGTGTGGAACGCCCTGAGCTGTAACTATGGCAACGTGATGCCTGTGGACTGGAAGACCTCCCACACACGCTCCCTGCACCTGCCCACACTCAACCTCCGCCCGCACAAGGTACCATGCCCACAGACATCTCTCTGTCTCCGCCTCTGTCCAACTCTTTGTCTTTTACGTTCGATTGAATCTTGACCTGAAGTGACTTAGCCGCTTGCTAAACTCATTCATCCTGCATTAAGTGTGTGGAACAACCCGGATTGTTACAGCACCAGCAGAACTATTACGTTAATGGCATTACTATTACGGGGTTTCTTGGTACTGCTTGAGGCAGCAAGTGGTTATCGATTCTCCTCGTCCTGCCAAGGAGGAACTCATGTTCATCTTGTGCTCGGCAGTCTTGCCTTTTGTCCACTTCCTGTAAATAAGTTCTCTATTTGTAGTCCGTTCATCTTCATGCACTGAGTTCGATTGAATCTGATCTCTCTCTCTCTCTCTCTCTCTGTCTCTCTCTCTGTCTCTGTCTCTGTCTCTGTCTTTCGCTCTCTCTCTCTCTCTCTCTCTCTCTCTCTGTGTGTGTGTCTCGCTCTGTCTCTCGCTCTCTCTCTCTCTCTCTCTCTCTGTGTGTGTGTCTCGCTCTGTCTCTCGCTCTCTCTCTCTCTCTCTCTGTGTGTGTGTGTCTCGCTCTCTCTCTCTGGGTCTGGTTCTCGGTCTCTCTCTCTCTCCCCTCTCTCTCTCTCCCCTCTCTCTCTCTCTCTCTCTGGGTCTCGGTCGGCCAGGCGCTGGACAACCAGTCCCTGGACCTCTCTGACGACGAGGAGCTGCGGGAGCAGATGGACATGCACTCCATCATCGTCTCATGCGTTAACAACGAGCCCCTGTTCACCGCAGAGCAGGTGAGGTACACACACACACACAGACACACACACACACACACACACACACACACACACACACACACACACACACACACACACACACACACACACACACGCCTTAATGAATCATTCATGCACGTCACCTCATCACCTCCCGTGTATAAGAATGCAGCTTATGAATGCTCAAAATGTGCATGCGTCTGAATCGACTGTAAGTCGCATTGGATAAACGTGTCTGCTCAATGATGAATGTTAAAACGAGGGAGAAGGATCACAATTTAGTTGTTCGGTCGTCCATGTCTGTTTACTAATGCCCTCACTCAGGCATGACGAGGCACTCCAGCTCTCAGTCAAACTTTAGTCCCGGATTAAAAATAATGTGTCTAACAGTGTGGGGTGGCTAATCTTTCATTGTTCTTATTATGAACCAAGCGTTTTGCACTGCTTTTGCGCTAGAATATATATTTTGGTCGTTGTTTTGCTCATTTCTTTTCATTATGATAATTATTTTATTTTCTTGCGTTTCAAAGGCAAGACTTTGCATTAGCCTGGCTGACGGTATATTGACGTTGATTTAGGATTGAAGGCTTTTCTAATGTGTGTGCAAACTGTGCATTGTGGTGTCCCTCCCAGGTGATTGAGGAGATAGAGGAGATGATGCAGGAGTCTCCTGACCCGGAGGAGGACGGCAGCAGCATCACCTACCAGTCGGACCTCTCCAATCTCTCTGAGGACCTCCAGGCACTCAAACACTCCCAGTCCAACTCCAGCTACCAAGACCGTAAGACACACACCTGTGGGTGGGTGGGTGGGTGGGTGGGTGGGTGGGTGTGGGTGTGTGTGGGTGTGTCTGTGTTTGATGAACGTTGATCTTATGACGAACCATGATCTTGTGACTGATTGTCTTTTAATCACTTGGTGGAGGGTGTAAATGAGGCCTTTTACACCATATCCAATGTAGAGCTGGGACTTCACACTCATAGGAAGTAGGCAGGACTCTTATATAACTGTGTGTCAGATTAATTACTTTCCACTGCATGTGTTTGACACGTTATCTAATACCCACAATGCATATATGCCTGGGTATACAGCTTAACTTTTGGATTGAGAATAAAATAACCAGGGCATAACAACATATTCCCTTTGTCCTTTCCATTTCCAAAAACTGTATGGATCTAACCAATTTAAAAAAGAAAAGACACACAACAAACAGAACTTAAAGCGGAATCATTTGTTGTTGTAGCTGAATTCGACAGTAGAAAAGAGCGCAGAAGAGAGACTTGGAAACAACCAAAGTTCCCTCCCTCTATGTTTCTAGGCCATTGCATAGTATTTAATTTCTCGTACCTGTGTTTGCCCTGCAAGATTGATTCCCTGAACCAATCAGGGAATTGCTCATACAGGGGTCTGTGTGCACAGCGTGTCAACTCCAACAAATGCCTTTCAATCACTAATAGCTGAATGATGTCCAAGACATTTCGAACAAATCACACTCAAATAAAAGCTCTTACACCTCTAATAAGCCCTAGTTCGCCTCGCCCAATCAACCTCCCTCCGTCCCACCCCGCCCAGGGCTGCGGCAGCTGTCTGTGTGTGAGCTGACGGAGGCTCTGGAGGAGGTGGAGTCGGCCATCGGCCGCTACAGCGAGGAGCTCATCCAGGCCCTGGCCCTGAGGGACGAGCTGGACTACGAGAAGGAGGTAACCTCCCTCTTCTATTACGCCCCCGGGCGTCGCGACAACAAGTGCATTGGACCGACCTTGTGACTGATTCAAGCGTTTGCCAGCCATGGGCGGCCAGATTTGTAGAGGACGAGATGTGATGACTTGACGTTACTTTCTATTCTGTCTCGGGCTGTCTTTTACTTTTTTTTGCTCTCTAGCTCTCTATCGCTCCATCTCAAAATATGGGAAACACTTTGGATGCTTAGAAAAGCAATTTATAGTGCAATGATTAATTATTATGTGACCTCCAGTGTGTTCGCTTTTCTAGCGTTGCATAATTTTTAGCTAAGTGCACTTTTCACTGCAAGTACCACAAAGAGCGAAAGTCACCGACAAGCCAACAGCAAGACATGGTGTGCCTCTGGTTGACGTGTGTGCGTGTGCGTGTGCGCGTGCGAGCGCAGGTGAAGAACAGCTTCATCTCGCTGATCATCGACGTGCAGAACCGGCAGAAGGAGCAGCGCGAGCTGCTGCGCAAGAGGAGGAAGATCCGCAGCACCACCACCATCGGGCCCAACGGCCAGCGGACGGCCAGCACGCACGTACCGGGAACGGTGAGAACCCCGACCCCCCCCCCACCGCCCGCTCCCCTGACACAGACACCAGTGCCGTGTTCCAATACCCGTACTTCCATGAGTATACTTAAAGGAAGTACACTATCTGCACTATCCGTACTCACTTGAGTACGCTAATTTTTTCAGATGTGAGTGCTGTTCCAAATCGAGTACTCTGTGGTGCACTTACCGGAAATGATGATCACGACTGCCGCCGTGGCTCCTCCCCCGCAATAAACATCCCGCTTTGAACGGTGAACTCTTTACGCCTAGCAGCTATAAAAAGCTATAAAAACTATAAAAACTACAAAATGACTCTATTAATGCAGGCTATGTGGAAAATGCGCCGAATTTGGCTCAGCCTGGCTCCGCCTCTTCCGCTACGTAGCTAAGATGGCTGCCGTTGAGTACGGGGAGTGTCCTTCGATCCACACTTCACGATTAGCCCGTTTTGAGTACGGCATCCGGGTCCTTGAAGTATACTCCTTTTCGCCGGATCTGAATTGGAACGTACTCCGTACTCAAATTTTGGGTTGTAAGTACGGACAGTACGGGTATTGGAACACGGCCCAGGTTACAAAGACCCGCGCGGCGGTGAAGCCCATGCATGTGGCAGTAGGCGGATGGAATGAGTTTAGTGAAATATATGTTTTTGTGCATGTACACTAAGTGTAAACGCGTCACAGGTTTATAGGCAGGGTCCGACATGAACCGTTAGAGTCGAGTTGTGTTACCTGTCAGAGTGGAAAATGCATTTCTTATTTTTTATGTATATACTTATATCCGCCAAATGGTCAAATCATTCTGCCTTTTGCTGACGGCAGATCTTCCTTTGAGACCCTCTTTATGGGTGTGTGTAGTGGACCCCAAGCCGAGAGGTCGTGTGTGTGTGTGTGTGTGTGTGTGTGTGTGTGTGTGTGTGTGTGTGTGTGTGTGTGTGTGTGTGTGTGTGTGTGTGTGTGTGTGTGTGTGTGTGTGTGTGTGTGTGTGTGTGTGTGTGTGTGTGTCAAGACATTTTGGGTCTCCGTGCCAAGATGGCGTGGGGCTCTCTTTCTCTCTTGCCTCCTCCAAGTAGGAGTCTTTTCATTCTTTCTCTCTCTCTTTTACTCTTCTCCTTCCGCCGTGCTCTCTCGCCCGTAGCTCCTCACTCTGGAGGGATTGTCCACAGTCATTCAAAATGGCCTCCGTCAAACTTTCGGCGGGCCTGAAGGGGACAAGCAGGTGCCCCACCTTCCTCTTGCTCTGCGTATTTCCTCCAGCCTGCTTCTCTTTCTTTCTTTCTGCTTGTCCCCTCCTCCTCTTTTATTTATACACTCATGACTGTTTCTTTCCGCACAGCTACCCTTCTTTTTTCTTTGGATGCGTTTGTTTTTCCTTTCTATTTCAGTCGTCAAATTTATTTGGCTCCGTTTGTTTTTGAATGCTTTTAACAAGGGATCGCCTTGACTTTACTTTTTGCTGCCGTCATCTCCAGTCATCTTACTTTTCATTGTTTATGTTTTGGTGCACCAGTTGCAAGGCTGTTGACCTTCCATTTGAATTGCATGAATAGCAGTGCATGAAAGAAAACAATGTATAACAAATAAAAATTATTGTTTCATGATCATTAAAACAGATTGAATGTTTAAGATCATACCATTATCATTGTCCTTAAAACTTTCATATGATTTATTATTTTTCTTTTGTCTTCCACTCTCTCTGTTCTGTTTACTCACTATTTACTTTATTCTCCCTCTCCCTCTCCTTGTCTCTTTCTCTGTCTGTCTCTGTCTGTGTCTCTCTCTCTCCGTCTCTCTCTGTGTCTATCTCTCTGTCTGTGTCTCTCTGTCTCTGTCTCTCTCTGTGTCTATCTCTCTGTCTGTGTCTCTCTGTCTCTCTCCGTGTCTATCTCTCTGTCTGTGTCTCTCTCTGTCTCTGTCTCTCTCCGTCTCTGTCTCTCTCCGTGTCTGTCTCTCTGTCTGTGTCTCTCTCTCTCCGTGTCTATCTCTCTGTCTCCGTCTCTGTCTCTCTCTCTCCGTGTCTGTCTCTCTGTCTGTGTCTCTCTGTTTCTCTCCGTGTCTATCTCTGTCTCCGTCTCTCTCTCTGTCTCTCTCTCTCTCCGTGTCTGTCACTCTGTCTCTGTCTCTGTGTCTGTCTCTGTCTCTCTCTCTCTCCGTGTCTGTCTCTCTCTCTCTGTGTCGGTCTGTGTTCTCTGCCCTAGTATCTGACCACCGTGATCCCCTATGAGAAGAAGGCCGGCTCCCCCTCCGTGGAGGACCTCCAGATCCTCACCAAAAGTATGTGACCGCCTTCCCCTCTGTCCCCGTGACCTCCTCCTTCTATCCTCCAGACCTCTGCATCACGATGGCTCCTTCACTAACGCTTCATGCCATGTCTCTGCCCCTCAGTTCTCCAAGCCATGAGGGACGACAGTGAGAAGGTGCCCAGCCTCCTAACAGATTACATCCTCAAAGGTGAAACCCCCTCCCCTCCCCTAATCTCCTGACCACAGCCTTGTAACCTCGACTCGTGTAGAAGAGCCATGTCGTACTACCATAGCATGTACTGTAAATAACACTGCCCTCTAGTGGTTCAACATAATAGACCAATGTTCACTGATGATTATGTCTGGGTTATTTCTGGTGACCAAGCTTTTTCTGGGCAAGGGTCGTGCTAAATAAAAGCACAGCGGAATACACTCGCTCAATGAGGAGAACGACGTTCAAATTGGCACCTCTTTGGCCAGCCTTTCCTCTTTTTGACGCGTGCCTTCCTTGTGTCTCGTTCTGCTGCGTCATCCTTTTGCTAGCTCTGGTGTGAGCACGGGGGAGATGAAGGTTTGTAAAGGCACCGATGCATCAAAAAAAGTCTTTGCACTCATGCTTCATAACCCTTTTTTTTTGTCTGTTCCTCTTTTATTTTGTCTGGCGTGGTATATCACTTTTTTTTTTTCTTCCTGCGGAAAACTCTCGCTATTTAGTGCATCATGTGACGTTCCTTGCTTGTGGTTCGTACAGCTACAAATACTCAGAGGTGTGTGTGTGTGTGTGTGTGTGTGTGTGTGCGAGCCAGGGCTTATGTTTCCTAGCTACGCGTACTAGAAGCTGGATATTATGCACTCAACTCATTTACCTCTCATCCACTCTGACCTCCCCTCATGGTAACGTTAGTGCCCCCTAGTGGGCGCCACACCTCAATGTACCCACAACCGCCTCGCCTAACCGCCCTCTGTTCTGCTGTTGTGTTCACAGTCCTGTGTCCAACCTGAAGCCCAAGGGGAGGAGCCAACCGTTTCCAGAAACCTTCAGGTCATCACCTCAGAGACTGTCTTAAACGATGCCTTCCTCAACCCCCCCCCCCCCCCCCCCCCCCCCCCCCCCCCCCCCCCCCCCCCGCCCTTCCAAATATGAACTTTACTCCTTCTTTATTTGTCTTACGTGGCCATATTTTTGTTGGGTCAAATTACATTTTATCCGCCGATTAGACCTGTGGTCTGTCGGTTTCACCTCACGTGTAACCTCAGTCTCACACACATCGTTGTGTTGTCGTTTACTTTATGTTTAGGTTTTTAAAATGTGTCCATTTTACTTTATTTTTGATTCTGCACGTCGACTTGTTTTGTGTTAGCCAGTATTCAGTATTACATCAGCGGCCCCGAAGCTCTCTGATTGGCCAGTGGCTGCTGTATGGGGAAAATGATAGGATGGATGTTAGTTTTTAAACAGGGACACAGCCGAAATGGGAAGTCGGCTGTCCTGTTTCTGGGAACGTTTTCTGAATCACGTGATGTTTGCGTCGCTGCAGTTCTTTCTTGGGAGGAGAACAGTCGATCAGGGTGTTCTCTGATCTCTGAATCCGATCCAGCATGAATCTGTTGCTCTGATTTATGCTGGGTGTGCCCCTTTTATCGATTTGTCTCAATGAGGTACAAAGCACATATATTTTAAATTTGTAGGCAAAAGAACAAAAACTTCACTCTAAAAAGTGAAAATCACTGCGCAAGCATCACTGCATGCCACTTTTATGCTTGGCAGAGCTGCATTAGTCCGATAGAGTATATAAAATATGTATTTTTACTAAGAAAAAGGCACCTATACAAGACTTCTACGGAATGTCAAAAAGGGAAAAAAGTGTAATTAAGGTTTTAATGTAAGAGATTTAACTGGGGAGCCCGTGTTCAGTGTCACATGTTTTGTGTAGTGGGTCGTTGAGGCCAAGAGAGAGACTTGGTACTGCTAATAGTTACTCTTTAATTTACATTGAAGTTTCCATTCAAGTGCTGTTGTTCACCTTTGGCCCGCGAGTAGCGTTATTGGTTATCATTGGTACGTCCGGTTTATTCAAGCAATGAATGGAAAAATGTTAAAGTCAGGTAACAAAATAAATGGCATTTGCCAAAAAGGCGATCATATTCAAGGAACAACTGTGGTAGGTCAGGTTATGTAAAGTACAGAGGCATCTCAACCGCCTGCTTGCACGCAGATAAGGAAAATGTCATTGCTGTTGTTGTTAAATACCCCACTGAACTTTATACTTTCAATCTCCTAACCTTTAATAATCCTATATTTTGTCCTCCTCATTGATTGTTGATCAGTCGCCCCTACTTTTAAAACAGGCCATATCTCTGGAAAGGTGGTTAACCTAACACAGGGATCCAAAGCCATCCAAGCATCTCCTGAGTTTCTCTGTGTCTCCTCAAGGTCTCTAGTTTTCAGGTACTATCGACAGAGTTGGCTCTTTAACAAAATGGCGGTTTTAAAGGATCCAGCGGGTTTAACGACCCGACATTCCAGAGCACATCCTAACGTTTTTCCAGTGCGGCGTCGGGAATGTCTCCGCTGCGAACACGAGATCACGACGCGCAGCTCGGCAACATGCGTCAGGGCTTAGATGTCAGTTTGTCAGGAGTTTAAGTCCGTCTGTGTGTAACGTAGCCTAGCGTAGCTCAGCAGAAACATCTAGTTAGGTGTTCTTATCAGTTGTAGACCTTTTTTTCTTTTTTTTTAAGGTGGTGTTGTCAGCTAGAGACGAATCACGCTCTGCTAGTCACTCCTTTTAAAGGCTGTTGTTGTCCTTAGCTTTTGTATCACCGCCACGTCATGGCAACCTTTTTTTTAGGGACCGCTTGACGTTTAGTCGCCGCATGGATTGAGTCTTTCTTTTAGTGTCAGGTCTTCAGTCTTCATGGTCTTTATGACACCTCTTTTGTCCCACCAGCAGCGAAGAAGAGATACAGGGAAAGATTGGTACTGCGATGCGTTTAGCCGTCGCACAAAGCAGCGGCCAAAGTTGCGTTGTGGTAACGGCAGGGGTTCCGCCAGGACGTTTGGAGAACACTGATGTACAAATGAACGGTTTACCTTTTTGAATCAGGACATGTCCTTCCAGCTTTAAGAAGCATTCGTAACCCAGCATGTGCTGCATGCCATTTCAAAACGCATTTCGATGACCATGCCATGTCAAGAATTACTAACACCTCCCTGAAAAGGGACACGATGCACGCAGCAGCACACAAGATTTGACATTTTTCGGAGCAGTTTGCACTTTTCAGATGATTTGATAACTCGCTCACTTTAAATCTCAAGAGAAGAATCGCAACGAGATGTTGAGTTCTTGAACTTAAACGGAAGAGTTTTTTTGTGCCGTAGAAGCAGATCTGAGACACGCTTCCTCTCAGGATGAAGCCCTTCTGCCCCCCCCCTCCCTCCTCCCATTAGGTCTTTTAAACTTGCATATCAGCATAATGGCGTGTTGGAGATTTATATTTATATATTGCAAAACCAGCAACATTAAAAGAAAAAAGGCTGCCTTTTTAAATGCCTGAAATTTGTATATAAATTCATCTCATTGATTTTAACGCAATATAATTCTTTCCCTTTTTGGGTTGTTTTATGTTTACTGTCTTTATGTGATATGTACTTGCAGTACATTAATTTATTATGTGAATGTTTTGTACCCATACTATTAACTTTAATGGCACAAATGGTTTGTGCCCAAATTGCATTGCAACTCATTACAAATAAATTAATATGATCATTTGATGCTCTCTACTATTTTATGCATCCTGGATTTAGCCCTTAATGGAATACGATCTATGAGCACATTTGTTATTTTGACATTTATTAGATGAATTCCATACTCTGCTGTTGGTCACGCATATCAAAAAGCTACAATTAAAGCATAACGTAAAGCATTAAAAATGCAAGATTAACGTATATAAAAGAACATTTGACTAACAATTTTTTATAAATTCACAGTGAAATCACTTCATTGCTGCTGGCGTTTCAACACTGTGTACAATAAAAGAGGTTCATCACACGCAATAAAAAACCTAAACGAAAAAATGTCAAAGATGTTTTTACATTGATTGGTTAGAAAGCCAATTCATTGCGATAACGCATCAGTCCAATTACGTGGAAAACCTTAGAAGGTAAACGTAATGCTTGGTTTCTGTTGAAATGTCATGAAAAAAAAATCATCTTTTTGCCCTATAATAGTTCCATAGCCTTAAAATGTATATACCCACTGTATACCCCATATGTCATCCATGACATCTGTCCGATCAGAATAACACTGGTGAAAGGACGATTCCTATAGGCTTTTAATCCTGGCCTATTAAACCCACGCCAGAGTGTACTTCAGGTCCAGGACTGCTTCCATAGTTTAAAGCTGTGCTTCCTAACTGTTTCGGGCCGTCGTTGTATTTATACGTCTAAATATGGATTCCCGTTCATCGTTTGAACCATATCTGCAACTTCCATGAATATCAATGTCCCAGTGAACCATGCTAGGAACCATAATGATGTGTGCATATATAGGGCCTTCACAGGACCTTTCCTTCGAATAGTGAACACTCACAAGTCGGTGTTACCCCCATATACATAGCAGGCGACCCCGACTGGGGTCCCCCACCCCATGTTGGGAAACACTGTTTTAGAACGTTTATTACATCTGTGTTGTTAAAGAGGACGACGGTTAGCATGTAGCGCATGTGGCTACACACTCGATCATGAGAATGTTCAGTTTACAAGGTTGGGGTCAAGGCTCCGTCCAGGGGGGGTGGGGCTGGGGTCACAGGTTGGTGTCGGTGAACATGGTGTGCTCCTTCCTCACCGTGCTGAAGCCTTTGATGGTGTCCACAAACTCCTCGTCTTCCATGAACTGCGAGAGAGGAGCGGAACAAAATGTCTTTAAGGAACGGTGTAGGAAACGACACTAGAACTGGTTTTACTTCCACTGACCTATGCCCTACTCCCACACACACACACACACACACACACACACACACACACACACACACACACACACACACACACACACACACACACACACACACACACACACACACACACACACACACACACACACACACAGCAAGCATTAGTGACTTTAAAGCTCACTAGCATGAGATAAGAACCTTATTCTCATATTGGCTAAGAGTGTCCTGCACCATAGACTGACACGAGGGAATTATGCACAAATTGCGTACAGAAGGCTATACACATAATACGGCCGCCAATCATAAAAACATCAAATACATCACAGGCATGACTCCCATTTAAGTAGCAGTGGTGTCTTGTGCCGTTCCTCCATTGCTAATATATAATATTTAACCGTGCATGGTGATTAGACAACTGCCTCAAGTGCTGCTGGCGGCGATGTGCAAAGAACTAGAGCAGTGTTTCCAGTTCTCATGTGACACAGGCTGTGTTCTGTTCTCTTCCTCCTCCCAGTGCTTCTGGAGGTGCTAACGGGCTGAGGGAACACAGCTCGTCTGTTAGAACCTCAGGCCGGCCGGCCGGCCGGGCGGGCAAGCAGGAGCTGGGAGTGCTGAGGCCGTGTCTGTTCACGTTGTTTGGCTGCGTGCTGCCCACCTTTTAAAATAGCAGTGTCATTACCCGGGTGAACTCGTTCGCCGTTCGTTTGACATTCATTGAGAGAAATGTCGCGGCAGCGTGATGTGCAGATGGGTTTGTTCGTACATTAAGTACGCACCGTTAGTCATTTAATTTAGCTGACGTTTTTAATCCAAAGCTACATTGAACGATTATTGTTTTTAGATGCATCCTTCACGAGCAGGGGGTGGGGGGGGGGGGGGGGGGGGGCAACTTGTTCAAGGATGACTGCCAGCACGTTGGATTTGTGTTCGAACCCGGGACCCTTTCGTCTGTGGGTCAAAAGGCTGTTCTGCATTTAATACAGTGTTGATGGTGGTCACATGGAGTGGGCTGCGTGTGAGCAATAATAGGGGTTACACACACACAGGCACACACACACACACACACACACACACACACACACACACACACACACACACACACACACACACACACACACACGCAAAGCGGGGGGGGGGCCTTACCAGCCCGCTGTCGTGGCCCCCCTGCACATGGGGGTCCCACACGTCACTGTCGTCCGCCAGGGACTTCCCGTCCAGCGCCTGGCTGACGCTACGCCGCAAAGAATTCTGGGAAGGAATATGGGCGGAGCCGTAGACGGTGGACACGCTCAGGACCCCGAGCTCCGACGGGGGGACCTCGCATTTGATATCCAGAATCTCCTGTGGAGGGCAAGGTCATCGTCACAGGCGCTTTCCATCAAGAGGGTCTTAATGTACGGGTCCTGAGTTGGCTGGAGGTGACAGCAGGACTCTTACCTCTGCGTGCATGGTGAAGCCCTTCAGGGTCACGTTGTTGGAGAAGCCTGCCGTGTCGAACTGTATCACAAGGCAGAAGGGGGGGGGGGGGGGTTATCTCTTGCTCGCTCTCTTTCTGCCTCTCTCTCTCTCTCTCTCTCTGCCTCTCTCTCTCTCGCGCTCTCTCTGCCTCTCTCTCTCTCCCTCTCTTTCTCACACGCTCTCTCTGCCTCTCTCTCATTCTGCCTCTCTCTCTCTCTCTGCCTCTCTCTCTCTCTCTGCCTCTCTCTCTCCCTCTCCCTCCCTCATGAGCGCTCTCGTCTGCCTCTCTCTCTCTCCCTCTCTCTCTCTCTCTCTGTCTCTCTGTCTCTCTCTCTCTCTCTCTCTCTCGTCTCTCTCGTCTCTCTTTAGTCTGCACTTTGACTATGCGCAGTGGGGGCCAAACCTTAATCGGAGCGAAAGACGTGTCGGGGAGACAACCTTAAAGTATTGGGGACTTTACGAATGACCTCATGAGTGCGATTTGAGTGTGGTTCTGGTCGGCCGATTTAAACATCGGCGCGTCATTCTGAAGAGTCTAGCAGAGGCTTTAGGCGTCATAACATATCACCAGAACGGAGCTGCTGGGGGGGTACACCGCGATGCGGTTCCTCTTCTGCTGGGGGAGAGACACCAGCGGGGGTCTCTCCCTGGTGAACGGGGGTCTGCTCAGGGCCTGGAGACAGGGGGAGGAAATTGAGGACAAAACTACAGACTGCACCGCAAAACAAAGAATGGAATACAATTGATTCGACTTATCTGTAGATTTAGCGTTCTGTGATCAGCAAGTACACGCACATCTACTTTGTTTCACTGGGACCATAAATACTACACCTGCTACCACAACACCTTGATGATTATACAGCCATACCATACACCAATACTAATAGTAGTTTTTCTTTATATTTCAACGTGAAAACCGTTAATGTATAGAGGAAAGGTGTACCACCGTATAGACGGTATCAACACTACAACATAAGGAGAGCCTGTGCTTTAGTTAACACTTCTATGAATTAAACATGCACCATGGCCTTGTTCCCATTAGCAGCTTCTAGTGGCTTGAGTTGTACCTACAGCTACTGTGTGGAGGGAGGGTGAAAACCATTTGGGTGGACTGGCTTGTGTAGTGCAAGTTACAACGTGAAGGTTTACCAATAGATGTTTGAATACACTGTGACCCTGTGATGACCTCCCCACCCCCACCCCGGCCCCCCACGTGCCATGACTGAAATGACACCGCTCAAACTATGAGGATGAACGAATGAAACCGACCAAATCTAAAGCCCAGATGGACAGATCGAGCAGACCCAGACCCGGACCCAGCCCCCCCTCTATCACCTTGTTCAGGACCAGCCACCCCCCCCCTCACCTTCAGCACCAGCCCCAGGACCATGGCCAGCAGCACCAGGAACACGGCGGCCATCACCACCGCGAACCAGAGCTCCTTGTGGACCGGCATCGGGGGCCCCGGGCCCCCATCAGCCCCCTCATCGCCCCCCACTGAGACCCCCCCGGGGCCAGAGGAGGGTCCCGGGGGGTCTGTGGAGAGGGAGGGGGGGAGGGAGGGAGGGGGTGGGAGGGAGATGGAGGAGGGGGGGGGAGGGAGATGGAGGAGGGAGGGGGAGGAGGGGGAGGGAGGGAGGGAGATGGAGGGGGGGAGGGAGGGACATGGAGGAGGGGGGAGGGGAGGGAGGGAGATGGAGGAGGGGGAGGGAGGGAGGGACATGGAGGAGGGAGGGGGAGGAGGGGGAGGGAGGGAGGGAGATGGAGGGGGGGAGGGAGGGAGGGAGATGGAGGGGGGGAGGGAGGGAGATGGAGGAGGAGGAGGAGGAGGAGGAGAGAAAACGTGAGGGCACGACATATGTTACAACGCGATCAGAGAGTTACCAAGCGTTGATACGCTGTCGTTGTGGCAACAACAAACATTTAGTCCTGGGCAGTTCCACCACATGATCCATCCTGTCTTTATACATCTCCCATGAAGTCGCGTTTATATTAAGGAACATTCAATTATATTTAATCTACCGAGGAGTATCCAGAGTAGCCGCCTGGTGCGTGGTGGCTAACCTGTATCGCGTTCAGGGCCTGCCCTGGGCCATAACAGGGACGCCCCGGAGCGGTGCGGTGCGGGGAAGAAAGGCGATCAGGCAATAAGGAGCGCATGGTGCGGCCAATAAGGCTGTAACCGGACCCCCTGCCGGCTCCGTGTGACAGGCCGTCCTGCTCGGACCGTCCTGCTCGCCAACACACCGCCTATAACTCCAGAGGAGCCCTTCTGCTCTGGTGTTCACCGTGGCTGCTCTGGGCTTCAGCGTGTGGCGGACAGGCTGGTGTCTCCCTGTACATACTCCCTCTGTGCTTCATGATATAACGGTGAAAAGACACCCAGCGGCTTAGAATGTGCGTGACAACATGTCAAAGCGTCCCGTAAGTACAGTGGGACCTTCTCGTGCTGGGGCGGAGCAGTGGGGGGGTAAGACAGCAGAAGCATGCTCTTTTGAATGATTGGGTGTCTATGTGTACATTGGCGTGGGAACAGAGAGTCTGTGTGTGTGTGTGTGTGTGTGTGTGTGTGTGTGTGTGTGTGTGTGTGTGTGTGTGTGTGTGTGTGTGTGTGTGCGTGTGTGTGTGTGTTGATGGTGCCCCCCCCCCCCTCCACACAGACTCACCAACACTGGTCTCCGTGGTGGGGTCTTGGGCGCCCTCTCGCCGTGCGATGCATGGATCAGGGGTGGAGGAGGAGGAGGAGGAGGAGGTGGAGGTGGAGTTGGCGGGTGGAGGAGGAAGAACTCCCCCGGTCTCTGGCCTCCAGGCTCCGGGAGCAAACACCCGTTCCCCCCTATCAATATTTCACCACCCGCCGCTAGAAACTCTGTTTCACCCCCTCTGCTGCTCTAGGGGTCCGGGGGTACAGAGAACCTTCTGGACTGAACGCTGACCGACCGGCCAACGGGCCGAATCTCCTGGACTCCCCCCCGGTCCAAATAGTTGCTCCTCCGGTAAGGTCGAGGGACAAAGAGAGTGCTGGGTGCCTCTCTCTCTCTCTCTCTCTCTCTCTAGCTCTCTCTCCTGGCCAGTTTCCCATGATCCTTTGCGCCTCATCCTCCTCCTTTGGCGGCGCCATGGCGACAACAGGTGTTGCAGGTGTCCGTTTACAAACGTGCGGTCAGGTACGTATCATTACGCTGATGCGGAGACGGTGTGTGTGTGTGTGTGTGTTTGTGTGGCTGCCGGCCCACATGATATGCTTCTAAGTCCAGAATTGTTTGTCTCTAAGATCACACACATTTATATAAGGTTTCAGGAAGGTTTCAAATTCACAACCTGATGGTAAAAGAAAATGTGGGAGTCAAATAATGTCTCCTTCCCATATCTTATTAATAATTTTGCGGCACATTTCTGTTCTTCATTTGTCCTTATTTTATAATGTACATTCCTGCAGTCAGTAAAACAATTAATAGCGGTTAGTTGCATGTATACATTATACAACCACCAGGGGGCGCCAAGCAGCAGCCCTTTTGGGAGATTGGCAGTCAGCTTTATCACTATGAAGTCTCGTGTCGCTTATACGTTATACTTTATTAAGCGACCTACTCTTGACATTAAATCAGTCTTTATGTTGAGGCCACCTCAACCTCAATCTCTGTGAAATATCAGTCTTATTTTTTATTCAAGGTTAAACATATGAGATAAATATCATCATAGCATATACCAGCATTATTAATATAATGCTTATTAATATGTGCTTATTAATATAATATTTTGTATTCTATTCTATTCCATCTTCTATTCTATCATATTCTTGGTGATCCCATAATTATATTTTAGTAGCTAAATGAATAACTAAAATACCAATTATATAGCTTTCATTACTTTATTTATTTTTTAAACGCACGTTGGCGAACTCCAAGACAAATAGCCTACTATTGGAGTAGGAGTAGGCCTACACTGACACACTGAAACGTCTGAAATGACCAGTGTTCTTCCTATTTTGGTTTGCTTCTGTGTTTTGAGCTTAATAATATGAAGGTCATGTCAATATCAAATCATAATGTCACGTCAAACCTGGCTGGGCCAATCACGCGTCCTCCGCGGACACATGGATTAAGATTCCCGGGGAATCCCTGACCTTTGACAACATTGCATACGACCCACTGAATTATGTATAAAGCCAGATAAAGACCTTTCGTCCAACCTAAAAAAAAAAACCTTTGTAGCGCTATCAGACGGTAAATATAAAGCTACTTAAGTACATAAATAAAATACGTTCTTTTTTTTTTTTGCTGTGAACCCCCCTCCCCCCCCCACCCTTACATTAACAAACTACCCTATTTGATTTATATTTACAGAGGAGCGTGTGTAATAACCTAATCAGCATGCACACTCTCTGCTGCGATGAAGACTAGGGACAGTTCTTTTATAGAGGAAGTGATCTCACTCCTGAGTGCCAGAATCAGTCCTTTTTTTTTTTCTTCCTCTTTTTTTTTTTTTTACGGCCCATCTCGTGCCTCAGGCCCAATCCATCATTAAGAAGAGGGGGGGGGGGGGGGGGGGGGGGGGGGAGGGGGGAGGGCGGGAGAGACACAGAAGCTAGACACGCACTAACTCATTTACACAGAAGGGTGGTGGGGGTGGGGGGGAAGGGATCATTCACCATCACTAGCTCACTTACTGACGGCTGGTATGGTGGCAAAAAGAGAGAGAGAGAGAGAGGGAGGTTTGTCGCCCATGCATCCCCCATCCCCCCTCAACACCCCTTCTGTCCTCACCGCAGGTGGATAAGGAAGTTGGGCCGAAAGATAAGGTGCTAAAGAAGAGCTTAGAGCGTGGGTTAGGTTTTTCACAGTCTTTTATCGGAGTGCATCTTTAGTTTTCCTCCGTTGTCGTTCATTCCCTTTCCATGCCTTGTTCGGTCTTTTTTTTAATTCCTCTCCGCCTTTCCTGTCCCCTCCTCCGCTTCCTTCTCCTCTCCCCTCATGCATACACTGTCTGATTATATTAACTGTAAATGCTCTGACAAAGACTTAATAGCAAATAGCAAACTAATAGCAAACAAAATCACGGGATGAAAAAAACAATAACTCCTAACCAAATGATCGTATTTACATTAAAAGCAAAGTACAACATAATATATCCCATATATGAGATAGGAAAAATTTAAATCTGCAAATGGAAAACTGGGCGCGTGTGAGAGAGAGCGAGAGAGAGAGCGAGAGAGAGAGAGAGAGAGAGAGAGAGAGAGAGAGAGAGAGAGAGAGAGAGAGAGAGAGAGAGAGAGAGAGAGAGAGAGAGAGAGAGAGAGAGAGAGAGAGAGAGAGAGAGAGAGAGAGAGAGAGAGAGAGAGCGAGAGAGAGAGCGCGTTACTTAGGCCCTGGACTTAGATGTGGTTGTGACGGTGTAGGCCTTCCTAGCATGCACTGTTGGTATTAAATTCCTTATTTACATAGGCTATTTGTGTTCAGTAGATAGAAAGACATCAGCTTGCTTTGTCCCTAAAATTCCGACTTTAACGGCCTTCCAATTATTCACTGGGGCTCCTGGGTGATTTTACGACATCGTAGTTAAGAATAAATTGGTCCATTTAAGTTACGTTCGTACATGTCTTGAGCCAAAGAGAGGCGTATTCTAAGTGTCTTAGTTTGCAGTAGTCCCAATTAAAAAAAATATTAATCAGCTACATAATTCTCATTTAATTGTTTTAATTATAATTAGGTGTCACTTTATGGCTGACCAAGATCATCTCTACACATAAAGCTGTTAAACGTGTACAAATGATGTATATCTCACATGATGAATGCCTCTACTGTGATTTACACCTCTTTATATAGGGATGAAGAAATACAGGAAGACAGGGAGAGCAAAAGTATTAACAGCTTTTTTTTTTGATTATCCATATGAGAGAGAGAGAGAGAGAGAGAGAGAGAGAGAGAGAGAGAGAGAGAGAGAGAGAGAGAGAGAGAGAGGAAAGAGAGAGAGGGGAAAGAGAGGGGAAAGAGAGAGATAGATAGGGAGAGGGGGAGAGAGAGGGAGAACGATAGATTGGGTGGGAGAGAGAGAGATTCAAATTTAATTGATGTTTCAGACTTTTAAATAATAATAAAACAGCTTTCTGTTTTGGCCACTTGCTGTAGAAGAAGTACAATGGACTTTGAACTTTGAACTGGGGTATCATCTTTATTGCCCAAGAATCCACCTGAGAATGGTACCGCACACACGTCTCACCTGAACAAGGCTTAGTTGCATCTTTGAACATCATCTCTGTTGGCATTGGACTATATATATATATATATATACACATACATCATATATATATATATATATATATATATATATATATATATATATATATATATATATATATATATATATACACAGATATATATACACATATTTATGTTCATAAACACATATATATGCATATATATACACATAAAGATATATATATATATATATATATATATATATATATATATATATATATATACACATAAATTAATATATATATATATATACATATTAATTGTGTAGATCTATATATATATACATATATAAGTACACATCTATAAATATATATAAATATATTTATATATAGGTGTACGTACAGTTGAACCATCTCCACATAATATTGCTAGGTCACATATATTTCGTCACAAAAAAATATACACACGATAGTGATTCACTACCTTGCACTAAAGGGCAAAAACTTAAACAGCTTAGATTTCAGAGTCCTTAGTGAATTAATATTATGCTTATTCCCTTCATTTTGAACAGGTGCGTGTGTTTCCTTCATTTCGATTTAATCTCATTTTTTTTAAACACACAACAAAAAAAAACACCCAGCAAAACAGATCGACAGAGAGGACCACCAGAGAACCCCCCCCCACCCCACCCCACCCCCTGCCCCATCCAAGCTTTATGGCTAAAAAAGGATAGTAGTGCACCACATTGGGGATATAGTTTATCATACAAAAAAGACATCAAGCCTCTCAGAATTCAAGTTATATGGCAGCCATTTTACGTTGTTAGGATTACAGCTATGGTTCTACAAACAACTTTACTACGACATAATGTTATCAATGTTATCAATATTATTATCTTCAGTATTATTGTTCAAGTAGTTAGTCCACTTATAGCTAGGTTGGAGAAAATGGTGGTGGTATGGTGATGGTATGGTGATGATAATGGCGGCCTGGGTTGGGGGTTAGTGCTAGGCGGCTAGCGATCAAGCTAATAAAAGCAAAATAACTTTTTTACATTTTACATTGTTTAAAAAAATCTTTGAGAGAGTTAGACTTGCTGTCACTCAGAAAGGACAGATTTATCAAAGGAAAAATAATGCAGAAGTAAAAATAAAGAAATTAAATCAAATGCATTGAAGACTATTTTCTGTACAGCTGGATAACTGATGTATTTTAGTACTTTACTTCCCTGAAAAAGTCTTATGGGCCCCTGCGCTTTTTAAATGAGATGTTACACTGAGATGTGAGATATTAGTGTCTAATATTAATCGCTGACATGTACCGTTAATGTTTGACACATAGTAAATGGAAATACAGCAACAATTATATATTTTTCTGTCATTACAGGCCAGGTTCTTAGTTATCATTTGCTGGTATATTTAAAAATTAGTCTCAACTCTTTGGCAAGACTTACCTCTCCACACACTCAAATATTATTCTTCATATTATTATTATACAAAAGGAAAATATAAAAGAAAGAAGGCCCTCTAAAAGCACTAGAGTGGATGTTTGAACAGGCTTGAAGAAGGTTTCAATATAGAATAATCCATTAAGGATCTTCAAGTATCAGGTCTTTTGACATAATAAGCTTTGCTTCAGGCATGTTACAGTTGTAGACACCTACAAGAGGCCTCTGGTGTACAAGAGACCAGGTCCGTCCTATTCCAACCATATGTTTCTATTTAGACAAGACCGAAAGAAACAAATGTACCTAACCGCAGCAAAGTCGGCCGAGTAAAGTGTCCGACGTCAAACTTCGGAAACCGCAGAAACTCCGGCCCCGAAGACCGTCAGCGCCACGCTGAATATATTCACTGCACCGTTTAAAAAATGTTCATTCGCATCTCAACTAGAGCAACCCATTAAAAAAAGAAAAAAAGAAAAAAAAGGTTGTTTCTAAAAAAACAAAATGTCCGCCTGCTTCGGGTTTTCCCACCTCTCGAATCGACGCCTTCCTAAACTCAAAACAAGAGTCACGTTAAAAACGTGACTCTCAGAGCCCCCCCCCCCCCCCCCCCCCGGGACGGTGCACCCCCCAGTCTGCCTACACACATCGGGATGGGGTGGGGGTGGGTGTGGGGGATGGGGGTGGGGGAGGAGGAAACGACGACCTTGTGCCGTCGTCACATCCGAGGGGGGGGGGGGGGGGGGGGGGGGGGGCGCCTGTCAGGCCTTGGCGTCCAGCAGTTCCAGGAACAGTTTGTGCATGGGCACGCGGCCGTCCTGCTTGATGCTGCAGAAGTGCTGGACCGCGCGGGCCGCCGTCTGCCGCAGCAGGGGGAGGGACATGATGAGCTTGCCCGCCCTCCGGGGGTCCTCCGGGTGGCAGGACGCCTCCAGGTCCTGCAGGGCCGCGTGCAGGACATCCTGCAGCCGCTGCACCGCCTCGCTGTCCTCGATCTGCATGGAGTCTGGGGAGGGAGAGAGAGAGGGGGGGGGTTAAGGCTTAGTCACGCTTCAACGTCAACGCGACGCAAAAGACCCCGCGGACGCTTTGACGCGGTCGCAAACGTGTTTTGGTTCCGCGTCAGCTTTTAGCGAGCGGACCAATCACGGCCTTTGTTGCTGCGCCCACCTCGACGCAAGGGGACGATCTTCGGGAGGCGCACGTCAGGCACTTGCGGTGGGCGCGAGTAGGGTCCGCAAGGACGTAATGGGTCCGTAACCCCCCCTTGCATTGTGTCGACGTGGAACCATAACTGAGCCTTTAGTGAGCACTACGGAGTTCACAGAGACCAGGCGGACAGTGTGTGTGTTTTTAGTAGGAGTGCACCAAACATTCAATGGCGTTATGTTTCTTCTTTTTTGTATTCTGTTTGATGGGGGTTTGGTGCCTTTATTGACCGGGCAGTGGGAGGAGAACGAGGGAATGTGAGATGAAGAGAGAGCGCTGGGATGGACCATGCAGCATGTCGGGCTGCAGGTTCGGAATCGAACCCCCCGTGGCTTTGAAAGGAGCAACCTTAGTAAAGGCTTCGGTTCCAAGAAGGAAATCTAACCTGGCATGGCACCTTTCACGAATCGTTTATCTCACAAGAGGCACATTAGGCAGCTGATGAGAGACAGAGAGACGCAGGTACACGGAGGTAAACGTAACGGCCACTGATCTGATCTGTGTGACGTACCCGAGTTGGCGAGCGCGATGGCTTTGAGCACCACAAACTCGGGCTTCTCCAGGCCCAGAGCCTTGTACTTCTTCACCAGCTGCAGCACCGAGTTGTTGAGGTCCAGCAGGCCGGCCAGCTTGGACTGGTCCTCGTCCATGACGTAGTCCTCGGCGTACACCAGCCGGTCCTCCAAGGTCAGCGAGCGGAACACCACGCGCAGGATCAGGATCTCCATCCAACCGCTTTGTAGTAGACTCATCTGGTCGGCCAGGGACAGGGAAGGGAAGCCTGTAGAAACGGGGATAAAAGGTAAAAAGGGATTTGTTGAGTGTTTTCGGTCGAAAAGACAAAGATGAGCGGAACGTGAACCAGCGGGATCAACGCAGAGACGTGGCGAAGGACAGGCGAGTGTGATCGTGTTTCAATTAACCTTCCCGTTTTAATCGGGTCCCACTCTGTATTTATGATACAATCCATTAAATATAGAGCGTTCGGTGAGGCGGCAAGCTGTGTTTGACACGGTGATTGGCCAATGACTGCGAGGGAAAGACTGTGCCATTTACAATTACACCAGTAAGCGCGGGGCGATAGATAGTTAGATAGTTCATTACTCTCAATTTCCTATAGGAATATAATGACTCTGTGATAAGGCTGGGTTGCCACGCAGACATATGTGAAATAAAGGCGCAGCGACGGGGACCGCAGAGTGGTTTTTACCCGGGACTCTGGGACATACCAAGGCAGCCATTTAATTGCCAATTACAATTACCTCACGCGGAGATATGATGAAAAGCACTCAAGTGCCCGCATGCATGAACGATTGAGGGCGCGCACACGCACACACACACTCACACACACCCACACACATCGCCCCTCGCTCACACACATGCACACGCACACAACCAATCATAATTAAAGAGACAATTTTACAGAGGAAGAGGAGGAGGAGGACGAGGATGAGGGGCGGGGGGCATTTTTATTTTTGACACCCTCATTGATTGTTATCTGGATCTGAAGGTATTTACAATCGCCATGGGAACGCCCCGGGCGCCATTCTCCCTCTTATCTATCCCTGATTGATTGGAATCACTGTCTGTGTGCTTTCATTAGTCAATAGGGATCAGTATAATGACACCGAGAGATCAATCACTCTAAGTGTAAGTGTGGGTGTGGGAGTGTGTGTGTGTGTGTCTGTCTGTGTGTATGGATGATGGTGGTGTGTGAATTTGTGCGAGTGTGTGTAAGTGTGCCTGTGAGCTTCTGGGTTCCTGATGGTGTGTGTGCATGTGTGTGTGGGATTGTGTGTGGATGATGATGATTATGTGTGTGTGTGTGTGTGTGTTGTGTGTGTGTGATTGTGTGTGGATGATGATTGTGTGTGTGTGTGTGTGTGTGGATGATGATTGTGTGTGTGTGTGTGCGTGTGCATGTGTGTGTGTGTGTGTGTGTGTGTTTGTGAAAATCTATTGATAGATTATGGAAACAACACCCACAGCTTCTCAGTGTCAGAGCGCTGGGAGACGACAAGATTGACGAGACTCTCAGCGGGCGCCATGTGGGGCCGTGGAGGAGCCAGGAGCCAGCTATCCAAGTTGGTTAGGTCACACACAAACAAACACACACACACAATCGCGCACACACACAAACACACACAAGACAACAGGCACACATACACCTCACATACAACGCACGCACGCACACAAACTTTGTCACACTCTCTCTCACACACACACACACACACATGTACACATGCACACAAACACACACAAAAGAACAGGCACACATACACCTCACACACTTGGACACACACACACACACACACGCATGCACACACACTCTCTTACACTCTCACACACAAACACACACGAATACACACACACACACAAACACACACGAATACACACACACACAAATACAAACACACACACACAAACACAGGCAAACATACCAACACACACACACACATTAACACACACTCTGTCACACTCTCTCTCACACACACACACACACACATACACACTCACGTGCACCCAAAAGTGACAGTCGCGGTAAGAAGCAAACCAAAAAAGGACAAAGCACGGGGGACGGCCGGTCTTTAGCCAGCTCATCTGCCAGCACGGCCCCCCGTCTTCAGTCCTCATCACCGTCAATCGGCCCTGATGGGGATGGATGGGCTGGAGAGCGCCCCCAACATGCTCACCTCCCCCTGGGCTACAGGACTCAGAGCCAGGGCCTATTAGCCCCCCGGTCCCTGGTCCTCTCGGGGGCCCCAGTGGACGGCTGCCCTGCCCTGTCCTCCGCCACTCATCCAGAGCCGATGTGACACGGCCATTACGCTGCCAGGAGAACGGGGCCTGTCTTTTATTATTTCAACGCACACTTTAAGTCCCCCCCCCCCCCCCCCCCCCCCCCATCCCCTTATCTCCACCCTGAATCTTCTCTTGCTCAGATCGTCCTCCTCTTAACTCTGGTTCTCCACAAAATAACGCCTTGTCCCGTCCTTTCATCTGTCTTCATTCCCCGGACCGTCGTTAATGTTCTTACTTAGGTCTCTCTCTCTCTCTCTCTCTCTCTCTCTCTTTCTCTCTCTCTCCCCTCTCTCTCCCTCTCCCTCTCCCTCTCTCTCATTCTGCTTTCTACGGGTTAGTTCTCAAAGGCTTAGTCACATTGGTCAGTTATGTGTTCATCCATTTTCTTCTCTATGTGTTCCTCCAGGTGTCTCTCTACCAGTATCTTTATCTGTTTCTCTATGTGTTTCTCTACCAATATCTCCATGTGTTCTTCTATGCGTTTCTCTATGTGTTCCTCTGTCTGTTTCTCTACCAGTATCTCCATGTGTTTCTCTCTGTGTCTCTCTAGCAGTATCTCCATGTGTCTCTCTAGCAGTATCTCCATGTGTCTCTCTAGAAGTATCTCCATGTGTTTCTCTCTGTGTTCCTCCATGTCTCTCCAGCAGTATCTCCCTGTGTTCCTCCGTGGGTTATCATCTGTGTCTGCGGTGCCTCGGGTGGGTCTCGGCTGTGCTCGGACTCCAAGCACTGTGGCAGGCTGACACTCCACTGGCAAACACTGACTACAAATACACCCCGTCCATCGCGCCGTGTTTGTCTAGCGTGCTGACAGTGAGCCCATCAGACTGAGGCCGGGGGAGAGACAGATCCTGCCTGGAGGGGGTGGTGGTGGTGGTGGTGGTGGTGGTGGTGGTGGTGGTGGTGGCGGCGGTGGGTAGGGTTGGCAATAGAGGCGCTAGGACGGAGCTCACACTCCAACGCATGCTCTCACACACGCACATACACACACATCCTGATACATACAAATAGGACACACGTATAATACCCCGAATGTTGTATGTTTACTCATTCAGTCGACTCTACACACACAGACGGGCGCATACACACACGCACATACATTTAGACACACACAAAGAGACAATATATTTATAGAAACTAGGAACAAGGAAAAACACAGGGACACTAATCCCAGAAACTATGCATGTAAGTTTACTCAATTAGTCGCCCCCACACACACACACACACACACACACACACACACACACACACACACACACACACACACACACACACACACACACACACACACACACACACACAGACACACACACACAAATGCACACGCACGTACACACACAAATGCACAAGCACATACACCTGCTTTGTTTGTATTGTAAGCATTCCAGAGACAAGGCATCAACAGAAAGCCCAGGTGTTGCCGTGGTGATGTTTGGGGTGTGAACATGGCGTGCTGATAAAGCAGGCGGCGGCGGTGGGGGGGGGGGGGGGGGGGGGGGGGAGAGGTAATGTAATGTACCTGCGCCTGTTTACACAGTCATTGGTTTATACAGCTTTTCTTTGGAGTTATCTCAGTACATGGTTCTTTAGAAAGCACACGCAATGGCCCAGATAGTCCACGACTCACACACACGACACACAGACACACACACATACACACACACACACACACACGCACACACACACACGTCGAGCTGTGGGCCAACTTCCCCCTGACTCACACGGCGGGCTCTCATGGGGGATGTCGATACACTGTCCCTTTAATCCTCTTGATAGCTTTCTTTTTATACAGCTTCACAAAAGACTCCCAGGCTGCATGTCAAAAACACACCCAGCGCATCAGTCTCGGTGTGTGTAGCCCATGAAACAACCACACACTACTCGATCAATTCTGCCCTCCTTGTAATTGATTTTATTCATTACTTTTTTTATTTTTATTATCACATTATTATTTCGTTTGTTACACCGGGTTCAGGCGGGATATCAGAGTTAAACATATGCCTGGCCGCTCCGAAGTGTAAACAGGATGGGATTATTTTCATTATGGGATTGGGTCGATTCTCCTCCTTATGGGATTGGGTCGATTCTCTTCCTTATGGGATTGGGTGGCGTGCAGAAATGGGATGAGCGCAAGGAACTGATCAGCGGAAGAGAGATGTAGCTCGGTGCCAGACTCCTGCCAGGTGCCAATAGGCTTTCAGTGGTTCTGACCCAGCTGGCTAGAGTCTGGAACATGCCCTAAAGTCCACCACTCACTCCCCTGCTCACCAGACACGCTTGACCGAGGTCAAGCACAGAGCCACGCACACTCACGCACGCACACATCCACACACACGCACACACACTCGGTGTGGGACTGACAGAGAAAGGAGTAGCGTGAGAGTTTCCCAATCCCTCCACTGAGCTGATTAGCGTCATGTTTGAGGCTGTGTGTGTGCGTGTGTGCGTGCGTGTGTGTGTGTGGGTGTGTGTGAAAGTGGCTGTCTGTACATGTGGCTGTGTGTGAATAGGTGTATGTGTGTGTGGCGGCATGTCTGTGAGTGTGCGTGTGTGTGTGTGTGTGCATCTCTATGTGCGTGTGTGTGTGTATGTGGGAGCATGTCTATGTTTGTGTGTGTGTGTGTGTGTGTGCGTGCATCTCTATGCATGTGTGTAAATGTCTGTGCGTGTGTGTGTGTGCATGTACGTGCGTGTGTGCGCGTCCGTGCGCACCTCTGTGTGAGTTTCTGTTTGTGCGTCAGCAGCATGTGTCGGCCGGTGCCCAACAGATCTTGTACCTGGCAACGGAGCGAGCGAGATCGGGCGAGAGACTACGTCAGCGGCCACGGAGGTCTCTATACCTGGGATGTGCTTGGCCCAGCCGATGTTGACCACCAGCTCGCGGTCGGCCAGGTCACACAGCGTGGTCAGGGCCTTGATGTCGCTGTCGGGCACCGTGGGGTCCGGCATGGCGAAGATCCCCTCCGGCTCGGCCACCAGCAGCAGGGACACCACCTTATTCTCCCCCGCCCCGCCCAGAGGGTCTGAGGGGAGGAAGGGGGAAGGAGGGTGGGTGGGGAGGGGGGTGAGGTTGGGGTAGAGAGTAGAGAGGGCAAGGGGGGGGAGGTGAGGGAGAGAGAGAGAGAGAGAGAGAGAGAGAGAGAGAGAGAGAGAGAGAGAGAGAGAGAGAGAGAGAGAGAGAGAGAGAGAGAGAGAGAGAGAGAGAGGGTGAGGAGGTAAGGGAGAGAGATGAAAGAGAGAGAGAGGGGAGAGGGTAGAGAGGGAGAGGGAGAGGGGGGGGAGGTGAGGGAGAGAGAGAGAGAGAGAGAGAGAGAGAGAGAGAGAGAGAGAGAGAGAGAGAGAGAGACGGTGAGAGGGTTGGGGAGAGAGAAGGTGAGGAGGTAAGGGAGAGAGAGGAAAGAGAGAGAGGGGGGAGAGGGTAGAGAGGGAGGGGGAAGGTGAGGGAGAGAGAAAGAACGAGAGAGGGTGAGAGGGTTGGGGAGAGAGAAGGTGAGGAGGTAAGGGAGAGAAATGAAAGAGAGAAAGGGGGGGGAGAGGGTAGAGAGGGAGAGGGGGGGAGGTGAGGGAGAGAGAGAGAGAGAGAGAGGTTTGGCGAGAGGGAGGGGAGTGATTGATAGAGATCGAAAGGGGTTCAGGGAGGGAAGAAGAGGGAGAGAGAGGGGCAGAAATAGATTTGAAATATAAGATGGAGGAAGAAGGAATAGGAGAAGAGGAGGGAAGAAGACCGACTGTTATCAATGATGAAGACAAAGACAAGTTGTCATCTAGTGCAGTGGAACTTAAACAGGGATATGCGTTCCCCTAGGGGTTCTTTAGATGAACTGCAGGGGGTTATATGTATATATATATGTATATATATATATATATATATATATATATATATATATATATATATATATATATATATATATATATATATATATATATACATATATATATATATGTATATATGTATATATATATACAAATTTATTGGTTCTTTGTGTTGCTTCATAATAGGTTAAATATTTACCCCTCAATAAAATTGAATAAAAAATTAACACTGATATACAAGTTTGTTAAATCTTTCCAAGGAATGACCAAAATCCTTGGGGAAGCACAAGCCCATGCCTCTCCATAAACTAAGCATTTGCTTTGTTTGGAATTAGTTTCAGTATTATACTTGTGATGGCCATTCATAAAAATAATTACACTCACAGCTCTTCTTCTGTGGTAGGCCGTTCTGGGGGTTCATGTAGGGGCTGTTCTCGGCATCGATCCGTCGCTTGTACTTCTGTCTGCCGCCCCGTACCCGGTCCAGACGCACGCCTGGAGTGAACCGCACACACAGTTTAACACTTCAGAACCGCGGAACTGGCTTTAGCTTTTAACAGGCCACTGGTAAAGAACCCTTTAAAACAGTGTAGCTGTACAGGCCACTGGTAAAGAACCCTTTATAACAGTGTAGCTGTACAGGCCACTGGTAAAGAACCCTTTTAAACAGTGTAGCTGTACAGGCCACTGGTAAAGAACCCTTTAAAACAGTGTAGCTGT
>NC_044068.1:8015536-8020536 GCF_902167405.1 Gadus morhua
ATGGATGGATGGATGGATGGATGGACGGATGGGGTGAGGGTAGTGTGTGTATGGAGGCTGAATGACACACCGTGGTCCTTTGCGCTTAAATTAAGAGAGGGGACACCATCTGGAGAACCTCAGAAAACAAAAAGGTTTGTTTGTGTGTTTGTGTGTTTGTGTGAGTGTGTGTGTGTCTGTGTGTGAGCATAAGTAGGATGGACTGAAACATGTGTTTAACACATATGTTATGTTCAGTCTCACTCACACAATACAGCTAAACAATAAGAAGCATTTACTGCCTTCCTCACAGCATCCAATGTCTTCATTTTTGTTTTACAAATGACTATTAACTCACTGAACAACGTCACCTTGGGTCAACTTCTGAGTGTGCACGGCAATTTCTTTTACAGAGCCGTACCCACACACACACACCCACGCACACACACGCACAAACACACTCACACACACATGTGCAGGTCCCCACAAAGACACCAACTGTAAATGTTGGCAGCGACACTCTCATTATCGTCATCTGTTACCGCGAGACATCGGGCAACAAGTGGCCCGCACTGCAGCGACAGATAGACACCCTTGTCCTTTTTGGGTCAATTCTAAATGCGTCCAACAATATGTCACCAGTCTGGCACATGGACCCCAGTCACACACTATTCCTGGTGTGTGTGTGATTTCTTATACTAAGACCTTCCATATTGCAAATTATCAATGCATCTCTCTATCTCTCCCTCCCTCCCTCTCCCTCTCCCTCTCTCTATCTCTCTCTCTCTCTCTCTCCCTCTCCCTCTCCCTCTCTCTATCTCTCTCCCTCTCCCTCTCTCTCTCTCCCTCTCTCTCTCTCTCTCTCCCTCTCTCTCTCTCTGTTCCCACAGCTGTTGTTCAGCCCGCGACTCAAGGAAACTAACCTTGACAGCTGGAAGCGATGGGCGGCTGAATCCTAACTAACATGAGACTGGTTTGATCACACACACACACACACGCACGCACGCACGCACGCACGCACGCACGCACGCACGCACGCACGCACGCACGCACGCACGCACGCACGCACACACACACACACACACACACACACACACACACACAGGTGTGGTCGTAAAGGGTTTTTACTTGATTCCTACTACTTTGTGGATGACCCTTGTTGGTCACGTGCATGTCTTTGTGCAGAGGGGGAACACCGCTCATTGTGCTGCAGTAACACTCTGCCATGGCTGACCTTCTCTGAGCATGCCCACCGCCAGACACTTCATGAAGCGGCACGCCTGGCACGACTTCCTCCGCCTCTTGGTGATCTCGCATTCGTTGGAGGCTGGACAGCTGTACTCAATGTTACCTGGAAGGGAGACACACAAACACACAGCATGTTAAGTTACACACACAAACACACACACACACACACACACATAAACACACCATGACTGGGGGTTACACAAACACCTCAACAGCGGCCGCAGACAGAGGAGTTTAACAGAGACGTCTTGTGACGGTTCATTGACCCCAGGAATGACAATCAGAATCCCAGAAATTCACATAAACGCCATCCCCCCCCCCCCCCCCCCCCCCTAACCCTCCAGTCACAGTCGCACTGTTGGTAACCAATGGCGTCGCATGAAGAGCGTGTTGCTGGCGGATAATCACAGAGGAGCTCCCGATGCACTCTATCACGAAGCAGGAAGTGCGTGATGAGCCAGACACCAGCTCTACCAGCCTCTTATCTGACGGCCATGCGATGTCGCTTGACCCTTGACCCTTCAAAGCATGCCCATCCGCGGACAAAGGCGTTTCGGAAGCCAATGGGCAGCTTAGCTGATCTCTTGGCCGAGTGACACAGTATATAAAACACCTGCAAATGGTTTCCAGCCATTACTCTCAAACGCAAACAAACACACACACACATTGAACACACAAACAAAAACACACAAACACACAGAACGCACACACACACAGACACACACACACAAGGTACACACAGACACACAAACGGAGCACACACACACACATGGAACACATGCACACAAATCTCCTCAGCTGACGCGCTGATCGGCGCGTCAGCTGTTTGGAAACAGGTCTTCAGGTGACCCCGGCCACAGATCCGCTGTGTGTGAGCTCGCAGATATTTACACCTAAACAACCCTTCTCATCCCAGTGGTGGCGCTTAGTGCCTCCGGCCGTCGGACAGGTTTACACGCTCCGCCGAAGGTGACTCGTCTCATTTTGTAATGCCGTCAACGGAAGGTAAGGGTTAAGCATTTAAACATAGCCCTTCATGGCAAATTAGGGACTTGTTTACTTTCCTTTTATCTGAAGCGGGCCTACTAAGAATGAACTCACTCTTGTGTGTGTGTGTGTGTGTGTGTGTGTGTGTGTGTGCGGGTGTGTGTGTGTGTGTGTGTGTGTGTGTGTGTGTGTGTGTGTGTGTGTGTGTGTGTGTGTGTGTGTGTGTGTGTGTGTGTGTGTGTGTGTGTGTGTGTGTGTTTACATGTATACATGAGTTCTTATCTCCCTCCTTCTTCTCACTGTCAACTCGTGTGTCCCTTTCGTTTGGGAAAAGTGCCTTATGGGCAATAGATAGCAGTCGGACAAACTCAGTGAACCCAATGGTGGATTAATAAAGTTCATTGGAGGTTTACATGGTGACCTGATCCCTTGATTAAACATCGGTTCGAAATTGATCTTTTTGTTAGCCTGCTTAGTACATTCGCGAGATCTCTTTCTTAATTTCTTCATTAGCTATCAATTTGACTGAAATAGGTTTTCTGTTCTCATATTCCTATTCTCTCATCTCATCTCCCTCGGATAATGCTGTATAACAACACTTATTGCTGCATGAACTCAAGTAAATGAAAGGTTCATTAACGACCCTATTTGTAAAGTGCTACCGACGGATCCACACAAAAAGGAGTCGAACGACAGACCCCCGAAGTTCAGACCGTAGTGGCAGCCCCTCTGCCCCGCCCTCCTTCCAAGACTGTAAATAGAATATGACATACACCCTCTCTCACCCTGGATGGTCCTCTTGAAGAAGGCCTTGCAGGCCTCACAGGAGGCCACCCCGTAGTGGTAGCCAGACGCCACGTCGCCACAGACCAGGCACAGCCGCTTGGCCACGGAGCCCAGCATGAACTCACACTTCACTGGGCCCTCGTCCTCCACGAACCGCCTGGAGAGGAGAGGAGAGGGGAGGTGAGGAGATCAGAGAGGGGAGGAGAGGGGAGAGGAGAGGGGAGGGGAGGTGAGGAGAGAAGAGAGGAGAGGAGAGGGGAGGTGAGGGGAGGAGAGGGGAGGGGAGGTGAGGGGAGGAGAGGGGAGAGAGCAGAGAGGGGAGGAGAGAGGAGAGGAGAGGAGAGGAGAGGAGAGGAGAGGAGAGGAGAGGAGATGGGAGAGGAAAGGAGAGGAGGAGAGAGGAGAGAGGCCGAGAGGGGGAGGGGGAGAGAGGGTAGGAAAAGGGAGGGGGAGAAGAGGATAGAAAACGAAAGAGAGAAACAGAAAGACAGATAATCAGTACAGACAGAAAAAGAAAAAGCACGATCGATACGTAGAAGAAAGAAAGGCAATAAGGGAAGGTGAGTGTGTGTGTGTGTGTGTGTGTGGGGGGGGGGCGGGGGGGGGGGGGGGGGTTGGAAAGTTCAAGTAATGGAATGAATGAGGGATCAGTATAAAAGACAGGGCGGGAAGAAATCAGTAGAAAAAGAACAAGAGCAAGTTCACTTTGAGCTGTCCCACTCTGTTTTATAATCAGATCTTGTCCCAGTCCCCCACACACACACACACACACACACACACACACACACACACACACACACACACACACACACACACACACGCACACACACACACAGACACACAGACACACTGACACACAGACACATACACACACACACACACACACACACACACACACACACACACACACACACACACACACACACACAGACACAGACTCACCTGTTGGTCGCTCCGTTGGTGGCCAGGCCCGATGGCGGGCAGTAGAAGCTGGGGGATTCCAGCCCATTGGTCAGACCGTGGCCCTTGGACAGTGGGCAGTAGGAGTTGGTGTCCGAGGACGAGCTGCCCGGGCTGGGCTGGGCGGGGCTGACATCCCCCTGGGAGCTGGGGCTGGGGCTGCAGGGCTCCCTCTTTATGGTGGGGGCGCAGGGGGGGTCCAGACCCCTCACTGACATCCTGCCCAAAAGTCTGGAGGAAGGGAGAAGGGAGAGGGGAGAGTGGACCTTTACTGAGGTGAAGATGCAAAGTGGGACGTCTTTCCCACAATAGGTGAGGTGCGGAACAATCTCAGAGGAATCCTCGTTGAGTGGACCGTTGAACCCTCATTTATGGGATGACAAGGATCGTGATTCCAGGACCATCCACCATGGAATCATCAGTGATAAAATCGTGGAAAATCGTTCCATGTGAGCTCGTATCGGTCCTCTCAACTCTGCGTGTTACTTTTTATTTGATAGATATAAAATTATGGTGATATGCATTTACCGAAAAGGAAGACGGATGGGAATGACTTTGATATTTTTCATCTTGAGAATGGAGACAAGCACACCGATAATGGCTTCTAAACTTCAACACACACACACACACACACACACACACACACACACACACACACACACACACACACACACACACACACACACACACACACACACACACACACACACACACACACGCATTCACGCTTGTCAATTCTTTAAGGGAACAACATTTGCTTATTTTTTTGACTGCTGAATAGGAAATCCTGTCTACCTCTCCACCCAAGTCATACAACTCATATGCAGATAAACACTACTCATACAGCCATGCATTCAGGTTTACATCCAGCCATCCAGCGCCTAGCTGAACCAGACGTTAGGGCCTTCCCTCATATGCAAAGCTGAGGTCTATTATACTGCTTTGTTTTCAGAGGAAGTGATTGCTTAAACAAACCTAGGGAAATTGCCAGACCAATCGTACGTATTTCTATTTCTATTTATGTTGGTGTATTTATTTTT
>NC_044068.1:8025536-8030536 GCF_902167405.1 Gadus morhua
TCCGTGTATGTCTGTCTCTTTCTGTGTCTGTGAGTGTGTTTCCATGTGTGTGTTTGTGTGTGTGTGTGTGTGTGTGCATGTGTTTGTGTGTATGTGTGCGTGCGTGTGTGTGTGTGTGTGTGTG
Organism: Gadus morhua; assembly: GCF_902167405.1. Taxonomy (NCBI): domain Eukaryota; kingdom Metazoa; phylum Chordata; class Actinopteri; order Gadiformes; family Gadidae; genus Gadus; species Gadus morhua. Next base: position 8,025,661 of record NC_044068.1, read on the forward strand.
ATGGTCATGACAGTGGATGTGTCATCAACATCTTGGCCCTTGCCTCAGATGACCCCTAGGGCCTCTGCTCCAAAACGCCACAGTTAGGATCCTCTTTCAGGACGACGTCTTCTTATGAACCGCACGAGATCCGCAAATAAATAGTGAATGAGCAGAGCGGTAAAGACACAGAGGCATCATCCACACTGGTCACCAAAGCAGTCTCCTCTCAAGCATTGCTGAGACAAATGAACAAATCGTCAACAAAACAACATTTTGGAATGTTTTTGCATTTGTTGGTAGTTAAGGGACCACATTGTATGTGTAATGTGAGTGAATGACTGCAATATATATTTTAGGTAGGTATGTTTTAAATGTTGTATGTTGTAAATCACGCTTAAACACAGAGGTTAAAATGTACCTCTGAAATTAAGATTAAAACAGCTTTAAGCTAAAAGTAAAGAATACAAAAGATGAAATTCATGTGAAGTACATTCAAGAGATGAACTGATCTCCATGGGTTGACTTGCTTGTACACTGACAGAAAGTGAAAAGATGCTTTATTACAAGACAATACTATCCAGAGTGCACACACACACACACACTCACAAAGACGGCAATAAATAAGTAAGGGCTCCCACCGAAAAACCACAGCTGCCACCGAATTCTACAATACAGCCCGACACGCTCTCAGTTTTACATATCACACACACACGCTAATTTACATCAAACAAAGAACGTACTTTTCAGACCATGTAGAAGGCGAGAGAGGGCGGTACTTACTCAGTGTCAGGGTGGTAGGTGAAGCACTCGGGCAGGTAGAGCTCTACTAAATCCATGAGCTCTCTCTCAGCATGCTCCGATGAGGACAATCTACCTCTTCCTCAACCCCTTCCTCTGCCTGTCTCTCTGGGTCCCTTTAAACCTCTCACTCGCTCACTCACTCTGTCTGTCTGTTCTCTTCTCTTTCCCCCCCCCCCCCTAGTTCTTTCTTCCGGATGTGTCTCTCCTGTCCTCCACTGATGTCCTCCAGGAATACTCTGGCCAACGTTAACGTTCACTGTTGTGTTGTCACCTTCTCCTTCTTTTTCTCTTTCAATCTATCTACTGCCTTCACTCTCACTGCTGTGCATCAGTCTCAGTCTGTTCACTCTCTCTCTCTCCCTCTCTCTCTCCCTCTCTCTCTCTCTCTCTCTCTCTCTCTCTCGCTCTCTCGCTCTCTGTATGTGCCTCTGTCCCTCTCTCTCTTTGTCACTCAACACCTCACACCAATGCCCCCCAAAGCAACTGTCTGCCTTTGAAGTCCCGGGTGTTGTGACTCGCTGGCTCGGTGACAAGGCACTGCAAGCCCGGCCAAGCCATGCCCCTCATCATGCATACGCAAGCCAGAAGATTTGAATGGCCCTCCCCCTCACAACACAGAACTGCTACTTAACTGGCTCTCCCCTCGGCCAATGGGAGCGCGGTTCCGTCGGGTGCAGGTGTCGGTGGCCAGACGACAAGGAGCTGGTGGCTGGAAGCGGTGCGGCTGGGGGCGCTAGTGGTGGGAGATGTCTTTATTTTATTTTTTTTACCGATTTTACTTGACACTTTTTAGAGAGCACATTGCTTTAATTAAAATAGAGGCACCGCAGATAGTTTGTTGATGCATTGTATCCTCGATTAGAGTCGTTCGATGTTGCGTAGAACATTGTGATCTATCTATTTATTTTTAAATATATATATGTGTCATAAAACATTATACTATGTTTGTACTAGTATTATTGCAAACAGATTTTTGCTGTCGGCTGCATTAAGATGTGAACAACGTTTACATCTTAAAACAGCGGAAAGTGAATTTTCATGTCAATATTCCCATTTTCTTTTCTTTTTCTTTTTTTTTCAGCAGAGGTTCGGCCGTAGCCTTGCTGGCAATATCGTATGCCATAGCTGTGATCCCCACTAATCCACTTAAAACACCGGTTTCTGTGTGATGCGGCAGAGAGCCAAGCTTCATGCTACTTACCAGTGATCAGACACTCGCTTAGTTAAAGCCTGCACACATGACCCGAACGTGGCTCGCTCTCCGCACGCAAGCACGCACACACATCTGCACACACGCACACACACGCACGCACACACACACACACACACACACACACACACACACAACACACAACACACACACACACACACACACGCACACACACACACACACACAGTGTCTGTCTGTGCCAGCCGTTTCTTTAAGATTTATTTATTTTTAGGATTGATTCGTGACAGCCACTGAGAGTAACGCAGGAAGGTAGGGGAGGACATGCAGCAAACGACCACGGGCTGGAATCGAACCCGGATCACAGCCGTAAGGACTGAGCCTTGACTGTGAGTGACTGCTGCAGCACATCCAATTAGTTGCTTTTTGTATTTTTGTCTATCCGTCCATCTATCTGTCTATGTATGTCAGTCTTCCAGTCTGCCTCTCTGTCCGTCGTCCTGCTTGTCTATCTGTCTGCCTGTCTGTCTACCTGTGTGTCTACCTGCTTTTCTGTCTGTCTGTCTACCTGGGTGTCCGTCTGCCTGCCGATCTGTCCGTTGGTCTGTCTGCCACGTCAACACTGAGTCGTGTTTGTGGTGGTGGTTGAGTTCAACGCGCCCGGCAGCCAAACCAAACTCAGCAGGATTGAAATCACTCGTACTAATCTGAAATTGGAGATAAGGGCCAGACAGCAGACTGCAGTTGGGCCTTATCTCATTACGCACCACATCAAACACCTAGCAGTAGCAACACAAACTGCTGCTAAAGATGCTAGGCTAAGCACAGGCAGGCCTGTACAAACGGCAAGCACCAAAAACGACCACTTTTAAAAAAAAATTCAGACTGCATTCGACCAGATGTCAGAGAGGTCACACACACGCACAGACACAGACACACACACATGTGAGGACACATGCACATATGTAAGGCCACAAGCACACACACACACACACACACACACACACACACACACACACACACACACACACACACACACACACACACACACACACACATACACACACACACGGACACACACACATACATACATATGCAAGCAAACAAACACATAAAAACACGCAAAATCACACACACGTGAAAACTCAGACACACACATACAGACACACATATGCATCATACTCTATCTCTCTCACACACACACACACACACACACACACACACACACACATGGACACACACACATACATACATATGCGAGTAAACAAACACATAAAAACTCGCAAAATCACACACACGTGAAAACTCAGACACACACATACAGACACACATATGCATCATACTCTCTCACACACACACACACACACACACACACACACACACACACACACACACACACACACACACACACACACACACACACACACACACACACACACACACACTCACACACACACACAAACACTAAATTCCCCGACTAATGCAGACTAATGAGTATCATTCTTCTTTCAAGTCTCCCACACGTGTAGCCAGATAGGATGTGGGGAGGAAGGGGAGGGGGGCGCGCTGAGACTGAGGGGCCAGATTACAAACGGCCTGGCGTGATACCATTTATATGAACTATATTTGTAGATAAAATGACGTTTTATATCTCTGCCATTAAGTGGCTGCGCGGTTACACATCAAACCCACCAAATGGTGTTAATGTATTTAGATAATCTATCCTATAAACTTATCTTCAATAAACCATTTAGGAAACCAAATGTTGACATAGTGGACTGGCCTTTATCTTAATTCACGCCTTTCAGGGGCTTTTCGTTGCGTTCGTTAATACTTTCACCGGTCGCGATGTGGAGTTTGAAGTAGTCAGACTGAGATTAGGCGGGCTATCGGTCTATCTTGTATTCGGGCTATCTTGTATTTAGAAAGGTAGATATGTTTCTTGGAAGGGGATGGGCGGTTTGGGGACACACCACCACAATAGTAAAGGCACACTTGAGTCGGGTCGAAAGTGGCGTCTGGTGTCTGGCGTGCGACCGGACGGCGCGTCGAACTTCAACAAACTTGCGCTACGATCGCAGATGATTTACTCGTCGCTGTGTACGTTATTGTGTAGCGAGCCTTTTGTGACCTACATCGCCGCTCCTTTCACTGAGCAACTTGCTCGATAGGTTCAGAAGGACCGGAACAAATCAATCACGCGCACACACGCGCGCACCCACCCTCACGCACACAGTCACAGACACACACACAAGCGAGCATATGCACAGACACATCTGCATCGGGTCCAGCCTTAACCCCTTTCTGCTCACGTTAAAGCCGCAGTAGTGCACACCGAATCTATGGCCCCTCAAGGGACAGCTGTCCAACCGACTTACGGAACTGGACAGTCACTTTGTAACCTCCCTCCCCCCTTCACCCCACCAACACACCAACACACCAACACACACGCGCACACACGCACACGCGCACACACACACACACACACACACACACACACACACACACACACACACACACACACACACACACACACACACACACACACACACACACAGACACACAGACACACACACACACACACACACACACACACACACACACACACACACACACACACACACACACACACAGACACACACATACTTCTAACCCTTTACCCCCATCTCCTCTCTCCTCTATTCCCTCTCTCTTTCTTTCGTATTGCTCAAACACGCACACCGGGTATTTGAAACCTATAACCGATACATTCACACACACACACACACACACACACACACACACACACACACACACACACACACACACACACACACACACACACACACACAAGCACACACACACACACACACACACACACACACACACACACACACACACACACACACACACACACACTGGGTGGGGCCTCTCTCGGGGTTCCAG
>NC_044068.1:8033036-8060536 GCF_902167405.1 Gadus morhua
TGTGTGTGTGTGTGTGTGTGTGTGTGTGTGTGTTTGTGTGTGTGTGTGTGTGTGTGTGTGTGTGTGTGTGTGTGTGTGTGTGTGTGTGTGTGTGTGTGTGTGTGTGTGTGATAGCACAAATTCAAATGCTTGCATGGCCTCGAGGAGCAAACACAACGTCCTTGTGTTGGTACGATTGTCACAGGCGCCGCACTTTGCCTCCGAGGATGACCACTAAAACTGCTCAAAAATGCAGAGACACGTGAATGACACGGCAAAGAACCAACCTCTTTGATTGGCTCCTGCTAGAAAAACACACTCCACAATGTGTGAACTCATGTACAATCCACTGGTTTACATCTTCATCTGTCTCTCTGGGCATGAGGCATGACTCCCTGTGGCTGCTGGCTAGGCAGTCTGTCTATAATGCCCTCTCTCGTCCGGTTGTGTGAAACTCGTGTCTGTTTCCAACCAGCTTCTTCCTTCTCCCGCTCTCTCTTTGGTGTCTTCTTGTTTCCTTCTCTCTTTATGTACTATTGTTGTTCCTCACTCCCTTCTTCGCTTTCTCCCTCCCTCCATCTCCCCCTCCCCCCCTCCTTTCTTTTTTTCATTTTAGTTTCACCGGTGTGACGCTAAACATGATCTCCCCTGAAAAAGCCTTCTGCTATTCTTTAGGCCTTCTCCTCACACACCGGTGACCATGAAGTCAGAGATTACGCGAAGCCCCTCTAAATCCAATACGAATCACCACACACACAAACAAACTCACACACACACACACACACACACACACCCACGCACACACACACGCACACACGCACACGCACACACGCACACACACACGCACACACGCACACGCACACGCACACACACACACACACAGAGCAACAGCCTGACCTACAGCCGCCTGGACCGTCGCTTGCGGTGCCCCTGGCCGTGCCCCTCTGGGCCACTTTAGCCCAGGTTAGCACAATGCGGAGCATCCCGGCCACGCCGAGGTACACCAGTCAAAATGTAATTTTCTGCTAGATTACACACGATAATGGCTGGCTTTTGGAGGCAGGCCATAAGTGATGGCATCCAATTATAGATGTATAACTATCGATCCGTCAACACAACCGGCTGGGAGAGACCAGGGAGGAGGGGGGTAAGGGGGGAGAGAGATAGATAGGGATAGGTAAAGAGGTAGAGAGAGAGAGAGAGAGAGAGAGAGAGAGAGAGAGAGAGAGAGAGAGAGAGAGAGAGAGAGAGAGAGAGAGAGAGGGGGGGGACGTAAGAGACTGATGGAGTGAGCAAGATGAATGGATAGATGGATAGATACATATACATAGATAGATAGGTAGTAAGGATGTAAGAGCGAGAGAGAACAAGATATACAGATAGCGATCGGTAAATAGGAGGGATGTAAGAGAGAGCAAGAGAGACAGATGGATAGATAGGTAGATAGATAGATGGGGGAAGGTAAGAGAGCGAGAGAAGGAACAAGAGAGGGTGAGAGAGATAGAGAGTGAGAGAGAAAGAGATGGAGCGCAGAATAAAAGGTGACAATGAGTTCCATCTTGGAAAAGTCTCAACATTAAATATGAAATGACTCAAAAAGTCCCACCAAAGCCCAATCGTAGAAAACACACAGTATTGTTATCTAGAACTCCCAGCAGGTAGACAATACAACATCTATCTAGCTCCAACTGGAACCTGTCTCCATAGGTGTCCCACCTGAGCAATGCACACACACACACACACACACACACACACACACACACACACACACACACACACACACACACACACACACACACACACACCTTAGCGAAACAGACCAACACCACTTGGAACGCACCTACCTATGTCCATGCACATCCTCACTAACACAACACAGCGCTTTACGTCTAATCCAAAAACACTCGTCCCAACTAAAGACAACGAGAACCAAGCCACGCCGTTCACAGCAGTCATCCCCATAGGTCTCGCTCCAGCAGTGCTGCTGGGTACTTACTGCTAGGCACTCATCCACGGTGGCTGGTTCTTCGGGCTACAGCTGCAGTCAGTCAGTCAGTCAGCCTCAAGGACACACGCTCCCCTCTCGCTCTGTAGCGTAGCGCTGCGATGCTGCTGCTGCTGCTGCTACTGCTGCTGCTGCTGCGGCACGCACGCACACACACTCCCATTAACACACACACATCCATCTGCGCAGGTACTCACGCACGTACGCACACACACACACACACACACACACACACACACACAGAAACAAGCAGAATTTGCTTCTCAACCAGTCTCCCTTTGGTCCAGTGCAGTTTACCTTCCAAGCTGCCTTGCTTTTGCTCTCTCTTTATCTCTCTCTTTTTCCCTGTCCCTCTCTCCCTCGTTCTCTCTCTCCGGGAGTCCTCAGAGAGTATGTCAGACAGAAAGTGTGTTTAGAAGAGGTGCGTGTGCATGTGTGTATGTGTGAGGGAGGGGGAGTTTGTGTAGAGGACACAGCATGCCTTTCCTTTTTTGAAGAGAGAGAGAGAGAGAGAGAGAGAGAGAGAGAGAGAGAGAGAGAGAGAGAGAGAGAGAGAGAGAGAGAGAGAGAGAGAGAGAGAGGGAGAGAGAGAGAGGGGGGGAGAGAGAAAGGGGGGGAGAGAGAGGGTAATAAAGGAGCACAGAGGACAACACAAAAGGGGCAAAGAGTTCCAATGCAGCCTCACTGAAGGATGAAGTGAGATGAAATAGGAAAGGTGTGGGTGGATATTGTAGAGGAGAAAGAGGGAGAGATGGTATTAAAGGAGTATAGAGGACACAGCACCAATACAAAGGGGGGAGAGAGTTCCATTGCAGCCTCACTGAAGGGTGAAGTGAGATGGAATGGGGAAGGTGTGGGCATTGTGGAAGAGGGAGAAAGAGAGAGAGAGATAGAGATAGGGAGGGAACAGGGCATCATATTTCTGTACTGTTGAGTCAGCACGGGATTGGGATGCATGTGTTGATATCTCAGTGCTGGTGGAGCTCTGGGGAATGCCTTCATCGGGCCATAGCCGTTCTTTATGACTTTTTTTGGGACACATTTTGGTCACACACGTGCAGTGAAACGGCTGTGAAATAAAACACCTCATGTCCGAAGTTTGTTTTTTAATCTCCAAATGTTGTTCACCTTGCATCACCAGTTCAACGTTAGTATTCCTTTAGTAAAGTATGTTGTTTTTTTTGGCAAGAAAAACAAAAAACCTTTTGTATACCTGACATATATAACTTTCATTTTCTACATACTGGCCATGGTGCGATAAATCTACACAGTCCCGTTTCAGTAAGCCTCCACCAAACATCATCCCGACTACAGGCTCTAAACCACGGATGGGTAGCATGCTGTTCAAGCAAGCAACACTAGGGCTGACGAAACCAAAGCATAGAAAGAACCGTGTGGAAGGGAATGGGTCCTAAGGAACCACCTGATGTCAGTGTTTCTCAGTCGCTTTGGTACAATTCTCAGATCAGAATTGAAATTCTCAAATCTACTTGTTCAATCTTCACATCACTGTGTCACTTGTGCGCATCAAAAAAGCAGTTTCTCATTTCTTCGAACAAGTTGCAAATGCTTTGGTACATCCATGCAAATGATTACGTACAATTCTCCGCTCTTTCCTACATTATCAATTGCTTATGTCATGTTGATCAAAATGTATTGCAATGGATCTGTTGAATAGTCTCTCCCCCACAACATTTAGGCATTAGTTCATTGCATAAGTCTTTAAATGCAAAATGGTTGAACAAGTTGTCATAATATGTCAAGTATATATCTATACATTTCCATTACATTTTTTTTTAAATCTGACCTGAATTGGTAAATTGCTTCCAGGTGAATCTTGACTTTCGCTTAAGAAGGGAAATGTGTGAAGTGTTAGATCAACCAACGATCAACCAGTTTACTGAAATAGCTCAAAGGTGCATCTCCTGAACCATGAACTGGCAAGTATATATAAAGCTGGAGCACAACACAATATTACATTGTCTGACAATGGAAGGACAAGGAATTGGACGGGGTCAACAGCCCGGGAGAAGAAGGAGTGAGGCTGCGGGAGAAGGAGAATTTGTGGCCCAACAGACAGGAACGTCAGGAGGTGCAGGAAGACTGCATTGTAATTCCTACAGCAATGCATGTACAGTTTACCCTAAGGAGATTGCCCTATGTTCACATTTCTAGCAATGATCTAGGTCTGTCAACAATTTACAGTACAGTCAAAGCGTAAATGTGAATCTTGTCCAGTCTCTTGCAATCAATCTCCCACATACACTAAGGTGTAACTTACAATATACAATAATTGTCTTCCAAACTTTAGACATAGTTGACATCAGAACATCCCTCCAGTGTACACTGTTATATTGACAACATGACTAAGCAATTTGACTGTCTTATCCGTAGGCCTACACAATGACACAAGGGCTTGTCATTCTGATGGCACTGACATGTTCATTGACACAGCTATTTACTTTAGAGATGAACTAAGGAGTTTGAGCAAGAGACTGGCTTTTGCAGGTTATCCGGTGTTTTGCTATTTGTACGAATTGTTTTGAGAAATGCATTTACTGTTTTGCAAATGTTGAGGACGATTTGAGAAATGTACCAAAGCGACTGAGAAAAACTAATAGGATTGGTATCAACATAATATCACCAATACTATAGTCCACATTTCAGGATCATATTAAAAATGATTTTAAGGAGCATGACATGGCATCCGTTTCTTAAAGGTACGTGTAGCTAGCGGTTAGTTACATGTAAAGTAGGCCATAGGCTGAGTCAAACCGATCATAAACTTGAGATCTTCTACTTCATAATTCAAAACAAAACATTGTAGACCGATGGCCAACCTACGGTACATGCCAAGAGTGAAGAGTGATAAAACTGTTGTGGAAAAACAAACGGAATCAACGTCCAGATCCAATACACCTACCGACATAATGTCACAAAGTATTTCATATTAATAACAAATAATGAAATTCTTAAACTAAAACGGTTCACATTGGACGATGCAACACGACATAAGACGTGACTCAGCGGATTATAGCAGTGTTCAGTGGGATTCTGACGCGGATAGGGTTTGAGCAGCATGATATTGATCATGGCGATCCTGCCACGGACACAGCAACCTGGAGTGTCTTCCTTCATATACGTGGCAGAGATCCAGGACAGACCGGAGGACACAGACAAAGTCACAGTGGTTTGGATGCATTCGAGGGAGGGTTTCCATTTCGGCGAATCGTCATTCAACCCATTATGAGTGTTTATTTTTGTAGACTGCAAAAGGATTGAAAAAAAAAAAACACCAAAAAACACTTAACCTGTATTTATTCACAATTGATGCTCACACCAGTCTGGAACAACGCCAGGTATTTCAATAGGTAGGTATAGCCCTGATAGATCGTCCCGGAACGGACGGCTTGCTCCTGGACTTCCAGGTTGAGTCCTCGTGACCGTAAGACAAACGCATAGGAGGGGGCATTTACGGGTACCACATTCACCACTACACAGAACAGAATCAACGGGCGTGGAGGACGAGGAACGAGCATGAATAATACAGAAACCATTCATTCAGCAGTTCTCCTGGCTCCCGACGCTCCTCACCACCGCACAACTGGTGTGTCACGAAAAAACCTTTTAAAAACAAGCCCGTTCAGATGTGCTCCGCCAGGAACGGCGGAGACGCTCTGATAAAAAAAAAAAAAAAAACTAAAAGATGGTGTTTAATCCATTTACAGATTCGGTTGATTGGAGAACACAGAAGAAAAAAAACCTTCACATTCTCAGCAGATAGACTCTGGTGCCACACTCCCACAGTCCCACAGTTGACATCGCCCTCCATTCCTGCGGCCAGACACACTGAGGTAAAGGCAGCTCTGAGTAACCCGTGCGCTGGGTCTTGACGCGCCGATATCCGGCGAGGAGTTATGCTCATATCGCTCGTCGTTTTTACGCAGATCAGGCTGTGTTGACGAGAGGTTGCTTCCCTGTTAATGGTCCCCTTAGTCTCATGGTATCGTGTACAAAGGTTAAACGGATCTCCACGATGCTTCCCCAATATGGGGAGGTTGTGTCTCTCTGGGAGCACAGAGGGGGCGTATTTCTCTATGATATCTTCGCTGTACGCTGGGTAGCATCCTTTCACCCCCGACGTGCTCTATTTGGACCATGCCGTCTGTTGTGGTAGATTGCAATGAGCATGTCAACGAGATCCCTGGGTCGGAGGCCGGGGGGGGGGGGGAAGCCTGGGACTCAGTTGAAGCCCAGGCCCGCGCCCTTGGGTCTCAGCGTGGCCCGGACGGGCTCGGTGATGCCCCGTCCCTCGGGTCCCAGGCCCGTGCCGGGGTTCCAGCCCATAGTCTGCATCATGCGGCTCCCGAGGTTGGTGTCCGGGATTGGGGAGGCACTTTCCCCCACCACGCCTTAGAGAGAGAGAGCGAGAGACAGTCGCAGAGATGGAGAGAGAGAGAGAGAGATATAGATCGAGATAGATAGATATATAAGACCCAGAGAAATAGGGATAAACAGAGAAATGTACAGAGAGGAGAGAAACAATTGTCCTGGTTAGAGATTGATAACTGCGCGCATGCACGCGCGTGCGTGTGTTTTATTTAGGGTGGCAGTAAATTGAAACCAGCATCATTGTTTCACCGCAGCTTTTTAAAGTAACCCAAGCGTGTAACTATATTGTTCCGTGCGTTAGAAAAGCGTTGAGGGAGAAGGAGAGAGGCCGAGCTAGAGATTACACCATCCTTCAAAAGCTCTAAAAAGCACTCTGGCGTAGTTCTACTTCCTGACCGCCTCTCCCGACCTTTCGCAGAACTCTCCCGACGTTTCGCAGAACTCTCCCTTCCGTCGCTGCCACTCGAGGTTCCCGACCCCTTTTTCCCAGAAATGAGAACCGGCATGCAGGTAACCTACGCATACGCACACCCAGCTAACTGCATTAGCCTGTCCCACTGCCCTCCGGGAGGAACGGCGAGAGGACCCGGTTCTGTGGAGGTCGGCCAGGGAGTAAGTGATTGGGATTGGCTTAGGCGGGGGGGGGGGGGGGGGGGGGGGGGTAATCCAGTATCTGCGTTTTCGACGGCAGGCACGGCCAGCTGTCCAAGGTCTCCTGGGGCTTACGAGGAGGAAGGAGGTTAAGCGCTGGAGCAGGTGGCCGCCGATGGCCGCCGGAAGGTTCCGCGTCAGACGGAGGCCAGCACGGAACATTCCTTGTGCACGGACAATCTACGGGTTCCTCGACGGTGTCTACGCTTAAGGAACAAGAGGGGTTCGAGGGTGAGTGATGGTAATGGAGCGATGTTTGAAAAAAAAAGGTGCATCTGACTCCTCCATTTTGAAAGATGCAGACTTGCATGTGCCTAATGGCATGTGCGTTGGGGAGTGGGTGGGGGTGGGGGGAGGGAGGAGGGGGGTGGGGCGAGGACCAGTAAGTGGACGGCCGGAGGAGACGGTGGGAACTTGCTGGTCGACGCGACAGGTTTCCGCTTGCTAAGACGAGATTTAACACCGATAGCGTCGTGAACATCGCTTTCAAAAGTAAAACCATTCGATCCCTTCCAAATCCTAATGAGCATCTCCCTGAGCAGTTTGGACGCCACCCTGACGTTACCTCACGCTGAACAACAATCCTAAATGTATTGTATGGTTGTAGCTGAGCGAATCGTTCAATACTTTTCCAGTGTACAAGCAATATTTTTTTTTTGCAAAAATTGTCTACGCTATTCACCTTGAACGAGGAGATTACAACATTATGGAGGATTTAGGGTTCTTTCGTAAGTGCTTTGGGGAACAATTGATCCCCAGTGAAATGAATCAATGCTATGGTGTTTTATTACTTATTTATGACTAATGTTTCCATGTGTCTCCGATTATGTTTAAGGAGCACCGAGTGTGTAAAGATAATGCTCCCAAGATGAAATACCTATCCAAGCGTTAAGATGAAAATCTGGAAATTAAGAAGTAACCAAATATTCACAACGCACACCCGGAACGTCTGCAGTGAAACGCATGGCACAGCAACGGCTCTTTCCGATTGGCCGAAAACCGTGACCGATGACGGCGCCCGAAACAACGATTGATTGTTTAGGTTCCATTTGAGGGTTAACGAACAGGCAAAGGGAGACAGAAGAGGAGGAAAGGAGGACATTTTGACGGCGATGGCGACTGCCAAAACAGAGGACGGGGAACAGAAACCGCCACGGGGTAAACAGTGGCAGATGGCGCGCTAGGTAGGCGAGGTGAGTGTCCGCTACCTGTGGTCGCCGTGGAGCCCAGGGGCGCTGCCTTGCGCCTCCGCTTGACGTCGCCCGTGCACAGCGACCCCAGGTGGCCGCTGGTCTGTCTGTGGAACCCGGCCGGCGACAGAGAGACAACACTGCATCATCACGCCCGCGTCACGGGGGAAACTAGGGTTACACCTCGTCATTTACCATTTCTGTTTCAGTACATTTCATTATTCACGTTAGAAAAATGTGCAAAAATTATATATTAATGTATACATTTAAAGACCGTAGATACCTATAGATAAATGATTTGTATTAGTGTCTCGGATAAAATCTATTAAATACATCAAATTCATATATTTATTTCAGTAAAACAATCAAAAATAAATGTATTAAATAGCTGTAGAATTAAGGGGGATCTATGAGGAATAAGTTGGCAGAAATGTAATATAATATTCAAAAGTATGTTTTAATTAGTGTATAATCCCATGAAAATAAGAATTGTTGTGTTAATATGGTGCTGTCCATATGTTATTGTTTTTCCTAATTTATTTTTTTCCGTTAGGTCAACCAATTTGGATTCCAACAGATGGCCAGGAGTTTGACAGGACTGCAGTCAGAGGAGACGTACACACACCAGAGAGAGAGAGAGAGGCACGAGAGAGAGAGAGGCACGAGAGAGAGACACGAGAGAGAGGCACGAGAGAGAGACACGAGAGAGAGGCACGAGAGAGAGAGAGAGGCACACGAGAGAGAGAGAGAGAGAGAGAGAGAGAGGCACGAGAGAGAGACACGAGAGAGGCACGAGAGAGAGAGAGAGGCACATGAGAGAGAGAGAGAGAGAGAGAGAGAGAGAGAGAGAGAGAGAGAGAGAGAGAGAGAGAGAGAGAGAGAGAGAGAGAGAGAGAGAGAGAGAGAGAGAGAGAGAGAGAGAGAGAGAGAGACTCAGCTGACATCCTTACCTGCTGGCCGTCTTCACTGAACAGCTTCTCCGGTGCCCTCTGTCTGACCGGGCGTCCCAGTGCAGCTAAAATGGAGATGACAAAAGAGAGAGAATAATGAACGTGCAATCACTGTTGAACAACAACATCCTCCGTGGCACATAATCAAGAGAATTATAGTTCTCATTCAAATAACCGAATAATGTTGGATACAGGATATTGCCCATTTCGAGTAGATTGAGATTCTGATAAAACACGTATTCACGTGTGATTTTTGCAAAAGAGTAATTTTTTGGAGAAATGTGTCTAACCTGGTTGTGTTCTCTCCTAGAACCTGGAATGAACCACGGCCTGTTGAAAAGATGGGTAGCTTGGTCAAATAACATCATATACATAATCAACATCATCACATACATCGTTCTGAGAATCGTGTACACTCAGATGCAGCAACAACACCACAACGATAAACTCAGGTTAATAAAACACTGCTCATTGGTAAACTAAAAGTTCAAAGAGATGATAAAAACCCAGGAAAAAGCTGACATTGATGCCAGTAGTCAACAAAAACATCCTTGTCAGGAGGACTCACTCGTCCTTGGCTTGTCGTCTGGCGGGATGAGGCAGCCCCAAGTCGACCCTGTTCTGGTGCATCCGGCCCAGTCTGGCGTGGAAGCCTGCTCCAAACAGCGGTGGTTAGTTATCAGCTTGGACCTCCACTCCCCCCCCCCCCCCCCCCCCCCCCACCTCCCCTCACTACTCGACAGAATCCAAACTGTGTGCATGCTGTGCCCCCTGCTGGCTAAGAGTGGCATTACAACAACATTGCTGCATTTTCAAAGGGATGGTTTGTGTAAATTGAGCCCTGTCATGACCTCTACTGTGGGCTACATGGAATAAACCTTTGGAATCTCACAGAGATATCCGCCTAGCTAGATGGACAACCATGATCGAATTCCTATGGCCACAATTTATCCAATTCATGTCAGATACCAATAAAAGATTTCTATCCATGAGACTGCGGTGCGTAAAAAAATAGAATTTGCTTAATTTATCGCAGAGGGGGAATTAAAAAAAAATATATATATTAAAAGATCTACACAATAGCAATGGTAGCAACTAGAAAGCAACGAGGAAATGCAAATTCTACCGAGAATCAACGTAAAACGTCTCCCTACCCCCGGCGTGCGTGTGTGTGGTGTGGCGTGCGTGTGCGCGTGCCCCCCCACCTCTCTGCGAGGTGGCGGACATGAGGGGGAACGAGCCGTGGAGGATGCTGTTGAACACGGGGTCCTCCATCTCCAGCTCCTCCGGCTCCGCCTCCTCCCTCTCCCACCAGGGCACCACCCCGGCCACGCCGCACGCCCCCCCGGAGCCCGGCAGCGCGGGGGGCTCCGTGTCGTAGAACCAGTCGCTCTGCTCGTCGTCGGCTGGCGGGGGGGGGGGGGGGGGGGGGGAGACACAAGGACGGGATGAGGAGCGGCTGTCAGCTGGGAGCCAGGTCAGTGCCACGTCGGTGGTAGTCCACCCCTGCTCCAAGCCAAGCCCATTTAACCGGGTATTGTACCCCTGGGTTTATAGTAATGACTGCAATGCTTAATAATAAACCTGGATACATTATTAAACGATGGGCAGCACTCTCCTCTGAAGAGCACTGTAATGTCCCCCTTTCGGTGGACTATTCATTATTTAGAATTAAAAAGAGCCGACTGAACGAGTGCTCGTTCTGTTAACGTTACGCCGTCAATCGTGATGATTAAACCCCCTATTAGAACAGGGCCTCGTGAACGCCTGAGTTGTAGTCGTGGCACGGGTACCTTGACGACCCTCGTCGTTGGTGTAGAGTCCCCCGTCACTGCTGTTGCTCACGCTGCTCGTATCGCTGACCGGGGAGAGAGGGGGGAAACAGAGGGAGGGCACGTCTTGTATCAGTAGTAACAACACAACGCTTAAGAAACCCCGACCGCCTCAGGAATGAGGCCTTGCGTGAGGTCGTGTGCCCGCCGTATCCTCCCGCGGTTAAAGAGTGTTGGAACGAAAGGGGAAAACACTAACCACCTGTCACTCATTTCCTCGTCCGAGTCCTTGGGCTCCTCCAGCTCCATCCTGTCCTTGGACCCCCCCGTGGGGGTCGTGGCCGCGTCCTCGCTCTCCACCACCACCCCTTCGTCCGCCGCCTCCGCCCCGGGCCTGTGGGCCGCCAGCTTCCTCTTCTTCACTCGGCTCTTGGCCCCTCCTCCTCCACCACCTCCAACCCCCCCACAGCGCTCCGCGAGGCCCCTGCCCCCCGCCGTCTCTGGGCCCGCCCCGGGCAGCCTGCACCCTGGGGCGGGCGGGGCCCTGGGGACGGGCGGGGGCCCCAGCATGGCGGCGGAGGAGGAGGTGGTGGTGGTGCCGCCCGGGTCCGGGGGGGGGTCCACCGCCATGCGTTTGACCTTGCGGCGGCGCCTGAGGCTGTGGGTGCCCTCGGCGGACCCCAGGAGGCCCAGGTCGTCCTGCCAGAGGGGCCGCTTGCCCCGGCCGGGGTCGGCCGCGAGCGGGGTGCGGCGCTTGGGGCCCAGCTGCTCGTCAGAGTCGCTGTTGTCCCGGGCGTGGCTGTTTGCGCCGGAGACGCCACCGGCACACGCGCGGTAGTCCTGCAACGATGCCATCATCCACATGCATGGTTGGGAGGGAGACTTTGGTATGCAAGTGCATTTGATAGGAAAGACTATATTATGGCTGATGCATTGGTCAAATAGCGGCCCGGGAAACATTGCGTTTTAATATTGGATGGAATCGCAGGTCTGGGCACCTCTTGTGCTTCATCACACAATAGCTACATAGTTTGCTCATCTTTTGACTTCATCATTAAGAGCACGTTTTAATACAAAAGCAATGGTGTGAGGGCTGATGAACCAAACAAATCAGGAATACTGAATTACTATAAATAAATGGAAGATCATTTTCATATTATTACCGTTTGTTCCATCAATTTTGAGTTTGTTTAGCACGGCTATTACCAAAGGGATCATTTGAATACCAGCAGGGCATTCCGGAGCCTACTGGGTATATGTGACACGAAATCATCCGAGACTCATTTCGTCATTTACTATGCATAATGTATGATGCATAAGACCATTAGGAAGCCCTGTGGGGAAACATTCCCCTATTTCCCCCCCCTGCTCCTAAGAGCTCAAACTACAGAAACAGTTCCTGGAACTGTATACATTTCCTACCACGATGCAGAACAATACAAGTGCAGGGTGCAGGTTCTTAGGTTAGCACGCCCAGCGAGACACCCACCTTGTGCTCCTCTCCACTGGACTCAGAGCCCTCACTGAGGTGGCCCGCCTCCCAGGGTGGGTGGGGGTTGTCAGAGCGCCGCTTCCGGCCGCGACGCTTGCGGGACTGCCTCTTCAGCAGACAGCCCACGGCCAGCGCGTGGTCCCCGCCGTCACCAAAGCCCCGGGCCGCCTGCTCTGAGCTCTCCTCGAGGGCAGACACCAGGTCATGGACCAGCTCGTCCATGTTCCGGCAAAAGTGCCTAAAGAGTAATGATTTTCTGTGGCTTACACGGGCAGGAACTATAGGGAATACGGTCGACTTTATGACAACTGTATTTGTTCAGCACGGACTGACGATTGTTTGAATGACATGATGTTGACATTCAGCTAGAGGCTCTGAACACGATGAATAAATAGGCGCAATAAGGGGCTGGATATGACCAAAATAAGAGGATCTCTTGAAATGCTTGAGAGGTATTAATGCATGATCTAGAGATAGTTGGATTTCATCAGCTCTTAGGGTGAAAAGTTATACAATGTGCAAAGGGGTTCTTATTTGCCTTTGAGTCGAACAGATTGTGTAACTTCTGCCTGCAGGGTCGTGGCGTTTATGCTCACTGACAGACTTTAGACAATTCATTCTGTAAAAAATATTTATGGTTTTATAGCTTATATAATTTAATAGATAGATGGTCTACCTACCGTTTACGGTTTTTACATTATAAAATAGATACTGTAATAGCTATAGGTTATATATAGGTTATAGCTACTTTAATATATTATAAATTGTGTAACTTCTGTCTACGGGGTTTGGGTTGTCGTCATCACTAGCAGACTTTAGGAAATAGATACTGTAATGAAGTTTAGATTCTTAAACAGATTATAGATTGTGTAACTTGTGCCTAAGGGTTTGGGTTGTTGTTGACATCACTAGCCGTCTTTAGGAAAGCGGCTAACGGAAACTCGTTCCTCGTTACTCATTGACATCTTTCCCCCCATGAAAGCAGCCAAATATGTAACTTAAGTCAAAAGAAACAAGGGGATCAAGCCTGGCCTACGTTTTAAAGAGTGTTAAACTGTGCAAAACAACAAATATTCTGTTTTAATACTCTGAACCTCGCTAGTTAGCTCTGCTAGCCGACCAAGGCTGACGAGTAACGCTTGAGATTCAGCTCGAGTCTGTGCGGTTTAAAACACACTTCACTTACCAGCTGGTTCCCGCTTTACCGATGGCTTTTAAATTCGCTGCACGGAACATCAAACCAGCCAAATGCCAAATACCTTCAGCCAAAAACAACGAACAAACACAGACTACACAGTGGAGGCACCATTCTGCATGAACAGCTAGCTAGAGGAGTGAATAGGGCGCCTGAGCTCTTAAGTGTGCGTGTCATTGCTTTATTTGAGCGATAGGGGTCAGTATTTCCTACTGAATCAACTCAACAGAGGATGGTGGTGATGCATGTAGAACTCGTGGAAATAAAGATGCAGGTAGAGATAGACAATAAAAACTGCAATGCAAATATGACATACTTAAGTATATTTAAATATCAAGTGTCTGTAGTCATTTCCAAGTTCAACTGGTCACTGAACTTGAAACAACTAATGAAGAGGTTGCTCTCTTCTGAGTGACTGTGGTGGGTCAGTTTATGGTCAACAGCTGTCACTGACTCTGTGTGTTATCTAACATTTTAACTGTGAAATGACTTTGAGGTGTGCATTTACACAGAAAGATTGTGTGCACGTGCATGTTATTATGTAAGTGTGTTTCCCAGTGCATGGGTTTACTGTATACGTATGTGAGTGCGTGGGTCACACCCTGTAAGACCAACATACCAACACACAGTTGCCCTGGACGCAGATCAGATGCTTGAGAAGTCAGAGGGTCCGTCATAGGGTGACCACTCAAGGCCCTTCTCAGGTTTCAGACTCTAGGAACAGGTACATTTAGTACTTAGCTGCTTCTCTCCACACAGACACACACACATCGCACTTGACTTGCCTCAACCCAACGACCGAAGACACAAACTATCTCCAGTCCCCAACAAAGAGCGACAACTTCGAATTGATTCCAGTGTCGGGCGACACATCTCCCTATATGAGACTTGGGGAGGTTTGAGACTAGAGAAACAAGCAAAGAGAGGATCCACAGCAGAGGTTTCCTTGAGCAGACGATGGAACCATGATATCCATAGACCACCTCGAAGAGTACCAGGGGACAGTAGAAGATGCCACCGGCACCACATGGAACTGGGTAAAATAGTCTGTACAGTTTGGTGCATGTTGAAGCACGGTGTTTGTTTGTAATGCAGCATGATTCAAATGATTTACCACAAGGGACTTTTATCTCAAAGCCGAACTGCGGAGGCGCCGTGCAGCGCGCTTTTATTTTAGTTTTCAAGCAAACAGGAAGCCATACCCTGATCCATTCATTGCGATGAGCGCACGATTATCATGCTACTTAAAAGTGTAATAATTTAACATAAATAAAACCCAAACATAACACTCCACTTCAATGTTTACAAAGATAACACACTTATTCATCAACATTTATTCATTGAAAGTAACACTTTTGAATGAAAGTAGGCCTATGTGTGTATGGAGATAGAGCAAAATATATAGATAAACAAAGAGAGAGAGAGAGAGAGAGAGAGAGAGAGAGAGAGAGAGAGAGAGAGAGAGAGAGAGAGAGAGAGAGAGAGAGAGAGAGAGAGAGAGCGAGAGAGAGAGAGAGAGAGAGAGAGAGAGAGAGAGAGAGTCTGTGTGCGTGTGTGTGTGTGTGTGTGTGTGTGTGTGTGTGTGTGTGTGTGTGTGTGTGTGTGTGTGTGTGTGTGTGTGTGTGTGTGTGTGTGTGTGTGTGTGTGTGTGTGTTCAGGGGGTATCTGGGTTCCTGGTGCTGTCGGTCAAAGGGTACTGAGACAGCAGGTCTGAGGTGTAGCCTGTTTCAGCAATTGCTCCCCGTAAGAAGATCTGTCACTTGCGTTGGAGAGGGAGCGTGCGAGAAAGGGGTAGGAGAAGGAGGGATCAGAGCATGGTAAATGTGTATCGTAATGCAAGCATTTTTTTAAATAACGTCACAATATCAGTTAATCCTACCATAGTGACCGCAGTTTAACTGAAAGCTTCTTAAACAAAGGGTTGTTCAATAGTTCTCTGGGAACACGTTGGCTGTTCCAGCAAATGTTCCGCCCTGAGCTTGTGACTTTCACACCAGTCGTTCAGTCAATGGCTTGGATAATCAGTCACCACATAAAGCAATTATGCATCAAACTATTTTAGATCTGTGCTTTGGTTTTTTTTTTGGTTTGTTTTGATTTGTTCAATGCCTCGTAAGTCGTTAAAACTATCTCTATATTGCCACAAGTGATTTAGATTGTATTGGCTGTTGCGTCTTATGGAGCAGTATTATACACAAACCATTTGAAGTACAGAATAGGTCTCTGTAGTAGACGGCACAGGAGCAAGGAAGAGAGTATGTCGAGAGGATACGAGTGAGAATGGCTGTTTTGGTAGTGAGGTTGTTTATGTCCTAAAACAACCCCAGTCACTCTGACTCAGCAAGCTTGAAATGTGGGAAAAAGGCTTAGCCAAAAATATTTTTTGTTGACTATTTCTGAGACAACTGCTTAAGGCAATTGCAGGTTGAAAAGCCACACTACAGTTGGTACTATGGGAAGACATTCACCTTGGCAACCAAATTCAAATTTCAATTTGAAGATATGAACACCAGATTATACCAACCCCACATCTTGATTTGTGGTTGCGCAGTCAGACTACAGGCTATTCAGTTTACCATTGATAAGGAATTCAGCAGAATTCATATGTAATTTGGATAAACAAAACATGCTTGAAAACGTAAGTAAGAAAGTAAGAAATCAGCAGAAGATTACCTCCTCATTTTGGCATCACATCATTTTTTATCATGGCATATCAATCAACTTAGCTAGCTAAACACAGGCTTCAGCACTTTTCATTAGACGGAAATCAAACCTTCGGGTGTTTGTACTGGTCAGCTCAAATGTGTCCACTGGGGTAATTTAAGACAATGTTGTTTCATAACAGTAACATAATGTGTAAAGTCTGCAAGGTCTACTGAACTACAAAGCACCCAAGGGAGGGTTTCAGACGTACACCTCGACAAGCACAGCAACAACTGTCTCAGAACTCTTGGAAAAAGAAATGCCTGGGGCCACATGTGTAGTGTAGTATCTATATATGTGCATCTATACTATTGATATAATTTCAACTTTTCAGACAGGGAAATAATTGGACATGAGGGTGAGAAGCTCAGCCATCCGTGGGGAACTCGGATTAGAGCCGCTGCTCCTTTACTTAGAAAGGAGTCAGCTGAGGTGGTTCGGGCATCTGGTAAGGATGCCCACTGGGCGCCTTCCTTGGGAGGTGTTTCAGGCACGTCCAGTGGGGAGGAGACCTCGGGGAAGACCCAGGACTAGGTGGAGAGATTATATCTCAACACTGGCCTGGGAACGCCTCGGGATCCCCCCGTCAGAGTTGGTCAATGTGGCCCGGGAAAGGGAAGTCTGGGGCCCCCTGCTTGAGCTGCTCCCCCCGCGACCCGACCCCGGATAAGCGGACGAAAATGAGATGAGATGATGAGATGAGTTCTCTCCCTCTAGCTCTAGAGTCTAGATAACCAAAACTCAATTTCACTGAGAGACAAACATTACAATTGAGGAAGTTGGGTAGCTTGGTGAGTCTGTTGTTACAACAACCCCCCACACGTCAGGTATGAAAAAGACGTCAGTTATCTGTGTGGTGAAAGGGGCTCCTCTTGTCCTGTTACCAAGTTACATTCCTAAGAAATGTGACATTGTTTAAATATAGACAGAACTATATGAGCTAAAGACATAATTATTGGCAGCAGAGATGGCCTCCATGAGCTTCCTATACATACCACAACGTTTTTTTTATTTTTTTTTATACTCAACAGACACAAGCTCAAACTGTCTCTCTCAACCGCACACACACACACACACACACACACACACACACACACACACACACACACACACACACACACACACACACACACACACACACACACGCACGCACGCACGCACGCACGCACACACGCACGCACGCACACACACACACACACACACACACACACACACACACACACACACACACACACACACACACCACCACTAAACTACTAAAGAGAAAAAAATGCGAGCAAGTGAGTGAAATGATGATTTACTTTGATTGTGTAAGTTCACAGCAGTTCACCTCGACTGCATCCGACCATTGCGGTCACTCATGTCATTGCTTTCGGATTTGCATATTTTGTCGAACGTGGGTCGCACGGAGAGCTCTGGTTGGCTGGAAGAATCACCTCACTCTCTGCAACTTGCTGGGGATGAAACTTCAGAGAGTTTAGGCTATGTCTACAGGCATCACCCAACCACGATAATATCACACCCAGACCTCATTCAATGTATCGCTGGAAACAAATAAATACAAAATACTACATGCCTAAGTAAATAAAAGGCAAGCAGGCTATTATAGGGGGGGGGGGGGGGGCAAAACAATATTTGAGGGCGAGCACGACCGGAGGAACAGTAATGAAGCGTTACTTTGCCACAGTGGCAGCTCCTGCGTTGCATTTAACAACTCAACGCTGATTGGACAACCGCTTCGTTTCGCTGCAGATGATGTCACAGGATGACAGAACTGCCGGGCTGTGAATCGAAAGAGAGAGAGAGAGAGAGAGAGAGAGAGGGGAATGTCAGTGTACACTCTTTAAATAGACGTGAGGATCTGGTGACCCTCGAGCTTTGCGATACATTTAAGACGCGGATTAACTAGGAGCATTGTGCCTTTTTTGGAAATTGCCAATGCTACAATGTGCCATTCTTGTGTTGCTATCCATTGCTGAGGATACTGATAGAGCCGGTGTCGGGAGATATACCCGCTTGCGCTGCTGCTGAGACGGTGAGGTTTTCCTTCATGTAATTGCGTCTGGCTGAACATTTCCAGGTTGTTTCTCAATTTCACCATTTATGGCAGCAATATTATTCGACCAACTCAACGGACTATCAGCCGATATCGATAAGCCAGTGTTCAAAAGTAAAATAAAATATGTATAGCCTATAGCAGATGAAGTAGGCCTATATGTATGAAGATGAAGTTGCGATAGTTTCCTCATATATGTTGGTGTGCGCATATGTGTCTACACAATAAGAAATAAAGTTTAGAATTGAATATGAATACATTAAATTCACAAAGAAAATGTTTATTTGTTCCCATACTATAGCGAAAATCCCAAAGTAAATTGGAATAGGACTTGAAGAAGGCATGTTGGTCTTTTTTCTATGTTCTTCCAATGCACACAATTATTTTTCAGAGTGAGGTGATAACTGACTCAAGGTCAAGATATTTATGTCTCACACACACACACACACACACACACACACACACACACACACACACACACACACACACACACACACACACACACACACACACACACACACACACACACACACACACACACACACACACACTCACAAACACACACACACATGCCTTGTCACGTTGGGCTGGTTCAGTGAAAACCAATTTATATAAATACCTGCTAGTGAACTAACCGTGGAGATCCAACAAAAGTTTCTCTCACGCAAGATTGCACAGGATAGAAATTTCACACATAAAACTCATGTTGTAATATTTTTATAGTGCCATCATCAGTCAGCTGATTGTTATTGACTCATGATAGTCGAGATGTTGACCCAACCTGTCATACTCTCTCTCTCTCTCTCTCTCTCTCTCTCTCTCTCTCTCTCTCTCTCTCTCTCTCTCTCTCTCTCTCTCTCTCTCTCTCTCTCTCTCTCCTTCTCTTTCTCTTTCTCTCTCTCAATTAAATTCAAAAAGCTTTATTGGCATGACTATTGTGGCAAACCAAACAGTGTTGCCAAGGCATTACAGTGTTACAAATATTATGTATAATAACAAAAGAGAAGGTCAGAACAATATGTCCATATAACAACCTATAACAATATAACATAACATACAGATGTACATAATGTACATATAGAAATAATAGTAATATTGTAATACAATTTAAATGAATGTAAAGAGAAGCTACATAAAACACATTATAGGTTCAGAATAATCATTAAAATAAAACAGTGAGGCCTGGTGTAGAGTGTCATCCTCTCATGTTGTGGCAAGCTGAAATAAACTGTCCTGCGTGGACGGAGCTCTCATTTCTCCCCCCATTAGTATTTTTAGTTGGTCTAAATGGGAGTTTATAAAATGTGGGTGTTTTTGGCCGAATTCGCTAAAATATACTTTGCAGACATTTTTGAATTTGGGCAGGGGTGGAGGAAGTGCTGCTCGGTCTCTACAGCAGCTTCTTCACACTGCTGGCACAGCCACTCCTCTTTGGGCAGCCATGATTTCTTATGTCACCCTGTTTCTATGGCCAGGCTGTGAGCGCTCAGTCTGTACTTTGTTAACATCACTCTGTGTCTAACATCAGTCAGGTAGGGGGCCACAGTGTACTCTCTCTCTCTCTCTCTCTCTCTCTCTCTCTCTCTCTCTCTCTCTCTCTCTCTCTCTCTCTCTCTCTCTCTCTCTCTCTCTCTCTCTGACCTATGATGCCTTGTCTACCTGGAACATGGAAACATCAGGCTAGGATTTCCTGTAGTATCTCTCGCAGAGTGGGAAAGTGCTTCTGGGTAGCAGCCAGGTTTGTCCTACGTCCAGTATGTAGGTCATAGATCACCTCGATCGTGCGTATGGTCGCAAAGCATACTATCCCTCCCAAACTTGACAATACACGTGCGTATGTTGCTGCTGTATCCCAGTGGCAAAATACCTTATTTTACTGTGGGAGTGCACAGCTGGTACAACTTCTGTCATTAGCATTGCAGAAAAAAAGAAAAGCCTTGTGTTTCTTTACTGGCTAAGCAATTTAGTCTCAGTTAAATATAGGCCTTAAGCAGTCAGCCAAAGGCTAATAAACACATGGACCATTCAAAAACAGACGTAACAGTTATTTCCGGCCACAGACTCTTTTTTTAACATCAAACCGTCCCGCTGCAGTCGGCGTTCTTTCATCTGACGTTCCTCTGACATCCCCTGCTGCTTTAGTCTACGTAAGCATGTCCCGTCTGCCCGTTTTCCCTTCGTTCCACTCCCGCGACTCCAGTTCCTACCCATCTATTCTCCTCTAAAGTGGGTATAGTTTGCTTCCGCGGCATTGTCCTCCCTAAAGGCCTGATTATGCTTTCACGTTGACGCAACGCGAGGGGGGTTTACGGACCCATTACGTCCTTGCAGATCCTCCTTGCGTCCACCGCAAGGGCCTGACGTGCCCCTTCCAAAAATGGTAACCTTGCGCCGAGGTGACGCAGCAGCAAGGGCTGTGATTGGTCCGCTGCACGAAAACCCGACTCAGAACCTAAACATGTTTCCCGACTGACGTCGAAAGTGTCTGCGTGGTCCTTGCGTTGCGTCGACGTGGCGCCATAACCGAGCCTCGACACTCAGCCTTTACCTGTCGTTTGTGTTTTCGTCCCCCCAGACACGTCAGACCATGAACTACGTGGGGCAGCTGGCCGGGCAGGTGTTCGTCCAGGTGAAGGAGCTCTACCGGGGGCTGAACCCGGCCACGCTGTCGGGGTGCATCGACGTCATCGTGGTGCGACAGCCCGACGGCACCTTGAGGTGCTCGCCCTTCCACGTGCGCTTCGGCAAGATGGGCGTGCTCCGCTCCCGCGAGAAAGTGGTGAGGAGACGGGTGTGTGTGATGATGATGATGATGAGAGTGATGATTATGATGATGATGATGATGATAGTAATAACTGTTAATTATAACCGTCGTATTCGTCCTCATGGTCGCCGACAGCATCTTACATTTCGTTTGTACCACACTTTTGTGAAAATCTTTATTGTGATATTGTGATTACTTTTTGATGAATGGAAGCATGCAACCCTTAATTTGGGATAGCAAATCTTTTTTTGTAGGAATAAACCATTATAATCAAGAAGTGCGTCCACTGTTAAGAAGAGTCAATATACATGAGTTTTTAAATATTTGGCGATCTGAAAAACCTTTTAGCAATGTGTTCCTCTCGTTATGCTTGTCTGAAGGTTCCCCTTCAGTTCCTCCCCAAGTCATGGTTCTCATTCTGTATAAACAAACAGAAGTAGCGTGGGTCAAGTCATACGAATTCCTTTCTCACAGCGTGTCTATTATTCTCCTTACCTCTTCTCGCATTCCATCCCCTCCCATGACCTCCCCTCTTACCTCTCCCCTCCATCCCTGACCACTCTCCTCCAGGTGGACATAGAGGTCAACGGGGAGGCAGTGGATCTGCATATGAAGCTGGGGGACAACGGAGAGGCCTTCTTCGTCCGGGAAACAGAAAACGATGAGGTTCGGGAAAACCAGATATTTGAATTTGCGTGCATGCGATATGAATGCAATAAGAAACTAGTAATAACTTCTGATGAAATCGAACTCCAATTACAATTTTCAGGAAATCAAAGAAATTAATTATTATGTATATGTCAATTTCCGCAAATCGATTTTTACGTTGTAGCGTTTTTATATAAAGACAGTATTTGAAGAATTGTTGTACATGGTAGGATTAAAAAGAAATGTATTCAAAAGAAATGTGAGTGCTGCATATGCGCTATATGTTCAAAGATGTGTTCAGTTTTCCTACTCATTATTCAGCGACTGTTTGCAGTGCGACTGCAGGAAAACCAGACATGACCATTGTTTACATCCTAGAGCCACTATCAAAACAATCTCCTTAAAGGCCCCAAAGTGTACAGAGCTGAGATGGCGACAGTCATCTCTCCCATTGGTTAACTTGGACAGTCCTCTATGCATCAATGAGAACTCTGAAAGAACCTTTAAACCGCATGTGCTTCCTGCATTCTAGTAAATCTTGTTAACCTGTAATACAGGTTATCAGTTGTATGAAGCTGTAATACAGTTTCCTGTTGAAGAGATATAAAGAATGGATGCAGATATAGGAATGGATGCAACTTGAACTTGTTGAACTTGATAAATATTGAAAACATCCCCACAAATTCTTATTATTCTTGTTTACCTCACACTCACCAACAGGCCAATAAATATTTTGATATCAATTTGAGATAAATGCATCGCGTCCATATCAAAACCAATTCTAAACCCGTTTCGGACATTGCGAAAGTAGGCCGAGGTTCAAACCCCTGGCATTACATGATACGATACTAGATCCAGTGACTGCAGACTATGGTGCTAAGGGCTGAACTGGCTGATCTGCACCAGCAAGGGGAGGAGCGGGAATGACTTTCCCCGGAATGGTGTCAGATTCTCTGCCAAAGTGAGGGAGGGGGGGTGGAGGGGTATGCTTGCACGGAGATGGGGTTCCATACCCCCTTCTTGGCTGGTGCTGTGGCTTCAGATGACAAATGATCCGAGCTCTCATTTTCTCTCTCTCTCTCTCTCTCTCTCTCTCTCTCTCTCTCTCTCTCTCTCTCTCTCTCTCTCTCTCTCCCCCTGTCCCTGTCCCTCATCCTCTCCCTCTCTCCTCAGTGTTTTGAAAGGGTCTCAGTAGAGTCAGTAATGCAGAGTCTGTGTGGAGAATCCTGATTGCTTTAGAAATGTCATGTTTAGAATCACTCACCAAAGAGTGCACGTGAGTCCATGTGTACTTTCATTGCTCCTCCTTCTCCTCCAGGAATCAAGATTTTCTTTCCTAGAAGGACAGGCTCTGCAGTGGCCCCCTTTCACAGAATTAGGGGCGCACATCCTGTACTGGGCCAATGCTTTTGTTTAGCTGGAACGTCTCCTCTGTCAGATTCAGATAGAGAGAGAGAGAGAGAGAGAGAGAGAGGGGGAGAGAGAGAGAGAGAGAGAGAGAGGTTTGGCACATATTCTTGCCAAAGTTCAGCTTATGGAGTTGTTTTTCAGCCGACACACTGCCTATGTAGACAACAATACCTAGAAGAAGTGAGGCTTTCCCTCCACAAAGTTGGGCCAATGTTGAGGGCGTCAGCTGTTGTGATTGATAGGATTTTGGGTGAATCGCAGGTTATTCTGGGATTGCGCAAGCCCGACAAGGTTACAAACACAGAGCTGTTTTTGTTTAGCCACAGTCAAATTCAAGGCCTATTTCGTCCAAATCGAGCACGCTTTTTTTTATCAATTATTGTAACAAAAACATAATCATGGCACAGATAGCCCAATAACAAGTTTAATTTGTATCCTTAGATACTTTTAAGTTTCACAGAAGAAAACCAGCACACATGTGATGTTGTTATAGAAGACATTTCAAACTGTAGATTTTATATATACTGTTTCCTGTATCCTGGAAGTTCTTCCATCCTACCTGAACATCTCACAAACATGTGAAGCTGTGTCATAAATCTCTTTCCTGTCTAAACAGGAAGTGGTTCCATCCTACCTGAACATCTCACAAACATGTGAAGCTGTGTCATAAATCTCTTTCCTGTCTAAACAGGAAGTGGTTCCATCCTACCTGAACATCTCACAAACATGTGACACCATGTCATAACACTCTTTCCTGTCTTAACAGGAAGTGGTTCCGTCCTACCTGGCGACTTCGCCCATCATGTCCGACGGTGCCATCTTGATCAGCGCGTCCTTGATGAGCAACAAGAGCTGCGGGCTCACCGTCCAATCTCTGGGCGCCGGAGGCACAGCCGGAGAGAACGGGAGCGGGGCGATGATGAAGAAGAGGAGGAAGAGGAGGAGGAAGGCGGCTTGGGCGGGCAGCGTGTGGCGGGAAGAGAGCGGGGAGTACTCTGGGGAAGAGGACATGTTCACCATCGACATCAGCTCAGATGAGGAGAGGGCGATGGAGACCAGCAGGTGAGAGACGGCTGGTGGAGGAGGAGGAGAGAAGAGGAGGCGGGGGGGGGGGCAGTACTTAGAGGAGGGGGGACGGGGTACGTAGGTGAGGACGGGGCAGGGGGGGGCAGGGGGGGGGGGGGGGGGGGGGGGGAGAGAGTGCAGAGGAATAAAGGAAACGGAATTGGATGATCTGTTCATTTTTGGGGGAAAGAAACTAGATTTTGGCAGAAAGTAGCAATTTTTTTTAAAAAATGTGAAATGTATTATATTAGGAGTGCTGTAGTACTACAAACCGCATGTCATAGTACGTCATGTTATGACTCTATAATACTACCTCAAGTGTTGTGAGGGAAAAAAGGAAACTGAAGATTGAGAGGAATACATGTGTCTGTATGTGTGGGCGGCGAGCTGAAACACAGTAGTTCACATTTATGGTGTTTATGTGCAACAGCTGCGATGTAAGTCACATGGCAGGCTGGAAAGAAAGGACCGTGTCATGTGGACTTTAATAGCCTTCAGATACAGGCCGGCTTACAATAATGCACACACATACACACTAAAAAAAACACACGCACACACACAACCTCCCCCCCCCCCCCCCCCCCACACACACACACACACTCCCATACACACATCCACACAC
The DNA here is from genome assembly GCF_902167405.1 of Gadus morhua. NCBI lineage: Eukaryota > Metazoa > Chordata > Actinopteri > Gadiformes > Gadidae > Gadus > Gadus morhua. The sequence continues at coordinate 8,057,931 of NC_044068.1, forward strand.
ACACACACAACCTCCCAACACACAGAAAGACACTCAAACAAATATGGAAACAGTTGTGTCAGCGCAATCACTTGTTCTTCTGAAACGTTGAATTGCTTTTCCACGAGCCTGCATAGAAAGAAACCAGTGATGTAACCTGTCCGGTGTGGGCGTCTGTCTGTCTCTCTGCCGGCTTTGTGCTGCTTCTGCTTTGTGGTGTCTTTATCAGAGCGAAAGCAAGAGCGGGAGCTGGAGATGCAGTAGGATAGAGAGAGAGATAGGATTTAAGCAAGCAGGTTGATCCTTCTTCTGTGCAGGCTCATGTTTGCTGCTGTGTTCGACTGACGTTGTGGAGAGGGGTTTGGATTGTGTTTGACCCCAACACTCACGTATTGTTGTTTTGCAGGTCTAGAATGACCTTAAAGGGAATAATATGGGACATTTAGGCAGAACCAGTGACACCAACACACTTCCTGCACCCCCTCAACTATGACCTAATTTACAAACGACTGCAAAATTTAGAGGAAGCATTTTGCTTAAGCTTATATCGTTGGGTATTATTATATTTTTGAAATTCGTTTTCGGTTTTCTATTCATGTAAAATCAAAAGAATGGCTGAAAAATGTCAATGTGTTGGCATTTAAACCACATCCTCTAAAAGCGTCTTTACGCACCCACATCCTGTAAAAGCTGCTGTGGTGGTCATTGTGTTCGATGTTACGAAAAATGTATGTGGTATTTCCTTGTTTTGAAATGTGTGTGTGTGTCGGTCTCAGGGCCCGTGAAGTATTCAGAGACGAGGGGACTGTCTGCTCTAACGGTGGCTCATACAAAACGTCCGGGGTTTACGCCCGTTCAGACGGAGACTGGAGTCCTAAACACAGGTACACACACACACACATGCACACACACAGACACAGACACCCGCACACACACATACACATATATACGCACACACACAAACACACACACACCCACACCAGCACACACACACACACACACGTGCACAAACAGTCGCACACCAACACACACACACACACACATGCACACACAAGGGCACACTCATTCGCACACACCCACATATACACGTACACACACACACACACACACCAACGCACACACACCCACAAACACACACACGTGAACACGTACGTACCCACACGACAACACGCACACAGCAATATCCCATTAATAAAAGCCATTAACTTCCTGTTGCAGCCCTAATGTCTCTCGGCCCAACACGCCCAAGAGTGACTCAGAGCTCATGACGAAGGCGAAGGAGTCGGCCAATCGGGACCCAGCGATGCACTGGGCCTGGGGGGAACTGCCCCAGGCTGCCACGGTAACCAAACCGTGACACTGTTAAGAGTGTCTCTCATTTGACATTTTGATCCGCATGCCTCAAGACGGTTTGAGGAAATATCTCGAGAAATACCCATTACCATTTGAACCTGGCACATTTGAATGGGAACAGAAGGTTGACGCGTTCATCATCCTCCCCTGTTTCTCCCCTCCCTCCCTCCCCCCCCCTCCCCTCCCTCCCCCCCCCTCCCCTCCCTCCCCCCCCTCCCCCCCCTCCCTCCCCCCCCCTCCCCAGCCGTCCTTCCTCCCGCTCCAATCCGAGCCGCTGTCTGGAGGCTCCCTCATGTCCATCCGGTTGTCCGACAGTACCCACTTCCGGGTCATCCCCCCGGACGCGGCCCCCGATTACGGCGAGATGCACCGCGCTGCCGCCGCCGCCGCCGCCGCGTCGCCAACGCCATCCCACGGCCGGGGGCTCGCCGCCACGGCAACAGCAGGAGAGGAAGAGGAAGCGGGAGGAAGAACCGTCCCTGTCGAGAGGCCGGTGGTCCCCGGCGTTGGCATGGAGAGCGAGACGGGGGAGGAGACGGGGGCGGAGTTAAGCGCGGCGGAGTTAAGGGCGGGCGCCTTGGCTGCCAGCGTGTTGTTGGAAACGGACATCATCACGGCCCATCCGCTTCCAAAGACGGATTCTCCCTCCAAGAAGAAAGGTAACAAATCGATCGTTATTATCCTTCCAAAACTCAGCATTTTATCTTGTTAAAGAAATGATTTATAGAATGGAGGCAGTGATGACAGCTGCTTGAAATTGAAGATTGTTGACTAATAGCATGCCAAGAGTTAGCTTTTCCGGGAAAAGAACACGAAATAGATTTGAATATTTATTTTTTACAAAAAACACAGAAGCTCATTTACAGCTCATTGTGGTTTGAATTCACTTCCTCGGTGTACAACTGATCTCTGAATGCAGATAAAAGGAGCCGCCATCTTGGCTCCGACGGCATCTACCTGGATGACATCACGGAACTAGAGCCCGAGGAGGCAGCGCTGTATTTTCCTAAAAGGTACAAAACAAACACAAACACACACGCAAGAATCAAACACGCAAACCAACACACACACGCACACAAACACACACAGAGAGGACACGCAAAACGTCGGCAAAAGCATTGGCATCAAGATTCAAAGATTCAATGGCTTGATTTGTCACTTACTCTTGCAGGATGTGCGAGTAAGTGAAAGAGAGAGTGAAATGTGTGAGTGACATACTCTGTGTTTCTGTGCTTAAAATAGAAATAAAATACAATAGAATAAGAATGGAATAA
>NC_044068.1:8068036-8184276 GCF_902167405.1 Gadus morhua
GAAAAAAATATATATTCTTATTTAAACTATAGATTGTTTTATTAGGTTCATGCCGTTTTAAACAGTGGGATACATTGAGAAAGTTAGCAATATTCAACGACCCATCGAACATATATTGCGGTTGGTACTTTTATTAGACATTTGTTCCTATATTTTTCACCTATTTTTTTAGAGATTCTTGTTGAACACTGAATGCAAATGTGCATGTCACTGTATATGTGAAACCATAATGCGTTAAGTATATATGATATTTTTCTGTATGTTTAAAGTATCGCGGGCAGTTGGTATATTACAAAGCACAATGCATGTGGAGGAAGGTATACTCGGTTGTGTATTAGATTTGGCTTCGAAAAATAAGTAAACCACATATTCTTAGAAAGAGAAAAAGCCTTAACTTACCACTTGCTGAATGACCCTTTGAGGATTCAGGTAACGAGTGGAAGCTTCTGTTTGTGTGTGTGTGTGTGTGTGTGTGTGTGTGTGTGTGTGTGTGTGGTTGGGTGTGTGTGGTGTGTGTGGTGTGTGTGTGGTGTGTGTGTGGTGTGTGTGTGTGTGTGTGTAACCGAGATGATATTCAAGACATGTTAGACATCATTCATAGTTTTTGTTTTATTTTTATACCCAAGGTCCGACATTATTTTGTATGAAGGCATGTGTTTTCGGTTTGTGGCCGCTACACCGTCAATTGTGTTGTATTTTTATATTGTCCTGTCGTTGTTACATCCCTCATCATGTCATTCATAGAAGCTCCTCCTTCTCTGTATATGTGCCATATATTTCAACAACAAAGTGTGTGCGTCTGTGTGTGCATATTTTTTGTTAGTGTGGTTGTGTGTGTGTGTGTGTGTGTGTGTTGTTTGTGTGTGTGTGTCACGTCTCTCACGTCTCGCTGCATGTATCCAATCTCCTGCCAAACACGTGTATTAATCCAGTGTGTAACTCGTGTTAGTAGTGTGTAACTGCTTGCATGTGTGAGCAAAACGTTACCTGATAGCCAGATATTTCTTTCACACATTCTGGTTAGAGATCAGTCCTTTCTGCTTGGCCAAATCAAATGCATTGGATGCAAGTTGATGTTAAGAGCTTCAAAACAAAGACGTGTTTTTATTACCAAAGCACTGCAGAAATGAGTAAAATTAAATGAGAACAATCGGAAATAACTTTTCTTTTGCAGCTGAAATCCGAAAGCACATGAACAGGGAAATTCAGTAACTGTCAATGTGAATTTCCTTGTGGTTTATTTAACTATTATGCATTCTCATTTATTTTAAGAATGTGACACTGAATATCACAAAGTATTGTAGGAGGACTGTGTGGTGGTTGAGTAGTGATAATAAGACTAATTCTTTCTATGAAAGAGGCCACGTGGCTGTCTTGACTCATCACTATTCACTGAAGTTATTTCTCCGCAGAACATTGTTTTTTTTCTTGACCAATTCACTGTTAAAACATTGTTATCAGAATCAATGAACTTGCCTTGGATTAATTCCCTGTCAATAATAAACAAATCTGTTCTGTGTTGATTAGTCCAGTCTCCTGTGATCTTCAACTTCCAACACATATCTGTCAATTATGTTTCAAAAATAGGGGAATGTTTTTTGTTTTTAGGGTTTCACATTTGAATTCAGACATCCTGAAACTTGCAGTTGGATTATGACTTTCCCTTTTAGAAGACTCCAGACTCACCTTTTCCGTCTAATTTCATTTTAAATCATACAGCTCCTCAATGAAGTCATGAGTTATCTGCGAACAATATTTATGAATTGGACTTTCCCTAGTAGTCCACCTGACAAAAAGGAGGACCGCCGTTCCTGCATCCTGGCTTCACCTCTTGAGGAGTGCCTAAAATACAGCCCTTACTATTGGTCCGGTATATTGTTTCTCCTTTTATAGCACCCTTGGGTGTCAGGCTGCATGCTTCACTTTACAAGTACAATGCAGGCAGACTGAATAAGCAGTTGCTACGACGAACCTACATCATGTCGACCCCGGTAAGAACGCTTTTATATATTGTAAATTCGCAGTTATCGAATGCTAGTAGAGTAGTCTTGGTTTTTTGTGTTGCCTATGCATTGTTTGGCCAGAGTTTATGCTGTTAATCGAAACGATAAACGAATAAGAGTGTATCATACGCGGGGCCATCCCCCTAGGGCAAAGTTTACTTTACCAAGATAAAGAAAACTGTTTATTTGTCGTTATCTTCTATCTACAGTCCAAAGAGCTAAGGGTAAACAAAGCCAGTCGCCAGAACGGTGGACAAGCAGTCACCTTCCCTGTATATTGGACTAGGGATAGGATCCGGACTTCAGCGTTATCCTGCTCACCGTAACGCATTTCGGTCCCTTACTTCCTATGATCTATGTACATCGCTTAACAGGCTCCGGAGAGAGACGAATAAGAACACAACAAGACTAACAATGAAAAGGATAATAAATGCGGAGTTTTGAAATTAATTTAGAAAAAAATAAAGATTCGAATTACATTTAAGGGGAATAATATTACACTGTTTAAAGTCCCTCCCTCTCTCTCGCCTCTTGCCGGTAACCTCATACGTGCTAAACCCATGCGACTGAAAGTCCCGCCCTCTCTCTCGCTTATATTTGGAGCACCGCTTTCATGGCATTCCTTGGCGAGATAAAACGCAAGAGAACGATATGTTACCTCCCCATATTAAACTATGGGAGACTCACAACTATAAACATATTAAAGAATATTCAGAACGGTGGCGAAAAATATATATCGATAAAAGTAGGCCTATACGATAAAATAGTGTATTCATCCCTGTTTCTGTGCTTTGCAACAACAATTAAGAAAACTAACAAGAAAGCAAGAGACCCCCCTAGCCCTTAACCCTAACACCTCATAAGCCTACGCATATATACCCTTCCCTCAGCAAAGAGACTCAGTCAATGATGAGGAGGAGTTTGCTGACATACTGGAGGACCTCAGGCGAAGCTGGGACCTCGGCCACGCCCTCAGGACCTTCAAGCCCTCCGTGCCCGACACCGGACCCCCACCCTGCAGCGCAGCTGAACTCACCGCCGCCGTACGCACGTCCCAGCACCTGCGATACCTCACCCAAGGAGGTGTGTGTGTGGGTGTGTGTGTGTGTGTGGTGTGTGTGTGTGTGTGTGTGTGTGTGTGTGTGTGTGTGTGTGTTGTGTGTGTGTGTGTGCGTGCTTTTTGCATTTTTTTTGTTTGTTTAAAGAAAACCCAAATTAATTAAATAAATACATTTAAGAACATAAGCGACGAATCTCCCCCTTGGAGTATTTACAGCGACATCTATGTGACCGGGTGCATCGCCTCAGCATACCACAAGAGTACAGAGACAGCCCCTCCCCGTTTCTGGTGCAGGTCGCCGTGGAGACGGGGTCCACGGTGGAGTGCGGTTGGAGCAGCAGGTGGAGGTCATCCTGAGCGAGATGTCCCAGAACCTGCAGATGAGCTCCATCCGGCTGCTGGGGTACGGCCTCAACAAGGCCATGAAGAGGCTCTTCCACGCGCGTCAACGTCAACATGGACGGGCTCCAAAGGGTCAGGGGCTCCACTTATACCTGCTGGACACTTTTCGTATTTTTTCATATTTTCCTTGTTTTCCTTTTTTCTTATTTTTACATTTTAAATCATTTTTGAATTTTTTCTTTTTATTGTAGTTTTTTGCTGTGAACCCCTTTTTTTTAAAAAAGAAAAAAGTGTTTGCAATAAAAACTCAGTAGCTAACTAGCAATCACCGTGTTAACATGAACTGTGACGGTGAGGGTGTTTTGTCAAAGGTCATGGTTCAAACCCCAAAGTCCGCAGGTGTCCTTGGGCAAGAGACCTCTAAACCCCAGCCTGTTCCTTTTAATGTATACAATAAATACAAAGATTATTTTATTTTTCATACATATGTGTCATAACTTTAAACAGATCACCACTATCACATTAGCACCATACACCAAGGATTACAACTGTGCTGTGTGTGGTTCTGTATACTAATGGCCTTGTGAATCGTTGCACCCCATAGCTCCAACCGACCGCCCAGGGCTACCCGGTCATCCTGATGCCCAACCACCGGAGCTACATGGACTTCCTCATCATCTCCTTCCTGTCGTTCACCTACGACCTGCCCATCCCGGTGATCGCAGCAGGAACTCGCAAGTATCTATTTCAATGTGAAAGCGTCGTAGCTTCCAATGTAGCGTAACACAAATATATAATATTCAAATAAATATAATCAAAGCCCTTGTAGACTTTTATTGGGGTTAAGGGATATACAAATACAATATATATAGATAATATATATATATATATATATATATATATATATTTTTTTTTTTTTATCCTTTATTTATTTAACCAAAGTCCCATTGAAATATTAGAAATCTCTTTACAAAGGGGCAACAAGATTTTATTTGCCTTTAAGCTATAGATATAGCTGTGGGTCAGATATTCTTTAATTTAGTTAATAGCAGCAGCAGATGAGTTACACAGTGCAGGTTTAACACATGCATCATGTGATTTCTACGTCAGACATGTCTTGGTGTATAGACAGTAACATGTTTATCTCTTTCTCTCTCTCCGTCTCTCTCTCCGTCATTCCAGCCCTTTCGAAAATGAAGTTGATGGGTGAGATCTTTAGACGTTGCGGAGCGTTCTACATCCGCCGCGGCATCGGTTCAGACAAGTTGTATTGGGCGTTCTGTCCGAGTATGGTCAAAACCATCGTACGGGTAAGAGCGCAGCCTTTTCTCACACCTTCTTTGTCGTGTGCATTAATAACAGCACAATAAGTACCGGCACAATAAGCCCTCAGCTTCGCCTGAAGTCCTCCAGTATGTCAGCAAACTCCTCCTCATCATTGACTGAGTCTCTTGGCTGAGGGAAGGGTATATATGTGTAGGCTAAGGAGGTGTTGGGGTTAAGGGCTAGGGTGTCTCTTGCTCTCTTGTTTGTTTTAATTGTTGTTGCAAAGCACAGAAACAGGGATGAATATACTAATTTCTTGAAAAAAACACACGATTAAAGATAGATATATGTTTACGCCACCATTCTCAATGTTTTTTTTTTACATGTTTATACTTGCGAGTGGAATCCTGCCGATATGTTCTGCTGTTTAGCCCCATTTCGGAAAAAATTAAGACGCTCTGAGCGATCCAAATGGATTAAGAACATTATGGAAATTCAAATTCTAGAATTCCCTTAGAATGACCGATCACTCCCAGGTTAACCCTCCTGTAACCACCTGCTCCTCTATGTGGGACCGACCCAACACGTCGCCGTGCAGCGAGCCTACGCGCCCCTGGAGTTCTATGTGGAGGGACTGCGCAGTCGCACTCTGAAGGCCCTGCCGCCCAAGCTGGGTGAGTGAAGACCCTCCCTTCTCCTCAAGCCCTTTGAGGACCCTTTTCCATGATAATGCAGGCTGTTGCAGGTGTGCTACATGTGTGTGCCTCCGTCTCCAGGATAGTCCCTGTGGTTCGGGTTGGGTACGGGAGTCCTAAGCTCAAAGGTTCCTGGGTCAAAACCGCAATGTCTTTAGCCCAAGCATGTGTGGACTGAAGCCGAGTTATATATATTTTTGAAGTTCCACGTCCAAATAGACTTGAGTCATACTGTATATGTATTTCCGCTCCTTGTGTTTTGGCCTATAGGTAGGCCTCCTTCAGAAAGATGTATTAAACCCTACCTGCTCATTAATGATAACAAAATAGCTTTGGATAAAAGTGAATGAATTTAAGTGTGTGTGTGTGTGTGTGTGTGTGTGTGTGTGTGTGTGTGTGTGTGGTGTGTGTGTGTGTGTGTGTGTGTGTGTGTGTGTGTGTGTGTGTGTGTGTGTGTGTGTGTGTAGGAATGATGCACATGGTGCTCGAGCCCTTCTTTAAAGGAGAAGTGTACGACATCACCCTGGTGCCCATCAGCATCAGCTACGACCGCGTGGTGGAGGAATCCCTGCTGGCCCACGAGCTACTGGGGGTCCCCAAGCCCAGGGAGACCACCAGGGTACCCTCTCCCCCGCACACGCAGACACAGACGCAGACACAGACGCAGACACTGATGCACACACCCACACACACACACACACACACACACACACACACACACACACACACACACACACACACACAACACACACACACACACACACACACACACACACACACACACACACACACAGATGCAGACACATACACACAGATGCAGACACACACACACAAACACTGATGCAGACACACACACACGTGCAAACGCACACACACACACACACACAACACACACACACACACACACACACACACACACACACACACACACACACACACACACACCACACACACACACACACACACACACACGCACCTGTCAAAACATGTCTTATTGGCTAGCTCTGATTCTGTAAAAAAAATTTCAATAACTAGTTTTGGGTTGATGTCCATGTTAATACTATCACTATCTGCTATTTTTTCCGTATACAGTATATAACTAATCGTGTATTCATTTCTCGCATCTACAGGGTCTTCTGAAGGCCAGCAGTGTCCTGTGGGAAAACTACGGCAGCATGCACGTTAATATCGGCCAGGCTCTGTCCGTGAGAGCGATGTGTCAGGGCAAGATCGACCGCAACCACTACAACCGTGTACCACGGTACGAAACACCACACGCTACTACATAGCTCCACGTGTGTGTAAGGATGGTGGTTCCCGAAATGTGACTTTAGGTGTACCACTCAAATGTCATCAAGCCCTTTCGAGTACAACCTCATATGGAAACGGTAAAAAATGGATGTGCATGCAGTGGCTGGGCAGATAGTGTCAGCTCTCCCTTAATGCATAATTATGAATTTATAATATTAAATAAATAAATGAAATTATCAGAAAGCTAAAATATCAGCATACCAATGGAAAACACACAATGTGATGCAAAATCTATCCTATTCTTTATTTTATATAAAGATTATTTATTCATTTATTTTAATTATCCTTGTAATTTATAGAAACTTCTATTTCTGTAAATGTGTCTATTTCAAGAATAGACAGTAAACCCACATACCACCTGCATTACCCTTGTCTACCACCAGGGTTAAGCATACCACATTTGGAAAAAAAAAAGACGTGTGTTGGGAGGCTATAATTATGCACCCACGGTAGACTGATCTTCCTCTCAGCATGAAATGTCAATGCTTGGACAAATTTAACAGATAAATGGTGAGAGAAATAGTGCAATGGCTCGGGAGGTCGACTCCCGAGGCAAAAGGTTCTGGGTTTGATTCCCAATGTCTAGTGATTTGTATACATGAGCAAAATGTTATTCCCCCTTCATCTCTTTTACTGAATTCAGATGAATCTGCTAAATAAGAAGGAAACACATTGTCATTCAATTCAATCCATTTTTTATTTTTCATCAAACTCCACTCTGGCGATTGACGATGGATCCTTAATCAGTTTCCTTCAAACTGATTCCCGACCCTACATTTTCCATCTAATTTCAATCCTCCTCTTCCCTCCCCCCCCCCCCCCCCCCTGGTCGAACCCCCTCCAGGGACCTACCCCAGAAACCCGGCGAGGACATGCAGGCCTGCGTCAGCCTGCTGGCGCACCGCGTGGTCCGGGACCAGGAGCAGGGTGCGGTGCTCAGCCCCTGGTCCCTCATGGCCACGGTGCTGCTCCAGAGCCCCGTCCCCAGCCTGGTCCAGGAGGGCCTGCCCTGGGGAGCCCTCGCCCAAAGGACCCTCTGGCTCCGGGGGCACGCGCTGGCCTTCGGAGCTCGTCTCAACTGGCCTGGTGGGTGGGTGGGTGGGTGCGGGTGGGTGCGGGTGGGTGGGTGCGGGTGGGTGGGTGGGATGGCTGGATGGATGAGTAGAGTGGACACGCGGATGCAGCTTCGTCCATGCAAATGCCCTGGCCTTTGTCCTGTTGAATGCAGCCCAATCAGACTCGGCCGGAGATTTTTTAGCCAATGGTATTCAAATATAGGAGAGACAGCCCATAATGGATACAGAATGAAGACATATCTCTTCTGGTGAAGTAATAAAGGGTTAGGGGTTAGTAATTAAGTAATTTAGCAGATATTACCACTCAAATATGAACTTAACTTTGACTTTTCAACCACACTCACAGTTGAAAAGGGATTAACTTCCAATTGATAATGTTTCAATCTTTTACAATATTACAGTTTAAGTATAATATATATAATGATATAAATTAAGTATAACACACAGGAATTATATAGTTAGATTTTTTCTTTTACTCCTTCCATACATAGACATTAATCCTTCATTACAAAACCATTGGGTTAGCTAAAGTGCAAAGCTATCGGATAACTATAGTCATGCATGCTAATTTAAACCAAGGCACGCTTCAGTAGCCCCCTATTTGGCCACTAGAGGGCATTAGTAAAACAACAACCTTGTATTGCAAAGGACGACTGCATTGCATTGCACAAGGCAAGGTAAGAGTTTAAAGACTTGTCCTCCTTCAGTGGCATCTGCCAGCAGCTCACTGCAGTACAGTAAATGCTTTTTGACTCGGGTCTGCTCTGAAGATCAGACAGATTAGATGAATGCAAGTTGGCACAAGCATTCAGATTCACTTAGGAGGCGTCCCTGGGGATTTAAACCCCCTAAGTCCATTACCCTGAAGGGACATGACTGAACCACCTCACAGTCCAGTGTGAGCACATACACACACATACAGACTTGTATGCAAGCACACACACAAACACATACACCTTCCCCCCACGTACACACACATTTGCACCCCCTCTCAATACACACACCCCAACACACACACATACAAACGCAAACACATACACCCTCCCTCCCCCTTCGCGCACACACACACACACACACACACACACACACACACCACACACACACACACACACACACACACACACACACACACACACACACACACACACACACACACACACACACACAGATACATGTACGCATACGGACACACACACACGTACGCATACACACACACACACATACCCATATGGACACACAATTACACATTTAGGAACACTCACAAGCTATTTGTAATGACAACTACAATGTACACTAACTCTTTACATTTCAGACAGACACACACACACACCACCACACACACACACACACACACACACACACACACACACAAAATCACCTCAACGCCACAAATCACATTTCTAAGGAGTCCGATACTTGCTCTCTCTAGGGGGGACCAGGGAGTCGGACGAGGTAATGTCATCCAACATGTCTCTCCATCACTCGGTGGCTCGTCGTCGAGGGGGCCGAGTCTTCCTGCTCGAGGAGGAGGGCTTTGCGGGGAGACGGCCAACCAGTGCAGAGGAGGGCGTGGCCTGGCGGGCGGTGGCGGTGCTCATGATGGCGTCCCACAGGAACCAGGCGCTGCATGTGTTTGCGCGGCCCGCCATGCTAGCGGTCGCCATGCACGTCACGGCAAGTCGGCAGAGACGTAAGTGTAGAGACGCACGCGCACGCACACACACACGCGTACGCACACACACACGCGTACGCACACACACACACACACACACACACACACACACACACACACACACACACACACACACACACACACACACACACACACACACACACAACACAGCAAACCCAGACAGATGGAATACACACGCACACACAAACGATCCCCTTTCCATCTCCAGGGGAGCTCCAGGCCTTCTTTGTCTTCCTCCTGGATGTGTTCTCAGTAGAGATCGTCTTCACGCCCGGCCAGTCCTCTCAGGTAACGCCCTGAGCAAGAGTTTCTATTAAACCATCTGATGATTTAATCATGTTTTCATGTTTTTATTTTTTAACACCATGTTTTATTATATTATTAATATTATTATCTTTATTATTATTATAGTTCCTCATTTGGTTAATATTTATTAAAAAAAACGCTCACGCCAATAAAGCATCTGGAATTTCGGATCATGTGATTGAACTCGTGTTATTACCTACTGTGTAAGTTGCCGAGAGATACGTGTAGGTTGCCTATTTGGCACCATATCTTTGAAATATTGCAGCGCCTTTTGTCTTGTCCAGTCATTGGCTGACACTCATTGAAGTTGAGGAGGCTCTTTACTAGTGGTCAACGTATTCCATTCTACTGCCTGCGGAGCCAGCTGGGAGATAAACGTGTGCCGATCACGTGTTTATCAGGACTTTGAGGAGGCGTGCTCCCTGCTGGGGAAAGCCGGAGCCATCCAGTGCTGCCAAGAGGAAATATCCGTGACTGACGCTGGGCAGCAGACCATGACCTTCCTGAAGACACTTCTACAACCCTTCATGGACTCCTATCAGGTCACATGCCGGCATATAGTACCCATTGATTGGCTCACTGATTGGTCAATGACGGCCTTCTACCGTCTGTTATTCCTGAATAGCAAAAGGCTGCTGTGAATAACAGACCGTTGCTATGGACGCAGTTCCAACCGTACAATCTAATTGACAATTATTGATTTATTTTGTGCATAGTCGTCATGATTGGTGAAGTTTGGCTCGCTGTACATTATCCCCTTACATGAGACCAATGTATTTTGTATTGATAACATCTAAACTGTATTTTAATTTTAATTTTTTTATTTATTCAAACGAGACAATGTTTGATTTTTTGTTTTTGTTGCTATGTTTAGGTTGTGTTCAGTCATCTGTGTGAAGCGGGAGACAACACGTTCTCAGAGAAACAGTTTGTTACCTCCGTACGAAAGCTAGCCACCAGCCTCATCCTCTCAGGTAAAATAAAATGATTAACCGTTAAAAAGGATTATTCCAAAGATCTGTGTGGAAACTGGAAACATTAGAGTGATCTCAAACAAAATCGCCCGGCATAGATTATCACCATGTATGTTGTTTTTTTTATTTTAAACTAAATTACAAGTGACACTTTATGACACTAATCTTATGTCGGAATAGATTTTTCCTCTGCTAGTTGAGATCCCCTTCGCACAGTTTATCCGCTTTATTATCCCCCCCTCCCATAGGTGAGCTTCAGACCTATGAAGCCCTTTCCTCCGACACGCAAAGCAACGCTCTGTCGTCTCTGCTCCGGCTGGAGGCGGTGACAAAGTTAAGGACGTGAGTGATGAGCTTAGCACCTGCAGGGCAAAGCGGTTTGGGCCCTAAGCTCCTCTGGTGTGGGGCAGAGTGAACGCTGTCTGTCGATTCATCTGATGTTCTCCTGTTTCAGGGCTGAGCGGACAGAGTACAGCGTTAACAAGTCATCCGTACAAAGAATCGCAGACATGCTGTGTACGTAAGCTATATCGTCTGCCGTCACTGGAATCACTTTGTGTTTATATTATATACTTTTTCTAAAACCAAATCTTCATTGATTATCTTAATAATAAAATGCGTGTTTCCTGACTGGAAAGGTATTCTAACAGTATTGAAGCATGTTTTTAACCATTTTGAAGTTTCATGTTTGAATGTATTGTTCTTACTAAGCTTTATAATTTCCTTGCTGTTGCTTCCTCCACTCTAGGCGGTAAAATCCCACTTCAGAGTGTCCAGACAGCCCCCGACTCCAGGCTTTAGACAACCATACTTTCCCTCATTCACAAAGGAGGGATCCATCTGCAGCCTTCCATCCCCACCACCCTCCTCTTCCCCTTCTATCTCCAGTCCTCAGACGAAGTGCCTACTCTAATACCAGGCTGTGCTCCACATTTGGCCACCTCCCCTTACTTCCTGTCCCTGAGATGTTGTGGAACTCATCAAATTGAACACAGCAACTTTTTAAATTAAGACAACCGTTCTTGCTGCAATACTCTTTTCTCAAATGATCCCCAAGATGTTGGTGTTCCCCTTGTGCCTTAGTTATGTGTATCAACTATGTTATTCATAGGCAACTTGACCAAATCACTTTCAGTTTCTATGAATACATGTTCAAGTGCTTTCAAAAAACCAGAAGGACGGCTGGTATTGGATCTAACAATTGATTTGTGCAATTATATGACATAATCCAGTAGTCCAGAGGATACAAACCTTCTATAACACATTGTGATATCTGAATAGAAATCTTTGTTTGAGATATTTATTTTTGATTTCTGTATATCATGTAATAAAGGATGTAATAAAATTAAAAGCACCTTAATTGCACGTCTATACACTTCACACACTGTGTTGTACAACCAATGTTTTTCATACATTTTGTGTTCCGTCCCAGGTTATAAAAGTCGTCTTCCTTTCAATTAACAACTATAACAACCTTTCAGCACAAATAACCCCTTTTAGCAGATACACGAAGGGCCCTTTAATGCCAGTAGCCAATAGAAAGAATTATATTATACGTAACCCCATTATGTTATCTATATACAGGTGGCACGTCCACTTTGATGCGCAGAGCAGTGACTGGGTCTTGACAGAACACCGAGATGTACTCCAGCACTTTGGAATTCATCTTTTTCTCCGTCTCTTTCGCGCGGTGGCGCTCTTTGTCCCACCTGTCCTTCTCGCCGTTCATCTGCGAGAATAGATTCGCCTGAATGGTGCGTAGCGTCGCGGCCAGCACGTAAAAGCCCCCTTGCAAGGCGTGGCAGAGCGCCGCACCTACGCTGAGCGCCGCGCACATCAGATTGGGCACCGTTTCGCACACCACGCACATCGCTTCTATGAAGTGGAGCGTGCCCTTCCGCGCGGGGGGTGGGTGGTGGCTGTGCGGTGGGTATCCTTGGGCCGAAGAGGGAGCGGGCTGCTGGGCGTGGTTGACGAAGTATCTCGCGCAGTCGGCGAAGTGGCTCGCGGCGCGGCGCAGCGGGAGGAGCGCCAAGTAGAGGTGGCATGCCGCCTTGGTGAGCGCGTGGAAGAGCAGCCGCAGCTCGAGCACCGCGTGGCCTGGAGATAAAGAGGGCATCGAGGTCAGAGAGTCAAGTCTGATTAACACAAACAGCGTCTGCCACTGGATTAAAGTTAGTTTCGCCGTAGTGGGCTTCACTCTTGTTTCACCCACGCACACGAAGCGCCAAAAGGGCAGGGAGATGGCCGTGCAAGGTTATGGCTCGGCAGGACCCCAAGATTTCACATTAGTTGCCAAATCAAGTTAGTTTGTTCAACGTTTGTGTGTGTGTGTGTGTGTGTGTGTGTGTGTGTGTGTGTGTGTGTGTGTGTGTGTGTGTGTGTGTGTGTGTGTGTGTGTGTGTGTGTGTGTGTGTGTGTGATTGCGCTGGCGTGCGTGCGTGCGTGTGTGTGTGGACGTGAGTAGTTCATTGTAGTGTGCGCAAAATAAATTTGGGAGATTTCATTTCTGACATTTTCTTTCCTTAGGATAAATTCAGGTCATAGTTGACGTATCCTTAAAAATACCAACTCTTAACACTCAAGGCATAGTCTAGAGTCTAAATAGCGAACAGACTTGTATGTTCTCTTTTTAAATCCCTATAGACGCGTGGTGCGGTGGATAGATTTAAATCGTTAAGCTACCAATTGAACGATGCATTGCTAATTGTCTATGAAAGCTGTTTCATACCGCAGTAGGGCGGAAGACCACTGCCACATTCTTCCATTGACGGAGGAAGGTTCCAAATCTCTGCTAACCATTGTCTCTTACCGTCTATAAAACACAGAAGCCAGAGCAAGGCAATACTCGCAGCCAATGAAGTCCACCAATCCATGAAGTCCTCTCGGAAACAAAAAAGTTAATATAAAATAAATACGAATGAAATGTATTTCCCAAGGTAGGCCTATGCCTGGCTGGTCACGCTTTCTGTCTCTCTGCTGCTAATACCTAAACATGAAGACGCCTGCTAGTATAGCTTTCTCTGCAGGTGCCGTCGGGACAGAAGCCTAGCCTAATCGTGAATGTTAAAGGTGTAAGTTACCTACTGGGTGTCACCTGCGCATTAAGGTCGCTCGGCTACTACTGTGGTGGTGGAGGGGCGCGTGACAGAGTCATGATGTGTGAGCGTAGTGGGTTCGTATATGGTTCGTTTCTGACATGCATATAACAGCCAAGATCTTCTAATACATTTGAATACATAAGGCCAAACAATTAAACATGCATTGTGCTTGTTTGAATATGGCCTATTTCAGAAAATACTACTTTTTATTTCAACTCTCCAATCTAAAGTTGCAGTGCATGATAGTAGGCCATGTGTTTGGTTTATTTTGTTTGTCACACAACTCATTTATTGAACCCTTGTTTTTGTTTTCGTGTGATCTGAACAAAATAAAACCTTTCAGGTTTCAGTTGCCTTGTTTGCTCGAGTGACGCGCTGCTATGGCCCCGACCAATCAGCCCGTTACCTGGGCCAAGGTGGGGAATGGGCGGCTGGTGGTGGCAGCTCAGCAGGTGTCTCCCCCGCATTCAGGCATCGCCAGGTGATTCCATCTCTATGTGGAGGTGCTCGTCAACCGATCTAACCCCCCTGCTGGTAATGCGATTATCCCATCCGTCTTTTTTAGGCTCTCACTATTTGTTTTAGCGATGGAATTCAACTTTAATGTCAACACCATGGTAAGAATGGAGGCTAAACTATGAATTCTTATGGAATTCTGTTACTTTCTATCATTTTACAGTTCAGGCATGCAACGAGATGGAAAAACGTGGCTATAGATGTGATCACTTATCTGAGCTTTCTGAGCAAAAGGAAACATCCATCACATAATTTAACAATTTATATTACAATTAAGTGTGCTTTAATAGCCTATTTTTTTTCAAGTCTGCCTGCGTTAGGCTATACAACCTGGATATATGACCAGACAATATGTACGATACAAATGAATTGTTTGGCATTCAAAATGATATATTGTTGTGTTAAGTTATATGTACGGATGTAGCAGATTGACATGGTTCAAATGCTTTTCACTAGAGACCATGATGGGATTTCCCCATTGTGCCCCTGCAGACTTGGGGAGTAAACCTCCCTCTAATCTTCCCAGTCTTACAACCTCATAAGGTGGAAAAGCCTTAAGCACCTCTTATCAATAGGTTCCTATGATTTGTGTTGCCAGTTCATCAGTTGCTATTCAATATTTATTTTATTTTATAGCGACCTTATGGAAAAAACGTATGCAATAATGTATGCGATGTAGGTTGATTGCAATGTATGTTATAAATCTTCCCAGTCAGGTTTTATTGGACAACCTCATGCGACCTTATGGAAAAGATTGTCCTTACTTGATCCTTTTAACCTTACCAGCAAATGAACGGAGAAAATGGCTTGATGCAACTCTTTTTTTTTATTGAAAATGAATTAATTTACAAAATCGTTGGCATAAAAATTACAATTGCGCTTCTCAATTTACATACAAGGCACAATGAATAAAATGATAACTTAAATTTTATAAAATAATGGGACAAATTATAAAAATAGAGAAAAATAGTTGAGATTTTTCTTCTTTCATAAACCTCCATTATACCAACTACCAAGCGAGGCAGGGAAAACATAGCTTAGCTCTGTGATTGTATAAAATGATATATAATATTCCAATGGAGGAGAGTGAAGGCCTATTTATTTATTCCTTATGAGCATGGGAGTGAAGCGCTGCTCTGTTTAACTTTCTGTCAGCCTTATTGTTAATTCAGATAGTAGGGGTGTAGTGGGGGTGCAAGCGTGCGACAGCCAGCAAACAGGTAGATAAAACGTTGTCCAAATGTTAAATAAAATGGATGCATGTTTTAAATCTCCGTTGTGGAACTTCTGTCGGCGCGGAGGGGAACAGGGCTCCGCACGAGAAGCAGTGAGGATTTATTATGGATTGGCTGGCTCTCTCATCCCACCATGAGGCCATTACAGTTACTACAAGTACTCAACAATGTTACACATGACGATCAATTGTCTCAAATTAGTTGTTTATACAAATATAATATATTCAGGCACGTAGGCTATTCAGGATTGTTGGAGGCCGAAAACAAAGAACCAAGAGGTATGGATATGCTGAAATGATCGAGGGGATTTGGGCGATCTGTCAAATATTTAGACCGGAGCGGGAATTATTATTTCTTATTTTCTATCTATTTTGCAATTTTTTTGCTTATGTTTTCTTTTACTTATCTATTATTTTATTTTATTGTATTACAATGTTTACATGTGAAGCACTTTGAGTCTGCCTTGTGCTTGGAAAGTGCTACATAAATAAAGTTGCCTTGCCTTGCCTTGGTGGGCACACCAGATTTAAAGCCTCTTGGGTTCTCTGAGGCGGACTTGTGATTTGTTTAGCAATGTTGGCTTATTTGCATAATCGTATTTTCGTAAAAAACCGGCCAAACCCTGCCATTTTTTATATAATCAAAACTAAAATATTATCATAAGGTCGGGCATCATTCAGGAGTATTATGTATTTGTATCCAGTATAACCAAATTGTATAACCAAATTTGGGCATACGAGTCGGTACTTTCAAGGTACAGAACAATCTATTCCGAAGGACACAGCCGCCGTAGGTTTGACCACTAGTTATACCATCCCATGTGGTCACAGCCATCTTAGACGGAGCATCGAATGCTACCGCCTACTGGCGCTGACGAGACGCGGGGCCGCCATCTTGGAGTGGTCATCTGCTCCACTCAGTGTAATCCGTTTGGCTGGAGCAATGAACTGTCAGCGCATTTAATTAATCATAACTCACTGAATACCACTGATTTTCATGCGTTTTTTTGTCATACGTGTAGCTATGATAAAGGCCACATGGTTTGGCGTGTTTTATTATTCAATACCAATTATACCAATAGTACGGTAATGTTAAATCGTGCATGTGAAAAGTAATCCCCCGATTCCTATTATGGATTGTCCGCCGATTTGAGCAGGAATACGCTGAACAACAGTCCGGCATCCTGTTTCTGCTGCTGTTGCAGCTCCCGGTTGACCACTCCAAGATGGCGGCCGTATTTCTCGCGTCCCAGCAGCCAATGCTCCGTCTACCTATAAGATGTCTATGGTCACAGCGGGATGAGCAATACTTTGTGGAGGCCGCCGTACTTCCTATATCGAACGTAAGAACCACAATAGGGATGTTGATTAAAGGTTGGGTAGGTGATTTGCGAAACGCCAGCAGATTTTGAAAATACACAACTCAAATGGTCCTACCCCCTCTCCTTCAACGCTGACTCTGACTCCACCCATTCCAAGTACCTGGACGCGCAATCATGCACGAGCGCGAACAGAGATGCGCGAGAGCGAGCCAGGCTAGCGTAGGTTTTCGTTTAACAACATGGCACTACATTCAGCTGTAAGTTGCACCCAGTACCGCGGGAAGTAGGAGTGCTGGGGGTGCTGCAACACCCCCTGTCCGAGGCCCTGTCTTATCACAGAAAACGATCATTTCTAAAAACTCCGGCCAAAGTGGAGATTTCTGAAAACGCCGGTTATGTGTTGTCGTGTCAACGGGGAGAAACGGGATTTTAGGTTCTGAAGCGTCACATTATGCACCAGGAAATGCTTAACGTCATGTGAGCGCCCGCTGTACCGTATTGGTCCGAATATAAACACAAACCCCATTGTAAGACGACCTATATTTGGAAAAAAGATTTGAAGACCAGATCCGTTTTTTATGAATAAATAAATTGTATTCATTGAAATAATATACGAAAATAAAAAGGCATCGAATAAAACACTGCATTGCCACTAAACAGTAGTGCAAATAGGCCGTACTGATGTGTACACCAAAGACTATCCCTGACACTCCTCTGCCCCGCTGTGTTCGCTCTGGCTGTGGTCGCTCCGAACTGTTTCGGCCCGTGGCAAAGCGAGTCATCCTCGCTGCTGTCCAAGGCATTTTGAGACGCAGCATTTATTTAATGCTCATATGACCTAGTGCTGAAAAAAGGTTATATGAAAAAGTGTGAGGGTAGCGGTGGTGCGCTAAACTTGTTCTGTGAGCAGCTGGATGTGAACGATCGATTTTCAACTGTCCGCGCATGCACTGGTGTAATTGAGCTGCGCTGCTATACATCTTTTTTTATCAATGTAACGAGTTGCGAGTCTAGTGCAGAGTTTTTTTTTTTCCCAGCACCCCCTGCTGAGAATACGTTCTCGCTGCAATGGTTGGACCAGATGTTATAAACATTAAACGGTCACATAAATCATTACTATTTTTAGAAAATGTATGTTTGTTTCATATAAGTGTATTGGAAGTCCTGGTTTTCACTAGGGTTGCCGCGGTGTGGACATTTTCACACCGAGTAATACACTCGTCTCCACACCGGTATTACCGAGTATAAACGGTATAAACTTTGAAACTAGGTCAACCGCCACACAAGCATCGGTTTTTAGACCCTTCTCGTCCTTCAGTTGCCGCCAACGTTCGAAAGCAGCGCCTAGGATTATTCTTGATTTCAGTTTTTCTCTTTCAGCGTTTTTATTATCAATTACTCTCTGAAAAAGAGTTTTCCTTCTCTTTGCTGGTGGTGGTGGTGGTGGTGGGGATGGTGGCGTCTTGTCTGCCATGGAAATTGTCTTCTACTGCTAGGTCCAAATGTGGATTAACTAGTTCCAGTAGCTACCGCAGGATAACAACAAACAGGAGCTTGCTCTGGGTCACGAGCTCTGGGTCACGAGTACTGCACGAAGGGGTCGCGCGCGGGGCGCGGGGGAGGGGGAGTGCAGTACGACCGTTTGATTGACGTACTTACTGTCCAATGCAACTCGGTGGCAATGGAAATGATTGGCTGGAGTTTTTCGAGCCCTGCCCGTTCCACAGATGATTGACTTGTTTAATTTTCATGACAGTACTTCTAACTCAGTGGCTGTAAGCGGGTTATGATAAGGATTTCAAGTAATTTTGCAAAAATGGCCAAAAAAGCAAATCACCTATACAACCTTTAAGTAGCCTACTTTTATTATTGATACTTCTATAGTGCACAATGATTTAAAAACAAACCAGAATATTTAATGGCAGAAACACATATATTTTTTAATATTGATGAAATTCCCAACATCCTACTGATATCAAAATTAAACCCTTTAAAATCCCAACACAACACACCCTTTCTTTGGACTTCTGAATTTGCTTTGTATACCAGGACTTAAAATGGTTGTGAGATCACCATGCAAAGGTAACACAGGTTGTCAAAATCAACTCCAGAGGCGGTGTACACTACATTAAATATAGATTAAAATATACCCTTCCTGAACCCCTCCTGCACCTTCACCTCCCTTACTGTACCGAGCGGTATATTGTTGTTTCTCTTTTTTCTGTCAAATGTACATATTGCAAGTCGCTTTGGATAAAAGCTAAATTCCCTAAATGTAAATGTGGCTATGTTGTCAACTAGATCTCTTGCTGAAGCGTTGTCAAGACACAAGCTTCGCTCTTACCTCATTGGTTGTCAACCGATATAAAGCAAGGGGCGTCGTATGCTATTGTGTCTGAAACATTTGAGACAATCCAATTTATTCTACAGCAAAGAGCTCTTCATTTCTCGCTTTGCTGGTCCTGTCCGTCCTTCACAACCAAATGGAGTTGTACGCCAGTCACGCCTTCCTTGGCCATTTTGGCGGAGAGCTGGTGTAGAGAGACACGTGTTAATAGCTCTTCATGGATTATTATTTCTTCATCGTTTGCATGTTTACATCGTTTACCAACATCTGATTCAATCACTAACATCTACTTTTTCAAGCAATTCAGCATTTGACAATGCTTTACATTTGTTGCATGGCACTTCTAACCCAATTAAAATGCAAATGGAGAAATTTGAAACTAGAACTAGAAACTAGACTAAAAAATCCTTTTCACCCTTTGCAAATATGTAATATCATAATATGAACGTAGAAGCCCGAGAAAATCGACAGTTTGTTTGATTCTGTTCCTGATTATGGCGATGCATTAGTGCCATAATTCACTAATGTGATAAAAGATGCATTCGGGCGTATCATATTATTCCACACGCGTAGATATTAACTGCGAGCGCGCAAATGATCTCTGCGCTTGCAAAACAGCCTCTCGCTCGCGCAAATTACCTCAGCGCGCGCAAAACCTTTCGCGAAAAATGTTTTTACGCTCTTGCTCGAATTTGATTTTGGCACTATGGGGGAGGGAACCAAGGCAGGGCGGGCTTTCCTATGATTGGCCGTTTCTGAAGCGCGATATTTGATTGACATCCCTCCTCAGCCCTCCTCTCATTCAATTCTGAATTGTACAGTAAATGGCTGAAACGATAGTTACTTATTGTAACTCTAGATTCTATGAGTATAGGCGCAGCCTTTTAAGGCTATCGCTATTGGGTTATCCCTAGGCATGAGCCGTAGCACTGAAAAATGTGTAATCCCCGACCACCAACAGCGTGGGCCTCAATTACGTCCGTGTGCGGCGTGCCTCAACGACGTCCGCATTTCGCAGATATAGTCGGGCGCCGGCGGACGTTCTGCTCCCAATAAACAGCTTTTCTTCAGCTATTTAAAGGACAATGAGGCCGACACTTAAAAGGCTGCGCCTATACTCATAGAATCTGGAGTCACAATACGTAACTATCGTTTCAGCCATTTACTGTACAATTCAGAATTGAATGAGAGGAGGGCTGAGGAGGGCTGTCAATCAAATTTCGCGCTTCAGAAACGGCCAATCATAGGAAAGCCCGCCCTGCCTTGGTTCCCTCCCCCATAGTGCCAAAATTAAATTTGAGCGAGAGCGTAAAAACATCTTTTGCGAGAGGTTTTGCGCGTGCTGAGGTAATTTGCGCCCGCGAGAGGCTGTTTTGCGCGCGCTGAGGTAATTTGCTCGCGCGAGATGCTGTTTTGCGAGCGCAGAGATCATTTGCGTGCTCGCAGTTAATATCTACGCGTGTGGAATAATATAATACGCCCGAATGCATCTTTTATCACATTAGTGAATTATGGCACTAATGTGTCGCCATACTGATCAGCTCAAAATAGCAACAGGCGAAGTCACTTGGCAGAGCGTTTTATTGAATTCAGTCCCATCACACATGTTAGTTTATGTCACTAACTGCGAATAGACTCAAGTTAAGCATGCAATTAAATCTGTTGCTTTGTCATTTAAAATATTTTCAACCTCAGGAACTAACTAACCTGTTCCAAAAACTGCCGTCGAACCTCGGGATCTGCCATGTCGGCTTTGGTGCTGACCTTTAACTTGAAGGTTGAGCGTAGTTTCTGCAGTTCCTGGCAGGCGACATAATGCAATTCTTCACAATTCAGATCGTCATAATCTGCTCCAATGAAATTCATTGCAACACAATTTTGACTGCCTCTAGCATTGTTTGGCTGGCCTGCTTGCCAATTAAAGTAAGTGGCTATACTCCTGTCAGACCAGTGGGACCATGGAATTCTGTGGATCCCGATCCATAACATTATATCCCAATCATATTATTTAATAAAACATGGATAAGTTACCTTGGACAGCTTAATATCATTATGTTCAATGTCAATGTTTGTCTTTACCCATATTTTACTACAACTACTTAAACTTAAAGAATCAATTATAGATTTAATGACATACAGAAACACGACATGTCTTCGTTAGAATGGAAAGGGGATGGGGGTAAAACCTGAGCAATGTCAAACTGCTGTATTTATAATATATAAATCCAGCCCACCATTAATGCAGACTGCATTGAATTCACCGTTGCAGGGTACATCAAGCCACAACCCTGAGTTAATCTTAATCATTGTACAGTTTTCGACTCCTGCTCTGTTGTTTGGTTCAGTCTGCCGCCAATTGTCATAGTCTTGACCCATTTTGTAGTCTTGGTTGCCGTAGGACCACTGCCATCTGGTGCGGTCATCATAAAGTCCGATCCATGCGGTGTCAATGTCATAATCGGACCCTCTTCTGGATGCTTGCAGCCGCTCTAGGTCTTCCAGGTTGTCTATGGTCGCCAGGTCATGAAACTGCTCCCTGCAGTATCGCTGAGCATCAGTCCAGCTCATCTTCTGATCCACGTGGTGGTAGAGTTTGGTGATGGGAGACGCATGGTGTCCCACGAGCCCTGCAGGGGAAGCCGTCACAGCAAGAACAAATACATATGTATTACAATCTCAGCATGGGTACCCCTAGTGGGGATCAAACCGCTAACCCTGACAGTGTTAATGTCATGCTCTGCAGTTGAGACAGACCGAAGCACAACTGGAAAACTTCCACAAACAATCGCAGCTTTGTTGGGTAAATATATACTTGGAAAGGGTGTGAACTGTCTCACAAACTTGCCCTATTACACAGACGCATGCATTTTACCTGAAAGGCTTAAGAAGAGAAGTATGTTCTTCCACATCCTGTAAAATGAAAATATAACATACAAGCACTTTAGTGTCTCTGTCATCTAACCAAATGTATATTGATGCATGTTGAGCATAAAATAAGAAAACAAAGAATGCAATGGTCATATCACACAAGCTTAGATATCAATGTATGCATATCACTAACATACACTAAAAACATTTGTAGTACTGAAATGGTTTGGTCCAACCTTTCTTGAATAGCACCTCAACCATCAGCCTTGTTTTTTAATTCCGATCCGTGGACATGTTTCCAGTGCAATGCCCGACTGCATCAGACATGTCTCAAATTGTATTCACCCAACAACCAGCCCCCACAATAACCTATTATTTACTTGAATTAAATTCATGCAAACCATTGCAGCCAGACAGCGGGCTTTAAAAGTGATTAGGCAAAGATATTCAGCCTATGCCTAATGTCCACATTCTAAACAGTCTTAATGAATCGTTTGACCTTGTGAAGAACAGGAGTAACAAGCCAATGTTTTCCATGGTAATGGTTACCATTGAACGTTTAATCTAAAGAATTGACATTGTCAGGTTATTTGTAGTCAGATTTTTTGTAGTAGGTTTTCACCTCCTCCATTCATTCTTTGAAAAAGTTTCATATTTTCAGGTGTACGAAAAAGGATCAACATGTTGTAATAAAAATAAGGTGACATCATTGTGGGCGTGAGTGTGGATGATGGCGGGTTTGAGGAGCCTCACCTGCTGAGTCTGATTGGATGCTGGGTCTGGGTGAGGCTGCACACCTGTAGCCCATTAAGTAATCAGTGTGCACAGGTTAAACCAGCCATCTCCACACACACTTATGAGGAATGTGATGAGATGTTTGACTGTTAGGGATTGGGGAGTGAGCTGTTCAGCTTTAAAGACTATATATGTAGCTATGATTAGATCTGTGTTTGATTATGGGTGTATAGTGTATGGGTCAGCCGCAGTGTCTCTCTTGAGAAAGCTGGACGTGATTCAGGCAAAGGCATTAAGGGTATGAAGTGGGGCTTGTAAATCATCACCAGTGCCTGCTCTGCAGGTAGAAATGGGGGAAATGCCACTGGAGTTGAGAAGGAAACAATTGATGGGAAACTATTGGGCAAATTTGCGAGGGCACAGTGAGTCTCACCCCACAAAAGGAGTGTTGAAAGAGTGCTGGGTTTATGGGAAGTGTGAGAGGAATCATTTTGGTCGGGTGGGGAATGATATAGCGAAAGAGTTTGGTGTGGGTGAATTGAAGCTTAGTCCAACAGTGGTATATCCAATAATGCCGCCATGGAGGATGGTGTGGACTGGTTTGTGTTGGATATAAAGAAGAGAGAGGGAGAACAGATAGACCTGGCTAGTGTTTTTAATATACATCTTCTTATAGAGTGCAGTGAGTATGTTCATGTTTTTACAGATGGTGCCAAACAATCTGAAACAGTGACAGGGTTTGGAGTAGCTGTTCCATCAAAAAGAATAGAGGTTAATAGTGAACATCGGATAATTTAAGCGTGTATACAGTGGAGATGTTGGGGGTGCTGGTCGCATTAAAATGGGTGGAATCAAGTACAGTGGAAAAAATTGATCTGTACAGATTCAGCATCAGTTTTGGCAAGTATGAGGTCGTTTTACTCAAGTAGTCGCCAAGGTTTGTTATATGAAGTTCTACAGTCAATTACGAGAATCGTTCAGCAGGGGAGGCAAATACAATTTTTATGGGATCCAGCTCATGTAGGGGTGAAGGGAAATGAGAAAGCCGATAAGATGGCGAAGAAGGCATTGGAGAAGGAAAAAATATAAATGAATATCAGTTTAAGGCCCCGTCCACACAAAGCCGAAACGGGCGAAACCGTTACGGTTTCGATCTATCCGGTTTCGAAGTATCTCCGTAAAGACGAAGCCAAGCGAAACCGGATAGATCTGTAGAAACGCTGTAGTAAACATTCCAGGCCCATAAGGGGCGCTGCTTCTGGTACACAAATCCAGAAGAAGAAGAGGCGAGCATGCGCATAAAGGCTGCCCCCCGAACCACTAGCAACACAAACAAACAGCTCTTCTACGATGGCGAACTAGATTCTCAATAAATAATGGCTTAGCAACTCAACAAGGGACATGATACGCTGCAGAACGATTACAAGCTTGTAGTCCGCCATCATCTTTTTTGTTGTGATTTCTGAGACTCCGCGGGCTTAACAGCCATTGGCTAGGAGGTCGAGGGGTGGGATGATGACGTCATGGTTTGCGGTTTCAGTCGGTTTCAGGCGTCCACACGAAACCAAAACGAAACCGGATAGATTTGAAATTGAAACCACCTCCGAGGGTGGTTTCAGAAGTTTGCGGTTTCGGTCAGCGGATTCACCGGCTTCGTGGGGACGGAAGGCCGAACCGTACAAGACCTTTGCGGTTTCGCCATGAAATCGGCTTCGTGTGGACGGGGCCTAAGTAAGGCAGAAGTTAAAAGTCTGATTTGGGATAAAGTTAACAAAATGTGGCAAGACAAATGGGACAGTGAGGAGAAAAGGAGATATTTATATAATATTCAAAAAAGTGTTAATGTTAAAATAAGGTATAGTGGTCAGAGGAAGGATGAACCAATTTTGTTAAGGTTGGGGCACAGTGCACTAAATAAAACAATGAAATTGATAGGAAAACACCCCACAACAGTGGTCAGAGGAAGGATGAACCAATTTTGTTAAGGTTAAGGTTGGGGCACAGTGCACTAAATAAAACAATGAAATTGATAGGAAAACACCCCACTGGATTATGTGAGGGGTGCCAGGTAGAGGAGACAGTGGAACATGTTTTAATGAATTTATGGGATGGAGAGGGAAAGTATGAAAAATCAATTGAGAGAATTGGGTATGCAGGAGTATACTTTGGAACATATTTTAAGATTAATGAAGAGGAATTGTGTAAAAGTATTGTTTGGCTTTTTGAGAGAAACGGGGTTATATGATAGGATATAGAGTGGAAAGAAAGTGTGAATGAGTGAGTGTTTGGATATATATATTTTTTATTCATTAAATGGATCCGAAGAGGGCGGTAATGCACCAAGATGTGGATGCCAACCGGCGTAAGAAGAACACTTATCAGGGCTGTACGCTTAGCTTTTTCACTAGGAGCACAGGTGCTCCTAAATGAAAAAATTTAGGAGCACAGAAAAGATTTAGGAGCACTATGAAATTTTTTAAATAACACAATTTTATTATTAACAGTCAAATCAGTAACACACATTAAACATATACCACAGTGCCATCATAAGGCCTACTGCAATTAAACGCAGAGAATATCTCTGTCCCACAATTTTTTGTAGTCAGGTCGCCTGGCACGCTTGGCTGAGTTCATCCAGCGGTCCACAGCAGGACTTGGATCATAGTCCTCAAGACTTGGCCCCTTGGCCCCCATTTTCTCTCACATTTCTCTCACCGATGTCCTCTCCCTTCTTGGTTCCACCACTTTGATTTTTTCGAAAATACGACTCGATGCTCTTCATTTTTCAAACGTTCCCGCTACGATCGAGTATCCCGACTACGACTGATAACAATGCGCATGTTCACACCGAGATCACCCCGCCCAGCTCGCGCCGCGTCTACTGCATCTACCTGCCGCCAGACTCCGCGGTAGACAGAAGCGGTACCGCTGGAGAAACTACTTCCCCTCTTGTACACACACACCGCAAAAGTTGAAAAAATATAAACTTCCATGGGCCGGTGAATCGCCGTGTCGCGCCGCCTGGTGTGGACTACCGAGCCGCTCGGGGATGGCCGGGCGACGCGTATTGACATTCAATGTAAAGTCGCCGCAACGAGCTGGGCGACGTGATCGCGTGTCATCATGAGAGTTCTGTGTTTTCCAGGAGTGAAAATGTCGATTTGTATAGGCTAGAGATGCGAGAAAATTGTACTCTACTTTGATCCACTTTGTATGAATTTATTTTAGGATCAAAAAGCTAATGAAAGGGTTGAAATCCTGCTCGCACCCGTGCGCCCTTTTTATTTTTTCTACTCGCACAATCTATTTTTGGGCGCATATGCGAGTAAAATGCTCGCACTGTACAGCCCTGCTTATGAAGATTGAAGATAGATGCTATCACATGTAGCAAGACTTTGCCTCTGGCAAATAACCCCATCATGGTTGTTTTGTTCCCCTAGGCCTAGAGTGCGTATGGAAACCAAAGAGAATGTAGGACAATGTCTAGAAAGTATGTGCTATAATACTGCACAGATTTATAGAGATCCATCTAAAGACTCTGTGGGTAAAACTGGCATTGGAGTTGATATCCCTGAACGCAAAATCTATATTAAAAAGAGAACTACAGATCATTTATAATTTTTTGCAGCTGAAATGGCAGCTTCATTATTCCGTTACAATGGCAAGGAGAGGCCCCCTAAAGCAGTTATTTTTTCTGATTCTATTTCATCTCTTACATCCATTCAAAATGGTGAATCATCATGCCGACAGGATTTATTATCCAGTGTCCTGGCCAAGACAGGCAGCAGTAGCCTTCAGTCACACATAGCATGCACACAAAACATAAGAAAAATAAAACAACTAAAAAAGTCCACAGGTGGGAGGGGGGGATATCAATACCGCAAGACATTTGGGGAAGCTCAAGGAAGAGAGAAATATTAAGTTTGAGCAACAGTGTATAGACATTTCGTGAGGCTCAAGGAGCCTCACGAAATGTCGTGAAGATTTTTATTCACCCTGAATAAGTTTAAATTCTGAAGGCTAGACAATATAATATCGAGAAAATGGACAAGTAGTTGAAATGTAAATCTGAAAACACGAAAAAAGTAAAATCTGTGAAAAGGACCGCATTCAGAAACACCAAAATGTTGTCAGTTCCAGGAAGAATAGATGGGTTAACGTCTACATGCCATGACCCTGCCCTAACGTTGAACTTCTTTTAGTGGGGAGGCATTAGCCAACAGTTTCATGTTGGCCCATGTTTCTCACTAGGCCTACATTTCGAGTATTTGCACCCTTTAAAATTCATGTTTACAGTTACAAAAGGAACGCACATACGTTTGTGTGCCGGTGAGGGGGTATTCAGGTGGGAGGGTACAGTAGTAGAAAAGTTTGAGAACCACTGTTCTACAGCAAAGAGCTCTTTATTTCTTACTCTGCTGGTCGTCTCCGTCCTTTGCAACCCAACCGAGTTTCAAATGTTAAATTTTGGGCATAACAAAGACTACAATGTTCTGTACATGAGTTTGACATACATATATGCATATAACTTGAATGAGTCCTTGACAAGTTTGCATAAATATCTTATGTTCTTAGGAAATGTTCTGGTCCCACCTTCGTTGTAGTAAGAGCACCTCAACCATCAGCGTATTTATTTCCAATTGTTGGAAATGTTTCCAGTGCAATGCCTGACTGCATCACACATGACTCGGCTTCAACCCGCCAGCAAAATGAAATCATTTCACAAGAAGTAAATTCATGTAAATTCAATGCTGACTCTTGAATGCTTGCGTTGAAATGCTATCGCATTGGGGGCTATTACACCTTTGAGCTGTTTCAGGTGACAGGATGAGCCTACATCCATCCATCTACATATATCTATCTTTCTATATTAATTGAGCCGTCATTTCTTCCATCACCTAATCACCAATGTAGCCATCAATCCACTGATATGTGAACCAAAACTGGGACCTAAAGCCAGTATTTCAATAGAATACTATAAAAGGGATTATGCAAAGATCCATTTTTGCTTGGAATTGTGTATGCATTCAGGGAATCCATTTGCCGCTCATTTCCACTTTCGATAGTCTAAAGGTATGAACTTGAGTTTGACCTTGTGATGAACAGATGAGTTAGTACAAATACCAATGTTTTCCATGGATAATGGTTACCATTGAATGTTTAATTTAAAGAACTAACGTCAGGTTATTTGTATTCATATCTTGTATCTCGTAATATCAAATGCATGAGTTGTTTTGCGTCATCTTTCAAAAATATGACAAAATCCTAAACATCTGAGTGAAGGTATTTCCTCAGAATACAAAAAACAGGCTCCGTAGTTTTAGCAAAGCAATTTTACTTTGTATGTTAAATTTATTATACAATTAATGTTGTAAAGAATGGTGTAAGAATGTATGTTGTGGCAAACAAATGCGAGTAACAGGGTGTATGCAAAGGGAAAACGGGGTCAACAATGTAGATACTAGGGCTCGTTGTGTGGGTATCCTGCAAATAAAGGATTTGATATTGCATCTTTGCTCTATGGTTGATTTGGAACAAATAACTTGGAAACTGCACCATGGTCCGAATGATCTAACTTCTACAATTAGCGAGATGTCCAGGAGTTAAGAAGAGGACCACATAAACAAGAGGTCTAAATCTGGAGTCCACCTTTTCACCATGCCCGAAGGTTAATAACCCAGGCCATATAGAACGTAAGAACCACAAAGGGGATGTTGATTCAGTACTTTTATTATTGATATTTCTGTAGTGCAATGATTTAAAAACACACCTGAAGATTTAATTCCAGAGACATCTTTTTTAAATATGGATGAAATTCTCAATATCCAACTGACACCAAACTAAACCCTATCAAATCTCATACCCTTTCTTCAGACTTCTGAATCCAAGAATTGATTATGGTTGTGATATCGACATGCAAAGGTAACACAGGTTGTCAAAAAACACCTCCAGATGTGTTACACTACATTATAATACGGGAATGTTTTTACATTCCCGTATTATAAAGTTCATTGACCTGGTTGACTATCAAGTGGCAAAAAACATGTTTAAAGCAAGAAACAAACTGCTACCAGGTAATATAAAAAAAACTTTTTTGGACAGAAGGGGGGGGGTATCATCTGAATGACGAGTTAAATTTGAAGACGCTAGCTGCTCGCACGACTTTTAAAAGTCAATGCATTTCAGGTGGTGGTGGTAAACTGTGGAATGGTATGAGCACAGCCTAAAGTAAAGTCCAATCATGATCCAGTTTAAAAAAAAAAGGTACAAAGCAATGATTTTCAAAAGGTACAGGGATGAGGGACGGCTAACGGCTTTAAGAAAAAAAGAAAATAATAATTGAATAGTAATATTATATATATATATAATATAAATTGTACATATAGTAGCCCATATCAAATTGTATGTATATCTATCTATATTAAGATATATTTTACTATAGATTTAATGAAATTTCTAAATTGTAAACACTGTACCAAACTGCAAAGATATTAAATATAAAGTGTATATATAGTACATCAAATTGTACAGATAGATAGATAGATATATATATTACATTAAAAGATAGTATATCAAACTGTATATGCATGGATTGTATCGACATAAATATAAATATAGTATAGCACATTGTATATAGATTGTTTATTTAGAGAGATTATAACAAGGGTCACAGGAGGTTAATTTAATAATTAATTATTGAGCTTTGGAACGAGGGATAGGATTAAATAAGTTGTATACTTCTTCCTACTCCTTTTGAGGCATATCAATTTAATACATGTAATGTTTTTTTCTTATCTATGAAATGAATTAATTTATTTACAAGATAGACATTATAATAACGAGAAAATGGACAAGTGGTTGAAATGAAATCTGAAAACACGAGAAAGTAAAATCTGCTGAAAAAGAGCGCATCCAGAAAAACCAAAATGGGATTAACCTCTACATGCCATTACCCCCTAGCTTTTAATTTATTTTGTGGAGAGGAATTAGCCAACAGTTGCATGTTGGCCCATGTTTCTCATTACATTTCGAGTATTTTCATCCTTTTAATGTTCATGTTTATACTGCCAAATTGAACGCACACATTTATCATACATTTGTGTGCCGTGAGGGGGGATTCAGGTGAAAAACTATCTTATAGGGGGTACACTAGTAGAAAAGTTGGAGAACCACTGTTCTACCTCAAAGAGCCCTCATTTCTTACTCTTCTGGTCCTGTCCTTCCTTCACGATCCAATGGATTTGCATGCCAGTCACTCCTTCCTTGGCCATTTTGGCAGAGAGCTGGTGTAGAGAGAAGTGTGTTAATACGTTTTCATGGGTTATTTCTTGATCTCTTACATGTTTAAACCCAACTGTTATAATTGGTGTCTATGTGTTACATTTTGGCATTTGAGCTCCTCATAACATAAAATACACATTAGAAAAAGTCACTCAAATGTGTTAGGCAAATAAACTGTAAATACAGACTAAGATTACTATGTTTGTTTTCAGTCCTGGAAAAAAAGCACACTTGTACACAATTGCAAGGAGAGCACCAACATCTGATTAAATCACTAGCATCTCCTTATTAAGCACTTCAGCATTAGACAATTCTTTACATTTGTTGCATGGCACTTCTACCCCAATTAAAATGCTTCTAATATCACAGGTATTCAAATGGAGGCATTTTAAACTAGAAAATCCTTTTTACCCATTGCAAATATGTAATATCGCAATATGAACATAGAAGCCCGATAATATAGGCAGTTTGTTTGATTCTGTTCCTGATCAGCTCAAAATAGCAACAGGCGAAGTCACTTGGCAGAGCGTTTAATTGAATTCACTCCCATCACACATGTTAGTTTATGTCACCAATTGCGAATAGACTCAAGTTAAGCATGTAAATATATCTGTTGCTTTGTCATTTCAAATATTTTCCACCTCAGGAACCTACTAACCTGTTCAACAAACTGGCGTTGAACCTCCGGATTTGTCATGTCTGCCTCGGTGCTGATCTTTATCCTAAAGGTTGAGCGTTGTTTCTGCAGTTCCTGACAGGCGACGTAAAATAAATCCTGGCAATTTTTATCTCTATAATCTGCTGTAATAAAATTCATTGAAGCACAATTTTGATTGCCTCCATAATTTATTGGCTGGCCTGTTTCCCAATTAAGGTAAGTGGTTCTACTCCCGTCAGACCAGTGGGACCATGGATTTCTGTGGAGCCCGATCCATGCGTTTGAATTCATCAATGCATAGATTTTGCTGTTCTCTGTCGCGTCTCTCACAATTGCCAACTCAGTGTGGTGAGACGCGCAGTATTTCCTCGCCTTGTACCAGGTCATTTCTTCTTGGACATAGATGTAGTTGCCCGCAGCTAAAACAAAATGAGAGAAAAAGAAAAACATTGAATATTAGTTCAGTTTAACTTTATATCCCAATCATTTTATTCAATCAAACAGGGATGAGGTGCTCGGAATACTTTAATTTCATTATGTTGGTCTAAAATCATCTTTTACTGCAACTGCTCAAAATTAAAGACCTAATTACATAGTAAATTCAATTTACAGAAATATCATGGTTTTTTTTTAAGTTGAAGGTAAAAGGGATGGGGGTTAAACTTAGAGCAAAAACAAAATATAAATCCAGCGCACCATTAATGCAGACGGGACCGGCCAGGTCGCTGCAGCTCTTATCCGCCCATCCTCCTGTTTGTGGCATAAGCATTGTACAGTTCTGTTTGGCGCCTACGTTGTTTGGTTCAGGTCCGGCCCAATTGTCATAGTCTTGACCCGTTTTGAAATCTTGGTTGCCGTAGGACCACTGCCATCTGGTGCGGTCATCATAAAGTCCGATCCATGCGGAGTCAATGTCATAATCGGACCCTTTTCTGGACGCTTGCAGCCGCTCTAGGTCTTCCAGGTTGTCTATGGTCGCCAGGTCATGAAACTGCTCCCTGCAGTAGCGCTGAGCATCAGTCCAGCTCATCTTCTGATCCACGTGGTGGTAGAGTTTGGTGATGGGAGACGCATGGTGTCCCACGAGCCCTGCAGGGGAAGCCGTCACAGCAAGAACAAATACAGATATGCATTACAATCTCAGCATGGGTACCCCTAGTGGGGATCAAACCGCTAACCCTGACAGTGTTAATGTCATGCTCTGCAGTTGAGACAGATCGAAGCACAACTGCAAAACCTACATAAACAATCACAGCTTTGTTGTGTATACTTGGAAAGGGTGTGAACTGTCTCACAAACTTGTCCTATTACACAGACGCATGCATCTTACCTGAAAGGCTTAAGAGGAGAATTATGTTCTTCCACATCCTGTAACACGAAAATATAACATAAAAGCACTTTAGTGGCTCTGTCATCTAGCCAAATGTATATTGATGCATGTTGAGCATAAAATAAGAAAACAAAGAATGCAAGGGTCTTTACATATCACACAAGTTTAGATATAAATGTATGCACTATAAAACACCTACAACTTTTGCATTAAAACTTTTGTAGTCAATGTTCTGGTCCCACCTTTGTTGTTGAACAGCACCCCAACGCTCAGTTTCGTTATTTAGTTCCGATCCATGGATGTGTTTCCAGTGCAATGCCCGACTGCATCACACATCTCACATTTTCTTCATACAACAACCCGCCCCCCAAAAAAACAATCATTCACATGATTCAAATTTATGTAAATAATTGCAGCCAGACAGCTGGCTTCAAAAGTGATTATGCAAAGAACACTACTTGTTTGTCGCATGCATTCAGGAAATCCATTGGCCTAATTTACCCATTCTAGTCTTAATGAATCGTTTGACCTTATGAAGAACAGCGGAGTCACCACACAAGTCAATGTTTTCATTGGCTTGTTATTTGTAGTTTTGTAGGGTTTTATCGGGCTGGGTGAGGTTGCACTCCTGTTACCCAAGTAATCAGTGTGGTTTAACCTGTGCACACTGATTACTTAATGGGCTACAGGTGTGCAGCCTCACCCAGACCCAAGCTGTGTTCGAAATCGTTCCCTTTTCACTCACTCACTATTCCCTATATAGTGAACTTCATGATATAGTGCACTATATAGGGAACAACAAACGAGAATTCGGACACTACGCTGAACATTTCTAAACGTAATTTGCGTCAGTAAATGCGCCGGGTATTTGTGTGACGCAGACAGATGCGCCCACATCATGTAAACAAACGGGCACTCACGAGGAAAGCTGGAGGTTGTATTGATGTTGAATGTTACATTTCCTTGTTCAATTTTTTTTAAATTAATTTTGAATGTTACATATTCTATGTTACATCCCAAATAAATTATTGACATTTCTAAACGAAAGCCGGAGACTCCATCATTAAATGTATTGGTTTTCGCAGTTATCAGCTTCTTCTTCTCCTCCGGAAAAACGATAGTTACGTATGTAACTACGGTTCTATGAATTCCGGATGATTTAGCACTGGATGTTCCATCTCGCGCATGCGCAGGTCGAGTAATTATACCAAAAAAGTCACCTGTGACACCTGGGTGACCCGAGAAAGTCTACATATTCCGGAGTCACCCGAGGTTCTGTTCCAACTGGATCTTCTCGCGGAATCTGAGAAGTCTGAGTGACAGAGAACTCTGGCGGTCATCCGGAATTCATAGAACCGTAGTTACATACGTAACTATTGTTCTATTTCATTCCTACTGACCGCCAGAGGCGGTGCTTTAGCACTGGATGACTAATACCAAAAAGGTCACGAAGAGTGCTCACTTCAATCAAGGGCTCGAAGCCGTCGACAAGACAGCCGTCGCCACAGGATGAGGAGCAGCGACATTAACCCTGTAGTATCGGGCAAACGTACATGATGAGGACCATGTAGCCGTGGAGCAAATGTCCTGAAGTGGAACCCCCTTCAAGGCAGCCCATGATGTAGCCATACTCCTGGTAGAGTGGCACTAAACGGCCAAGGGCACAGGGAGCCCCTGTGCCCTATAGGCATTCAAGACCACATCCACAACTCAGTGTGAGAGTCTCTGTTTCGACAGGGCAGCCCCCTTCCTGCAGCCCCCGTAACAGACAAAGAGGTTATCTGTCTTACGCAAGCTGGTTGTCGCTTCAACATATGCCCTAAGCGCCCGCACCGGGCACAACAGGTCTGACACTCTTTCTGCACCCCCTGGAGAGCCTGGGGGATTGAAAGCAGCCAACTCGATTGATTTACATGATGGGGAGACAATCGTTTGGGTAGGAAGGATGGGTTCGGCCAGAGCACCACTCCTGACCCATCTGCGTGCCAGCGCAAACACGCCTGGCTCACTGACAACGCATGGAGTTCACCGACCCATTTTGCAGTTGCCATGGCAAGCAGAAATGCCGTCTTCATGGACAGCCGCGTCAGGTCTGCCTGACTTAGTGGCTCAAATGGGGGTAGACATAAGGACCTCAGAGCTACTTGCAGGTCCCATGATGGTGCCCTCAGGGATCGCGGCGGTTGAAGCCTCTGGGCCCCCTTCAGAAACTGCGTGATTAGGTAGTGGGACCCTACCGTCTGGTTATCCACCCTTGCGTGTGTGGCCGAGATCGCGGCCATATAAACGGGCAGGGTAGACGCAGCTCTTCTGTTGTCCAACACAGACTGCAGAAAGTGTAGTATCACTACCACTGAGCAAGTCCCCGGGACTTTGCCCCGCGCCACACACCACTGGGAAAACAACTTCCACCTGTTTGCATAGAGCAACCTAGTGGAGGGTGCCCTTGAACTAAAAATGGTACAGACCACTGACTGGTCGCAAGACGTCAGCAGCGGGTCCTGTCTCTCAGGGGCCACACGCACAGCCACAGGCGGCCCGGATTCGTGTGCCATATGCGTCCGCCTACCTGAGACAGAAGGTCCTGTCTCTCTGGGAGGCACCAAGGCTCTCCGTTGAGGAGTTTCAATAATGGTGCGAACCATGGCCTTCCTGGCCAATGTGGAGCCACCAGAAGTAGGCTGTGACAGCCACGCTGGACCCTGTCCAGCGCTGCCAGTAAAAGGGGAATTGGGGGAAATGCATAAAGCAGGCTGTCTGGCCAAGCATGAGCCAGAGCGTCCTGCCCTAGGGGACGGGTCCTCTCCGTCAAGGAGAACCAAAGGGGACAATGGGTGGTCTCTTCGGAAGCAAAGAGATCCGCCACTGCCCTGCCAAACCTGTACCAAATCATCCCCACCACCTCCGGATGGAGTCTCCACTCTCCGGGGGGTGGCCCTTGGCGAGAGAGAAGGTCTGCCGCTGTGTTCCGGACACCTGGAACATGGACAGCCCTCAGGCTTAGAAAATGGGGGAACGCCCACGGAAGGAGCCTTTGCGTGACCCGCAGGCTTTGCCTCGATCTGGTGCCCCCCTGATGGTTGACGTGGTAGACTGTGGAGGTTTTGTCTGTCCGGACAAGAACATGTCGGTCCCTCAGAACTGGAAGGAAGTGCCTGAGAACTAAGAACACCGCAAGGAGTTCCAGCACATTTATATGCTCCAGTCTCTGCTGGGCATCCCACTGGCCTCTGACAGTCCTGCACTGCCATACTGCACCCCAGCCGGAAAGGGAGGCGTCCGTCTCCACAACCTCCCGCCGGGAAGCTATCCTCCCTAAGGGCGACCCCGCAATCAGGTATGCCCTCTCTCTCCAGGGTCTGAGGACCCGAAGGCACCGCCCAGACACCCTGACCATCTTGTGTCTCTGCCACTTGGGGTCCAGGTGGAGACCATTCACCCAGATCTGAAGGGGACGCAATTCCAGAAGGCCTAGTGGGACCACCATGGATGCTGAGATCAGCATGCCTATCAAGTCGAAGGAAGAGGCGGTATTCCAGCAACTTCCCCCGCCTGAAGCGCTGTAGCAGCTGCAAAATGGTAGCTACGCGCTTTGGAGAGAGGCAGGCTCGCATGGCCACCGAGTCGAGCACCAGCCCCAGATAGCTCACAACCCGACATGGTGTAAGGTTGCTCTTGGTAAAGTTGACCATGAGGCCAAGCCGGTCCACATGGCTGAGGAGCATGGCTGTGTCCCTGACCGCCTGCTCCCGAGTTGGGGAAATGACCAACCAGTCGTCCAGGTATGGCAGTATCGCCATACCTGTGGCCTGTAATGGTGACAGGGCTGCTGCTACACACCGTGTAAATATACGCGGGGCCAGAGGCAGCCCGAACGGAAAAACCCTGAACTGGTACACCTTGCCCAGAAAAGCAAAGCGGAGGAACCGCCTGTGACGTTGGGTAATAGGGACGTGAAAGTAAGCGTCTTTCAGGTCTATTGATACGAACCAGTCCCCCTGAGCGATAGCCAGGAGGACGTCCGCAACATGCAGCATGTGGAAGGGAAGAACCTTGAGGAACTGATTCAGCCCTCTCAAGTCCAGAATGGGGCGAAACCCGCCATCGTACTTCGGTACCAGAAAGTAGGTTGAGTAGAACCCATCGAGCTGTTCTTGTGGTTCTACTACTTCGATAGCACCCTTCCCAAGGAGGGTGGCTACTTCCGGTCTCAGGACCAGGGATCTGTCGGGATTGGTAACCACGGTAACCTTGATCCCGCTGACAGTTGGGGGCCGGCGTCGGAATTGGAGTGTGTACCCGTTGGATAGCATGGACACTATCCAAGGGTGTGTGGTCTGCTCTTGCCAGTAGCTCAGGTGCTTCTGAGAAAAGCGTCCGCCGACTGGCCCTTGGACTTGTACCTACCTGGGGCCCCTTGTACCTACCTGGGGGACGACTGGCCCTTGGACTAGTACCTACCTGGGGGGGGGGCGGCGGCTGGGCGCCGAACCTCTTGGCGCCTGAAAAGCCACCCGTGGCGCAGAGCTACGGCGCTGGTCAGCCCGTGCTGAGAAGTGCTGGCCCCTCGATTGTCCACCTGAACGTGGTTGAGAGCTATTGGCACGGGGTACCGCAGAGGCCACCGGCCTAGAATGAAGCAGAGGTGCACGCCGTAAGCTAGCAAACTGCTGGCTAGCCTGGCCAACCTGTACACTTCGCTCCAGGGCCTGAAGAGCAGCTGGCCCAAGAGAAAGGAGGGTCCGTCGACACACCTCCGACAGGGCCGACTGCGCCAGCCAAACCTGGCGGCGCGCCAATGTAACAGTTGACATTAACCTGCCTAGCTCCCTAGTCATGTACGCAAAAGTTTGCAGTGAAGCATCACTGAGGGTCTGTGCTGAAGGATCAGCACCTGACCCCCGTATAGTCTGAGACAGCGCCAGAACGATGTGAGAAAGCAAATTCCCAAGACGTCCCACACGGGCAGCAATGTTGTAACTCCTGGTAAGGAGGTCATCTGTAATCCGGCACTGGGGCCGAGGGCAGCGCGCATCGGTTCTCAGAGCCTCGTCCGGGGAGACAACCAGGGACG
The DNA here is from genome assembly GCF_902167405.1 of Gadus morhua. Taxonomy (NCBI): domain Eukaryota; kingdom Metazoa; phylum Chordata; class Actinopteri; order Gadiformes; family Gadidae; genus Gadus; species Gadus morhua. The sequence goes on from NC_044068.1 coordinate 8,105,229, forward strand.
CTATAGCAGGCTCAATCGGAGCTAACCGGTCCAAGCCATAAGAATCAGCATTGGCCATAGTTGCCAGACCTCTGCTATCACTAGTGTGCTGGGAGAGAGCCCTTGAATCTGGCCAGCATCTATGAAGCTCTGCGATGTACGGCTCAGAGGGGGGCAAAGAGAAAACGGAGGTTGAGCGGCCTGTGGAAAAAAGGCGTTCACAGGTGCAGATGAAACAGGAGCTTCATCCAACCCCAGCCTTGCCAGGGCCATTCGCACGGCTGGTCTAACAGTGTTGCGGCCGGACACTGACCCTCTAGCCGAGCAGCCCACAGACCCTTGAGAGAGCGCCTGAGAGGCAAGGGACGCTTGCTCTTCCTCCTCTGCAAAGAGGCTACAGGACGCAGCTGTAGACAGCATGTCATCCTCTGTATAAGTGGGTTCCGCAGCCGCAGGGGCCGCGGCTGGTACACCCTGAGCTGGTTGGAGGTTCTGTAGGAGGGCTTTAATCTGACCAAGACCCGAAGGGGGCAACCCTGGTCTGCCCTCCACCTCAGCCAACCTAGCTAGCCTCAGTGCATGAGGCATGAAACTACAGTTCATGCGCGGGTTATCTGACACTGCTTCCCTGAGGTGTTCAACCCCGAGACATGCAGGGCACTGGTCATGGCCATCCTCCGCCTGCAGGGAGGCCATGCAGGCGACACAACTATGGGCGCTTAGCATGTCGGCAAATTAATTGGAAGCAAATTAATCAGTAGGCTAGGCAATCGAGCTTTAGGCGAGAGCACCCGAGCAACGACGCAACACCCCGACAATAACAGTGACGGCAAGCTACAGGCGAGAGCACCCGAGCGACGCGACACCCCGACAATAACAGTGACGGCAAGCCTTGGAAACCCAAGCAGCCCACTGGAGAGAAAATTAACACAGGCTAGGCAATCGAGTTTTAGGCGAGAGCACCCAAGCAACGACGCGACAGCCCGATAATAACAGTGACGGCGAGCTACAGGCGAGGGCACCAGAGCGACGCGACACTCCGACAATAACAGTGACGGCGAGCCTTGGAAACCCAAGCAGCCCACTGGAGAGCAAATTAACACAGGCTAGGCAATCGAGCTTTAGGCGAGGGCACCCGAGCAACGACGCGACACCCCGGCAACAACACAGTGACGGCGAGCCTTGGTAATCCAAGCAGCCCACCGGAGAGCAATCAGCGCAGGCTAGGCAATCAAGCTACAGGCGAGAGCACCCGAGCAATAATGCGCCCGACAATAGAGTGACGGCGCCAGGAAAATATAGTGACGGCTTTTGGAAACCCAAGCCACTCACTGGCGATTAATCAAAGAGCGCAACTGGCTAAATAAATACAGTGACGGCGGCTTGGACCCCAAGCCGCGCACTGGCGCATACAAATGAGCAACCGGGCTTAGGCGAACGCACCCGAGAAACGGTGCGAGACCGAAAGAATAACACAGCGACTGAAAACTAGCCGCCAATTAATGCTCAGGGTAGAAAGGTGCAAAGGGTAGAAAGGTGAAATCAGTCGTCTACGCGTAGCCTTCACACTTTACTCACCCCTGCCGAAATCAAACAAATTGCAAGTCGCAGCCCTTGGTGGACGAAGTCAAATCGAGGCACCAACCCTTGGGTTACAAGGCTACTTGCGACAAGCTAATATGGTATCTCTTACAACAATCAATGTTTGTGTGTCCTGCTAGTACGCTACCGTGAGAAAATAGAAGGAACAGAACCTCGGGTGACTCCGGAATATGTAGACTTTCTCGGGTCACCCAGGTGTCACAGGTGACTTTTTTTGGTATAATTACTCGACCTGCGCATGCGCGAGATGGAACATCCAGTGCTAAAGCACCGCCTCTGGCGGTCAGTAGGAATGAAATAGAACACAACGGCATTCCATTGTGGTATACGGGAGTAACATGTAGGGTACATTATGTAAACTCAAATTTGGGGTATTTTAAGTGCACTATATAGTGCATGGTTTCTCAACGGGGGCGTTAGCACAACCTAGGGGGGCGCTGGGAACGTGACTCCATTTTTTGGGGGGGATTTTAAACTTGTTTCTTTTTTATTTGTTATTTTTCGGGTGAAAGAATAGGCTACCTGAAATAAAGCCTATTTTCATTTATTGGTTTCTAACCCCTCTACCGTCTCAGCTACTTCTTACTGTCTATGCGCAATGGTTAGTCGCAGGTTAACAGGTCATTAACCAACACATCAAACATGGCCGATAGCAAGAAAAAAATATCAAATTTTGTTTCATAGCCCGTTTTCCTTCTTCCTCTTGTTCAGTTCCAGCTGCTCTGAGCGTAGTCTCCACGAAAAGGCTGTTGCATTTCAAATACAAAATATATAGGCCTCATTTGGCCTCTGCGTGCGATCTGTTTTCGTGGAGTCCGCGTTGCCCGGGCCGCGGTGCCCGTGGTTCCTGGGCCATTCATTCACGGGGCATGGCGGGAGTCGCGGGAGACATGGGAGTGGTCGCAGTGCCCAAGGTCACGGTGCCCAAGGTCACGGTGCCCGGGCCGCAGGGTGCAGCGGCACGACGGGAGACGTGGCGGCCGGGAGTCGCGGGAGTACCCGCACTGCGGTCACGGTGAATGAATGTTTTTTTTCTCTCTCTCGCTCGCTCGCTCGCTCGCTCGAAGTTTAATTGCATGTCATTAATATTTTTATATTTTTTGCACCAAAACCGACTCAGAGGGCATTCACTGCTATTAGTGACCAACGCAAAATCAATGAAAAAGGATGCACTGACAACTTTAAGCAATATAACACGAGTGTGAGTGGGGTTGTTAGTTTATTTTTATTTTTTTATTGGGGGGGGGGGGGGGGCGCCAGAGGATCAGGGTACGGTCAGGGGGGCGTTTGATCAAAAAAGGTTGAGAACACACTGAATTCGAACACAACTACAAAATGGCGAGCACCCTATATAGTGCACTATAACCGGGATAGGGAACGATTTCGAAGACAGCTCCAGGTGAGGCTGCACACCTGTAGCCCATTAAGTAATCAGTGTGCACAGGTTAAAACAGCCATCCCCACACACACTTAGGAAGAGTTCTCCTAGATGGCAACAAGAAACAACACAAGGCCATGTATCATTTTCAACAAACCTTTACAATAAACCAGTCTTTCAACACCACCCCCATGCGTCCTTTTGTCTTGGGGAGCCTAATATAAGTTGCAGAGTGGGAGTGTAGCATGGACCTTGCTATAATAATATTTAAGATTGGATATTCAAATTCGTTTTTAACGCATTTGCCATAAATTCTCTTTAGTTTTCATAAATCAAATGCTAGGCAGATAGATTAATATAGCTTACTCCATCTGGCTCCAAATTGCCTACCCTCCCTTTCATCTTCGACGCTTGCGATATATCGTGCACAATGATACCAAAGCTTCAAATAAGCAGTGATATTAGATATCATAGTGATATTGTAATTTAAATTAAAAAATAGCATCGCATCGTTGATGACGACCTCTAGTGGCGTGGAGGTGAAATGCGCAAATCACACGTGTTCGATTTGTAAACACACCGGGTGGCACTTGCCTGATTATGGCACGTGAGGTGAGTGAGCACGGGTGGGGCAATAAAGGTCCGCGATTTCCGGCCGGGCTATGAAGGGTTTGTGCATTGGAGGACACGAGGGCACGCATTGGTATGTAATTTTCTTTTTTTTTTAACTAAGGTGTAGTTTGCACAATGCGTATGTTTCTGGCACTTTTTCTCGTTTGTCATGTCTTCCATGTGACAGCGCATGGGCAGACGTCCTTAGTGACGTCTTGGGCACGTTTGGTGGAGGCGCACATGGTGAAAATGTTTGTGTGGAAGACCATTGTTATTTTACAACACAGTGATATTAGATATCATAGTGATATTGTAATTAGATATAATTGTTTATGATATCTAACCGATGTACTTGGATTTGTTTATGATATCTAACAGATATTTGGATTTGAGTTAAATGTTTGATTAGGCATTTTGATTTATTTGAGAACTAATTTGATTTAATTTGTCTTTATCATTAGGTTTTCAACCTAATCCGAATCCGAATCATAATACGGAATGCTTGTTGATCATGTATTAACCAATTCATGTTCAATAAAAGGAAGGGGAATGATTTGAGCTGTCCTGCGTCCTCTGTCAAGTGCCATTTCAAGTTGGTCAAGCACAAATGAGAACATAACCCAGATAACTTGACAATCATACATCTATCTGAATATAAATGTTGTTTGAGAGATTTCTCTTTCATTTCTGTATGTCAGTATCTGCAACAAAAAAAAGTAAAAAAAAAAAGGAAATGTAGGCCTAACTTAACTGAAGATGTATACAATTCACAGGCTGCGTTGTAGAACAAATATGTTTTTTATTATATTTGTTTCATCCCCGGTTACAAAGCACTCTTTTCAAGCCACAACTATTGCACACAATGAATGCTTTTCAGCCACATAACTCCTTTAGCGACTACACAAAGCGCCCTTTAGTGCCAGTCAGCCAATATAAAGCATTATCTTACATGTATCCCCTACATTATAATATGGTGAGCGATGAATAAAGATATTTTATCTCGGGGGCACGGCCACTCTTCGAAGAGCAGTGAAGGGGTCTTGACCACACAGCGAGATGTACTCCAGCACTTTGGAGTTCATATTTTTCTCGGTCTCCTTCAAGCGGTGGCGCTCTTTGTCCCACCTCTCTTTCTCTCCGTTCATTTGCGAGAACAGAAACGCCTGAATGGAGCGTAACGGGGCGGCCAGCACGCAAAAAAAACCCTGCAAGGCGTGGGAGAGCGCCTCGCCCAAGCTGAGCAGCACCGCGCACGTCAGATTGGGAACTGTTTCACACACCAAGCATATCGCTTCTATGAAGTGTAGCGTGCCCCTCCGCCAATGAGGTTGGTGGTGGGCGCTGTGTTTCGTGTTTCCTTTTGGGGAATATGGAGGGGGCTGCTGTTGGGCGCGGTTCAAGAAGTTGCTCGCGCCGCGGATGATGTGGCTGGCCGCGCGACGTAGCTGGAGGATCGCCAAGTAGAGGTGGCATGTCGCCTTGGTTAGCGCCTGGAAGAGCAGCCGCAGCTCGTGCACCGCGTTGCCTGGGGATAAAGAGTACCGGGTGTCAGAGTCGTGATTATTTGCATAAAGTTAACCGAAGTTCAACTTTTGTCCCTCACGCACGCCGTTAGGGACACGCGCCGTGATCACGCGCGCCTTCCCGTTGCCGTGCCCAACGCTCCTTCCCAGAACCCTCAGACCATTTTCTTTCTTATTTTCCAAGTCAGTTCCTTACCTGCATAACTGTGAGCCAAAACGATTACTTTTGTTCTAATTGCAGCTGAAACAGTTGGTTCACTTGCACTTTAAAGTGTAGGGAAAACCCCTTTTTCAATTGGAATTTAAACACTGAGAATAAAAAAAGTAATAGTTTTGGCTCACAATTCTTGGCAGGGCAGGCACTGACGTCAACAAACTTTCCTGGATTCCCCAGACGCTGACTTGGTGTCTATTATAAAGCGGTTCCCAATCATGTCGGACACTCTGGTCTCTTACCGTCTAAAAAGCAAAGGATCCAGAGCAAGGCAATAACATGAAGTCCACCAATCCATGAAGTCCTCTCTGAAACCAAAAATAATCATAAAATAAAATGTAATTTCAAGATATGCCTTGCTTGTCACGCTATCGTCTCTCTGCTACTAATACCCTACCTTAACATTAAGTTGCTCATGGTCGTATAGCTTTCTCTGCAGGGGTCCTCCGGGAGTTGCCTCAGCTAATAGTTAATGGTAAAGATTGGTGATGCGTCAGCTGCTCATTCTGATCGCCCTGCTACCACGGAAGAGGAGATCGTCGTTGTTGTTGGGTTTTTAGGTTTCGTTTCTGACTAAACCGACAAACCAGCATTGGAATACGCCCTCTGTCAGGTGTACTAATACCTTTGTTGCAAGCCAGGTCTACGTCTACCCATAAGGCAGCATTATACTTAAACAGTGTGTTGGAATTGAATTGCCTATTTCTGAAGGCTTTGCATGCTTTATTTAGGACTGCGTTGCTGGTCAAACAAATCAATAGGTTCAATCAAAGGTTGCGTGTGATCTGGGGGATAAACAACTCTTCCCCTTGCCTTGTTCCTACTGCCTTGTGTGCTCGAGTGACGCGCTGCCAATGGCAAGCACCAATCAGCCGGTCGTTACCTGGGCCGAGCTGGAGAAGGGACGGCTGGTGAGGGCAGCTCAGCAGGTTTCTCCCCCGCATTCAGGCACAGACAGCCCGATGGGTCGATCTATGCAACGTATCCTCAAACAATGCTTTGCATGATATCTTAAAGGGTTATGCAAAAATGTTCGTAAGATTCATACGAACTAACAGCAACAGGAGCAACATTTGCGCACAAAAATAGGCTTTTATTCTCAGAGGAAATTGCAATATTTTGATATAGATTCGGCATTAAATTGGGTTTTGATAACCTTTCTACCGAGAAATATACATTTAATTGTCTTAATCTTCAATCAGTAATTCTAAACGTTTAGTTTGAAAGTTATTACAAATATTCTTTTGGTTCGCGCCAAACAAATGTTAAGACTATAATGACCCAAATATAGGACGAGTTTATTTTCCTGGAAATGCGTCTGAAAAGTGGGTTCGTCCTTTATTCGGGTCATTACGGTATACTGTTTTCTAACGTTGATATGGTGGTTGATATATAGACGCTGCTATCGCTGCGAACCAAATATTGCATAGATAATCGTCCAGGGATTGTGATTGGGGATGAGGATGTAGGCCTATCACCAATTTCTGTCCGACAGGGTCAAGGTTCGGTGTGGGAGTCCAAGTCAGGCCATAGAATAAGGTAGTCAAATATCAGGTCGGTACTGTGTCATGTATAGCCAGGGGCGTAGCCACATGGGTGCCAGGGGGGGCCACGGCCCCCACTGGTCAGACCACATCGCCCAAGTATGAAAATAAAAATAAAATCCTGACCGGAAACGGTCTAAAGAAAGCTGAAATATATGCACTATTAATTTGATCTAACTTTGACTTATTATTCTTATGTTATATTCTGATGTTATGAATAAATATTGCACTTAAAACATCCTCCCCCCTCCCCCGTTGACAATAAAGCGCGCCATAACAGGTACTACAACTACTCAACAATGTTACACATGACTTTCAATTGTCTCCAATTAGTTATCATCCAAACTTTATCTATTTAGGAACAGTTGGAGGCCGAAAACTTACCCTAATAGGCCATAGAGTAAGCTAAATGTGTTGCATAACGCATTATAACATAGGCCTACTATCTGAATAGAAATGTTGTTTGAGAGATTTCTCTTTCATTTCTGTAGGCCAGTATCTGCCACAAAAAGAAAATAAAAAAATAAATAAATGTAACTTTATTGCAGATGTATACAATTCACAGGCTGCGTAATAGAACAAATATTTTCTTTATATTTCGTTCATCGCCGGTTACAAAGTACTCTTTTCAAGCCACAACTATTGCACACAATGAATGCTTTTCAGCCACATATCTCCTATAGCGACTACACAAAGCGCCCTTTAGTGCCAGTCAGCCAATATAAAGCATTATCTTACATGTATCCCCTACATTATAATATGGTAAGCGATGAATAATGATATTTTATCTCGGGGGCACGGCCACTCTTCGCAGAGCAGTGAAGGGGTCTTGACCACACAGCGAGATGTACTCAAGCACTTTGGAGTTCATATTTTTCTCGGTCTCTTTCGCGAGGTGGCGCTCTTTGTCCCACCTCTCTTTCTCTCCGTTCATTTGCGAGAACAGAAACGCCTGAATGGAGCGTAACGGAGCAAAGAGCACGTAAGAAAAACCCTGCAGGGCGTGGCAGAGCGCCTCGCCCAAGCTGAGCAGCACCGCGCACGTCAGATTGGGAACTGCTTCACACACCAAGCACATCGCTTCTATGAAGTGTAGCGTGCCCCTCCGCCAATGAGGTTGGTGGTGGGCGCTGTGTTTCGTGTTTCCTTTTGGGGAATATGGAGGGGGCTGCTGCTGGGTGCGGTTCATGAAGTTGCTCGCGCTGCGGATGAAGTGGCTCGCGCCGCGGCGCAGCTGGAGGATCGCCAAGTAGAGGTGGCATGCCAGCTTGGTGAGAGCCTGGAAGAGCAGTCGCAGCTCGTGCACAACGTTGCCTGGGGAGTTGGGATGAATAGTGTACCGGGTGTCAGAGAATAATGAAAGCAAAAATCCTCTGCCACTGGATTAAAGTAAATTTCAGCGTTGACTTGCTTCACTGGTCCGTGTGGCCCTCACGGGAATGTTTTTTTCAGGTCTCTGACCTGCCTAGAACTGTGAGCCAAAACGATTACTTTTTTATTAGTGTTCTAATTCCAGCTGAAAGTTATACTTTAAAGTGTGTAGGGGAACCACCTTTTTCACCTGGAATTCAAACACCGTTTTTTTTGGCTCACAGTTCTAGGCAAGGTCAGGAACTGACGTCAACAAACGTTCCTCGATTCCCCAGTCCCACAAATCGATTCCCAGGCAGACGCTGACCGGGTGTCAAGGCGGAGGTTCCCTATCACACATGGTAACATGGTCTCTTACCGTCTATAAAACACAGGAGCCAGAGCAAGGCAACACCTGCTGCCAATGAAGTCCAGAAATCCATGAAGAACCCTCAGAAACGAAACGTTGATTAAAAGAAAAAAGCTAAATTCAAATAAAATGTAATTTCCAAGATATGCCTGGCTTGTTGTCACGCTTTAGTCTCTCTGCTACTAATACCTAAAGAGGAAGTCGCCTGGTCATATAGCTTTCTCTGCAGGTGACCTTCGGACAGTAGCCTAATCAGTGATCCACCCTTGGTGATGCGTCAGCTGCTCATTTTGATCGCCCACGTAAGTGGATCTCATGGTTGTTGTTGGGTTTCTAGGTTTCATTTCTGACTAAACCAAAAAACCAGCATGGGAATCCGCCCATGGGAATTCCGAAAATATGAAGTTTTACTTTAAGTTACCATCCTAAAGTTGAAGTTCATATCAGGCCACGCATGCTTTATTCAGGACTGCGTTGTTTGTCAAACATATCAGTAAACCGTTGACTGTTTTTGACAAAGGTTGTGTGTGATCTGGGCGAAAAACAACTCTTCGCCTTGCCTTGTTCCTACTGCCTTGTTTGCTCGAGTGACGCGCTGCCATGGTAAAGACCAATCATAAGCCGGTCGTTACCTGGGGCGAGCACCCGCCCGTACCCTGGAATTACATTCCGCACACGACCAGACCCGCTATAAATTGATCCCGATGCCCGACCCGCACCTGAAGGAAAATTAGACACAATATGCCGGGGAATTACACTATCTGGTGTTTGGCGTGGTGCTTCAGATTGCTGTGCAAAAAAGCACATCATCCACTGTGGACTGTTTTAGTTTAAACATGTGCTCCTGAATAACATCTCCAGCACCGGGGAAGTCTCACTCGCAATTGCAAAACCCGTGACCGACCCGTGCTGTTGAGGCGTCCGATCTGACCAGCACCCTTGTCCGACATAGTACATACATTATTTTTCCACATTTCATCGATATTGTGCGGTTCACCCGTCGGGTACCCAAACCCGTGCAGGACTCTGGCCGAGATAACCCCCACTACGAGTCTTTACTTTTTGTGGAAGCACAAGAGACGTCCGACAACCCGACACAGTCTTTCATAATATCATCCGGAGGCGCACACAGCTTTTGGCCGTGATATTATATATTATATTATATCGATACCTATATATTATATTATTTAGATATAGAGCTCCGGGAGTCTGCAAACGGCAACAATCACTTCTCCTCCATGCTGCTGTTCATGCTGGACTGCAGGGAGTGAAGGCTGATCGGCTGTTATGTTACGTCCCACAGGAAGTGAACGCTGATTGGCATTGTGGGAAATGTCGTCTTCAATCCACAAGCACCAAAAAGTCACTGTCTGCCTCCTCGGTCAGGCACAACATCTGAAATTTATGTTACTATTCGACTACATATATGACCCACTTTCATTACAGATTCATGTCTCAACTAGTGGAATTCTCCTTTGAGTTTTATTCTTTCTTCCATATTATTCTCTACAAACTTTGGGACCTATCTCCGATTAGCTTGGAATCGCGTGCATTTTTCCCATTTTCTTTATATTTTATACTTTAAGATATTCTACTTTTAAAATACAATTTTCTACAATGGAGGTCAATGGGAGGATTCCGCCTATTCTCTGACACTTACTACTTCAGACTTCGTAACTTGAAAAAAATAAAATAAAATCACTTTCTGAGGTTTTCTAACATTAATATGAGTTACCCTAGCCTACCTATGCTCCCCCAGTAGCTAGAAATTTCATTGGGTGTAAAACAAGCACTAGGTATTCTTCTCCGCCTTTGAAAAAACAAAGCTCAGACGGGCCGTTTTGGAATTTTCCCCGTATGTCGTCGTAAGGGGAGATGCCGCCTTGCCCGCCCAGAGAATTTGGCCCGCCAATGAGACGATGAGCTACAACCATGCGAGCGCCACGTGTGTGTATGTGTGTGTGATTACACACACTGTAACGCAAGTGTGTGTAACACACTTGCAACACTTCTTTGTTATTTGGATAACCGTTCTGGTGTTGGTGTTCTGGCGCATAACACATCGGTTCTTTGACGTCTCTGGTATTTCCACAACGAGACTGTAGTTGGGGTTAGCTCAGCCATGGTTGAGAATGAATTGGGGGAAAGGAACTTTGGCTATGACTCCCTGAATTAGGTTACATGAACCACGGCATGGAGGAGAAAGGGATTGTTGCCCACGTTGTCTCCCGCAGGTGGTGCCTAAGCGCTGCCCGCTGCCGAGGAGGTGGTCCCTTGGCAGCGGTGGTCCCTTGGCAGCGAGGCTCTGGCGGGAGACAAACGGTCAACAATCACGGGCAACAATCCCTTCTCCTCCATGTCGTGGTTCAGGCTACTTCAGATTGATGTGGACGTGGATGAACCAGAGACGTTGGAGTACCCGATGCAGTCGTTTGAGATTCATGATATCGTCTGGAGGCGCACCCAGCTTTTGGCCATGATAATATATATTATATGATAAAGATATCGATGTATAATATATTATTTAGATATAGAGCTCAAGGACCCCCGCCGGAGTGTTCTAGAATATTCACAGAGCACGGCCAAAGGCTGTGTGCGCCTCGCGATTGCAATACATCATCCACTGTAAACAGAGCGTATGGTACCGTGGCCGCAAGCTGCTCAGGGTCACACCCCCATCCTCCTCCTTTACCCGCCTCTCTCCTCCTCATTTGCATTAAAGCTACAGACACCGAAGCGGTGCGTTTGGGGAAAGCCCAATTTGCGACGTAGTGGCTGTAATGTAGGTTCCAGACGTCCAGCTGAGGTAGTTGAGCGGAGGGATCGAGCTGGGGTGTGTGGCTTTTGCAATGCTTGGAGGTAGGCAGGGGCAGTTCCATCGACTGCCTTGTATGCCAGTACAATCGTCTTAAATCTGATGCGAGCTACTACAGGGAGCCAGTGGAGGTCCCGGAAGAGGGGAGTCACATGGGAGAACTTCGGTAGGTTGAACACGAGGCACGCTGCCGCCTTCTGGATGCGCTGCAAGGGGTTTAATCGCAGAGGCAGGAAGTCCAGCCAGGAGTGAGTTGCAGTAGTCAAGGCGGGAGATGACCAGTGATTGGACTAGAAGCTGAGCTGCTTCCCTTGTGAGGAAGGGCCGGATTCTGCGGATGTTGTAAAGTGCAAATCTGCAGGATTGGGCCACCGCAGTGATGTTTGCAGTGCAGCATAACTGATTGTCCGATACCACACCAAGGTTTCTGGCAGTAGGAGAAGGAGATACAGTGATGTTCTCAACGGTGACCAGTAAATCCATGTGTGGGCTATCTTTCCCTGGGATTAGGAGGAGCTCGGTTTTGTTGAGGTTAAGCCTCAGGTGATGGGCAGTTGTCCAGGTGCTGACGTCCGCCAGACATTCCAATATGCGTGTTGCAATCAGGGCATTATCAGATGAGGGGAAAGAGAGAAAAAGCTGAGTGTCGTCAGCATAGCAGTGATAGAAAAAGCCGTGAGATGTAATTACAGAGCCCAGAGATCTGGTATAGAGGGAGTACAGAAGAGGCCCCAGTACAGAGCCTTGAGGGACACCAGTTTCAAGCGAGCAAGGTTTGGACAAGGAGCCATTCCATGTTACTTGATAGATTACTTGACAGATTCAGCAATGCCATGTTCAGCAAGAGTGGCAAGGAGGATCCGGTGGTCAAATGCTGTGGACAGGTCGAGGAGAATGAGAACCGATGACAGGGCGAGGCTCTGGCAGCACGGAGGGACTCAGTCACCGCGAGGGGAGCCGTCTCAGTGGAGTGTGCCTTCTTGAAGCCTGACTGGTGAGGGTCAAGCAGGTTGTTAGATGAGAGATAGGAGGACAGTTGGTTAGCATTGGCACGTTACAGTGCTTTAGAGAAGAAAGAAAGAAGAGATACCAGTCTGTAGTTCTGGATGTCGGTGGTATTAAGAGTTGGTTTTTTGAGGAGAGGCTTTATTCTGACAGTCTTGAAAGACGCTGGAACAATGCCTGAGGTGAGGGAGGAGTTGATAAGTGAGGTGAGAACTGATAAGAAACAATGTTTATAATGTATTGCGTATATCATTAAATAGAACCACAGTTACCGCATATCATATGTTATATCATATACGTTTTCTTTGCCGAAATTTATTTGAGGACTCAGTATTTCTGAAGTTCTGGAAGAAAACCTTATTATTTGGTCATAAACTGAGCCATTTGAAGTTTGAAATTCATGTACATCTGTCTCATCGGAGAATGCAAACGCGCTGTCAAAATATCAACTGTAAGATTCAAATGCGCTCATGGCTCTTAAAGGGGATGGGAGCTGGCACTCTCATTGGTTTATTGCACGTTACGCCCAAACCTCAATTACGGGTAATTAGGCTACCACCATACCACCCTGAATACGCCCGATCTCGTCTGATCTCGGAAGCTAAGCAGGGTTGGGCCTGGTTAGTACTTGGATGGGAGACCGCCTGGGAATACCAGGTGCTGTAAGTGGTGTCGGATGGTGGCCAATAGGTGGCGCTCTTCCCTCTGGCCCCTTCTCTCATCAATCCCGATGCCCCAGTGCAGTGACGGGGACACTGTGCTGCGGAAGGCGCCGTCCTTCGGAGGAGACGTAAAACCGAGGTCCTGACTTCACTGAGGTCATAAAAGATCCCAGGACACTTATCGTAAAGAGTAGGGGTTTTCCCGGTGTCCTGGCCCAACCAGGCTCATTCGATCTGGCCCCCTAATAATCCTCCTGTACAATTGGCTGACTCATCAATTCCCTCACTCTCCACCTCAAGCTGGTGTGTGGTGAGCGTTCTGGCGCAGATTGGCTGCCGTGCATCACCCAAGTGGGTGCTACACACTGGTGGTGGTGAGTTAGGTCCCCCCCTTCTGTAAGCGTCTTTGGGTCATTGAAAAGCGCTATATAAATATAATGAATTAATTAATTATTATTACTTCAGACCAACCCTTTTTAGATTTGCGCTGGGCGCAAGAGTTGTTTTTTGCGCCTGTAAAATAGCGAAATCGCCGTAGAACTGCCCACAAAGCTACTTGCGCTTGGCGCTTCTCACTTGCGTTTCAGACCGTTCAAATAGGGCCCATGGAGTACAAGTCACTGCTCTCAAGGTGTTCAATGTCTCTGAAAAAAGGAAAGGGGTGTGGTCACGGGTGAGACCTTAAATAGTGTGTGGCAGGGCAGGGAGTGATTAACTGATTGATATGGGCTAATTGGGAAAATGAAGGGGAAAATAAAGGGGCATAGCTCTGGGTCTGTGAGGTGAGGAGGAGAGCAGAATTCTTCCAAACACCAATGATTTAGAATGATCGTATTAAGATTAGTAAAATATGATTATTAAGTGTGCGCGTGTTTGCGTGCCTGTGTGTGTTTGTGTGTGCCTGTGTTTGTTTATGGGTGTGTGTGTGCCTGTGTGAGACCTACTTTTACAAACACCATGTGCGATATTGCCTGAAACAGTACAAGCTCTAACTGAAGAAAAGCCAGAGATCTATATTTCCCATTCACTCCTTTGATTGGTTTATTTCAGACTGTAAAACTTTGTTTGAAATTGTATAGCGTACAGCGTATCCACCTGTCATTTCCAAACAACCCAGGTAGATCAACAACGATGATCCCAGTTACAGTTATAGTTTAGTTTAGTTAGAATGTTACTGACTGTTCTCACCCAGAAATAGACTTAAGGCAGAGGCAGGCGAAAATTGCAGAGTCGGCCTGACCCAAAGCAATCGTTATCTTTATTCGGCTCCCCCACTTCGGCCTTGGAAGGCTGATATCTCTCCCCTCTCCTGGTTGTCATGCAGAAATATGCTCTGCCCAGGGTTCATCTCTTCGTGGTCGTCTCCACGGCAACGGTCGTGTCCTCGTCACCAGCATCAGACGGGAGAGACACTGTTTTGAGTCTGGTTGGAGATGGAGTCCTTGGGCTCACACACGCACACACACGACACATAACACACACACCCCCTGGACTCACCGCCTACTGGACTCCCTCCCCCTCTCCGTCCCTCGTCACAGTACAGTATGCCGCGAGTGATGCGATGCGCCCGGTGGCTGCGTCCTCCCCCCGGTGTCTGAGCTGTGACACCTCCCCTCCCCGACACCCTTCCCCCCTCCCACTTGTGTTTGTGATGTTTTTGATATGTTGCTTATGTGCTGAGATGTTTTTTGCTAATCCCTACACTGTGCCCCCCTTAGAGGAGCATAGTTTGGGAATAGGGCTTGGGTGTCATGACGTAATTACTTTGCGTGGCCGCCATGTTGATGGCCGTCGGTGCTCCACTCATTGTTTGGAACTTCATATGGATCCAAATTATGAATAATGCTGATTTTGTCACCATACCGGTCCCTGGCATCTCTATTTAATGTGTCCAGGTAAATTCCAGATCCTTTTCGGGATTTTAACATATTTTTTCTAGCTATTCTTTCTCAACTCTACTGCTACTTCTCTTCGTTCAACAACGTTATGTCAGAGTTATGTCGACGTTCGCGTAGCCATCAACATGGCCGCCACGTCCCACAATGCAACGCGGATCCCGTGCCCTATTAACTTCTTTTTTTTCCCCCTCGTTTACCCTCTTGTTTACCTTTTCTGTCTTTTTTGTTTCTTGGACGGAATGTAACTGGTAATAATTTCACTGCTCCGCCAATGACAATAAAGTATTCATTCATTCATTCATTCAGAAATAGGTAAAACCGCATTTCAAATATGTGCTCCCTTTGAGAGTGTTCTGAACAGGCACTCATTACCCTCATTTGTTTTTTGGAAAAAATATCAGAAAACATCTCTAACAGAACTATGTCACCGTATTTAACATGCACATTGCTTTTACCTCTGTGTTTTAGTTAACTGTTGTCTGTTAGCTTTTTGTTTTATGTTCGTCTTTTTACTGAAAAATTCTATACCAATCATCTTGACCAGGACTCCCTGGAAGAAGAGATAATGTATCTCAATGGGACCTTCCTGGTAAAATAAAGGATACAAATAAATAAAATTCCCAGTAAATCTCCAGAATGTCTCTCGTTTTGCACCGGCTCTCTTTTAACTCCAGAAAGAAGAGAACAAACATCAACGCATTTGAAGAGGCCACAGAGTGCGCAACAATGCAGTGCAATCATGTGCCGTGGGGGCGGAGCTACGTGTTAGGGGAGGAGAGGAGTGGACGTCATGTTGATGAAACGAAACTGAAGGTTCAGAGAAACCAAAGCCACCCGACGTGGAATCAGTTCTGTTTCAGAAGAAAATAAATCGCATTTTGGAAAAAAATTGTAAGACAGATAGAAACAACGACAAGGTGAGTATTGCAGCACAACCTTTAGAGAAGTCCAAACCACTTTTCCCGTTATGGAATTAAAAAAAATAACGGAATTGCTCAATACATAAACCTTGTCGTCTGTGTCTAGGAATGGCCTCTGCTAACACTTCTTGGCCTGAAGAGAACTTTTCATGTTCCATCTGTCTGGATGTGTTCAACAGTCCAGTTACCACACCATGTGGACACAACTTCTGCAGAACCTGTATTACTAAGTTCTGGGATGGAGAAGTACAGTACAAATGTCCGGTTTGCAACATGCGTTTCTACACAAGACCTGATCTACGTGTCAATATCCTCTTATCAGAGATGGTTGATCGGTTTGGAACGTCTGTACTAGTTAAAGAGCAGCCTCATGTTGAACCAGGAGAAGTTCCCTGTGACGTCTGTACTGGGACCCAGCTGAAGGCTGTGAAGTCCTGCCTAGTGTGTTTTATGTCTTTCTGCCAAACCCACCTGGAGCCACATCAGAGATTCGCAGTCCTGAAGAAACATCGGCTGGTCGAGCCTATGGACCGTCTGGAAGACAGGATGTGTAAGGAACACGACCGACTTCTGGAGCTCTTCTGCAAGACTGAACAGGTGTGTGTGTGTCAGTTCTGCAGAGAGACAGACCACAAGTCCCATCCTGTTGTACCTCTGAAGGGGGAATATGAAGTGAAGATGGCCCAGCTGCGGAAGATAGAAGCTGAAGTTCTGCCGATGATCCAGGAGAGAAAACGTAAGATTAAGGAGATCAAAGACACAGTTAAACGTAGCAAAGCAGCTGCAGACAGAGAGATAGCCGATGGTGTGCAGATCCTCACTGCTCTGAAGCGCTGCATTGAAAAGCACCGGTACGATCTCAACAAAACGGTTGAAGAGAAACTGAAATCCACACAGAAACAAGCTGAAGACCTCATCAAAGAGCTGGAGCAGGAAATAGAAGATCTGACCATTAGAAGCATAGAGATGAAACCACTCTCACACACTAAAGACCACCTCCACTTCCTCCAGACCTTCAGATCCCTGAAGGATCCTCCACCCACCAGGGATTGGACCACGGTGGAGGTCCGTCCTCCGTCATACGTAGGGACCTTGAGGAGATCCCTGGATCAGCTGGAGGAGACACTGAACATGGAGATGAAGAAGCTGTGTGATGATGCTGTACTGAAGAGGGTCCAGCAGTATGAAGTAGATGTTACTCTGGATCCGGATACAGCTAATCCCCTGCTAATTTTGACTGAGGATTGGAAACAAGTATATAATGGAAATGTAGTGAGGAAACTCCCGGACCACCCTGAGAGATTTACAAATCTTACATGTGTTCTCACGAGGCAGAGCTTCTTCTCAGGGAGATTTTATTTTGAGGTCCAGGTTAAAGACAAGACTTCATGGCGTTTAGGAGTGGCCAGAGAGTCAATCAATAGAAAAGGGGCGATCATGGTGACCCCTGAGAAAGGTTACTGGAATATTAACTTTAACAAGGATGGGTTGGTATTTAATGATGACCCTGATGTCCGTCTCCCTCTGAGAGCTGAGCTCCAGAAGGTGGGGGTGTTTGTTGATTATGATGAGGGTGTGGTCTCCTTCTATGATGTAGAAGCCAGGGTTCATCTCTACTCTGCTACCGGCTGCACCTTTAGAGAGCCCCTCTATCCATTCCTCGGTCCTGGTTTACGTAATAGAGGTAAAAACTCTGCCCCCCTGATCATCTCACCTGTCAATCAAACAGACTAGGACTTTTGTTTGATGATAAAATAACCAAACAATTAATGTTGTTTTTCTGAATAAGAATACCATGTGACATCTGAGAGAACTACATTCATATCGCACTATTCACTGTTTTTAACAAGGATAAATTCAATCAGCCATTAATACTTTGTACTATAAAAATTGTAATCCATTATAGCTGGTAAAACTACACTATATTGTTCAATGTGTTCTTTCCTGAAGGCTGTTTATACATTTAAAGATATAAAATTGGGATTTCAGAAAATATTGAAAATGTGAATTATTAATTTTAACTAACATTATCGATAGTTTTTTTTAACCAAATGCTTATATTTGTTTATTATTTTGCATCATTTTTGACGACACAATACATTGTTTGTACACTTTTCTTATTTTAATAAAAAGTAGAATGGGGGCATTTTGTTCTCACAATATGCATTGAGTGGATTAGGTACATTTTCTGTGGAATAGGTACAATCTCAGTACAATATGTATTCAGTGGAATAGGTTAATTTTCTGTGGAATTGGTATACTGTTGTGGTATACTATACTGGTATACTAATGTACTACCTGTTTCCTGGCAAATTCAAGCAGCAGTCCCATAATCAGTGTTATGAGTGACACCCAGTGGCGGAAGCTGGTATCACCACAGAGTGGCGGAACGTATTTTGTGTCTCCTAATCCTTGCTCCCCCTGCATTAATAAATATAGTTTATTTAAACATAAGCTGTATTGCTCACACATTATGCCACACACAGCATACGTAACATATGTAGATGGAGCCAATTAAAAGTCCAGGCAATACACAGACTACTAAACTCATTGCGCCAAATTCTGTTTTATTTTAGGTATCCACTGAACAACCCCCCATTGGTGTCCTTTTCACTGGGGAAATCCACCTACCACTTCTTCAAATCACGGGTTTTGTCCCCATCATCATTGATTAAATATATTCTGAAAAGTTCAAAACTTTATTATTTTAGTTGTTTCTGTTTTGTCATATTTTAGGTCAGCGATATTGTATGTTGTTATCACTGGGCTGATGTGTAATGCCTACTTACTACTACTACTACTACTACTACTACTTCTATTACTACCACAGCCACTACTACTGCTACCGGTAGGCCTACTACAGCTAGTACCACTACAGTAGTGGTACTAGCTGTAGGTACTTTTGTGTTTTTTGCACTCTAGTGGTCGGCGGTTTTAACTTGCAATTGATAGTCGGTGGAGTACGGAAGATACGGAAGAGGATTAGGGCCACACATGTAAAAAAAAATTAAGTTCTGACTTTATTCTCAGAATTCTGAGAAAAAAGTCAGAATTCTGACTTTAATCTCAGAATTCTGAGAATAAAGTCAGAATTCTGACATTAATCTCAGAATTCTGACATTAATCTCAGAATTCTGAGATAAAAAGTCAGAATTCTGACATTAATCTCAGAATTCTGAGATTAAAGTCAGAATTCTGACTTTAATCTCAGAATTCTGAGATAAAAAGTCAGAATTCTGACATTAATCTCAGAATTCTGAGATTAAAGTCAGAATTCTGACTTTAATCTCAGAATTCTGAGAAAAAAGTCAGAATTCTGACATTAATCTCAGAATTCTGAGAAAAAAGTCAGAATTCTGACTTTAAAGTCAGAACTACGGGTATCTGTAAGGACCAACCTCCGTGGGAGAGACACTTTGCTTTATGCAGTAGGAGGAAACCTATGGAAGTCCAAGAAAGCCACAATCCGGCCCTAGAATGGCGCGGTAAAAGTGCACGTCCCATAGCCAACTCACCAAGCTCACCAAGTCCAGTATTCAGAATTCAAAGCATTTATTCACAAATACGTTCTATTTTTTTGACAAGCGGAGCCGACAGTCCTGTGCAAGTATGCACATTAGCCATGTGCGCCAAACAGAAGATAGACGCAATATAGAACTGATTGTTGTGCATTGTTGTGGATATGTAGGCTGGTTAGTTGTGGTTGTTTGTGGTCTTAGTGAAACAGCTTTGCCTTGGAGTTGGAGAAGTTGGAGTGATTGTGTGAATGTGCGAGAGAGAGCGCACCTGCCGTGGCGATGTTGGGCTTGTTGTTGGCTTATATGTGATCAATGATGTATCTGTCTGATCGTATTAGCTGTAGATGGATGGTTAAATAATGTCACAAGAACGGTCATACTGCAGGCTCTTATTTGCAAATGCACTGATTGTGTGCCTGTCTCCAATATGCTATGTACCTGGCATTTATTCAGTTCATGTTCTTCTGAGTGCGCAAGAACTGTGCCAATTATTGTCGTGTTTGCATTGTAATGCACAACTTTGCCCCTCCCTGTTATAAAATAACGTGCATCCCAACAACTTTAGCCAATGCAGGCTCCTATTGCTATACCAGTGTGTTTAACGTGTGTGTGTGTGTGTGTGTGTGTGTCTCTGTGTGTGTGTGTGTGTGTGTGTGTGTGTGTGTGTGTGTGCGTGTGTGTGTGTTGTCATGTAGGCTATAGATATAGATTTATTGTCTTGGCTTGCTTGCATCCATGAAATATTGTAATGTTATGGCCTAGCTGGCTACTGCATATCGAGAACAATCTGGGGATGAGGGCATCCCCGAATATTGACGGGTATTTCGAACACTGCCATCTCAATATATAGCCTAACATATACAAATATATCAGTGTACTAGACACAAATGTATTTTCCACTAGCTAATGGTGGTCATTACATTGTAGTGAAACTAGTAAAGACAACACAGCTTTATGTTACGGCGAAACATGGAGGCACTGCAGCTCTAGTCTCGACAATGCGTTACTTTAGTCTGGTATTTCTCTTCACTGATTGGTTAGACAGCCTTCAAACTTAGTGGTCAAGCAAAGAAGAGGGAGGGCTCGTTCTGCATACCTAATAGCCGGAGTGAATAACTAATAGCCGGAGTTAATAACTAATAGCCGGAGTTAATAACTAATAGCCGGAGTGAATGACTAATAGCCGCGGCTATTAGTCATTCAAAACCGTACGGAATTCTTGCCAAACCGCACAGGTTTTGCACTTTTACCGCGCCATTCTAGGGCCGGATTGTGGCCTTCTTGTCTTTCCATAGGTTTCCTCCTACTGCATAAAGCAAAGTGTCTCTCCCACGGAGGTTGGTCCTTACAGATACCCGTAGTTCTGACTTTAAAGTCAGAATTCTGACTTTTTTCTCAGAATTCTGAGATTAATGTCAGAATTCTGACTTTAATCTCAGAATTCTGAGAAAAAAGTCAGAATTCTGACTTTTTTTCTCGGAATTCTGAGATTAATGTCAGAATTCTGACTTTATTCTCAGAATTCTGAGATTAAAGTCAGAATTCTGACTTTTTTCTCAGAATTCTGAGAATAAAGTCAGAACTTAATTTTTTTTACATGTGTGGCCCTAATCCTCTTCCGTAGGAAGAGGAATAGGGCAGAATTCTGACATTAATCTCGGAATTCCGAGAAAAAAAGTCAGAATTCTGACTTTAATCTCAGAATTCTGACTTTTTTCTCAGAATTCTGAGATTAAAGTCAGAATTCTGACATTAATCTCAGAATTCTGAGAAAAAAGTCAGAATTCTGACATTAATCTCAGAATTCTGAGAAAAAAGTCAGAATTCTGACTTTAAAGTCAGAACTACGGGTATCTGTAAGGACCAACCTCCGTGGGAGGGACACTTTGCTTTATGCAGTAGGAGGAAACCTATGGAAAGACAAGAAGGCCACAATCCGGCCCTAGAATGGCGCGGTAAAAGTGCAAAACCTGTGCGGTTTGGCAAGAATTCCGTACGGTTTTGAATGACTAATAGCCGCGGCTATTAGTCATTCACTCCGGCTATTAGTTATTAACTCCGGCTATTAGTTATTCGCTGCGGCTATTAGGTATGCAGAACGAGCCCTCCCTCTTCTTTGCTTGACCACTAAGTTTGAAGGCTGTCTAACCAATCAGTGAAGAGAAATACCAGACTAAAGTAACGCATTGTCGAGACTAGAGCTGCAGTGCCTCCATGTTTCGCCGTAACATAAAGCTGTGTTGTCTTTACTAGTTTCACTACAATGTAATGACCACCACTAGCTAGTGGAAAATACATTTGTGTCTAGTACACTGATATATTTGTATATGTTAGGCTATATATTGAGATGGCAGTGTTCGAAATAGCCGTCAATATTCGGGGATGCCCTCATCCCCAGATTGTTCTCGATATGCAGTAGCCAGCTAGGCCATAACATTACAATATTTCATGGACGCAAGCAAGCCAAGACAATAAATCTATATCTATAGCCTACATGACAACACACGCACACACACACACAGACACACACACGCACACACGTTAAACACACTGGTATAGCAATAGGAGCCTGCATTGGCTAAAGTTGTTGGGATGCACGTTATTTTATAACAGGGAGGGGCAAAGTTGTGCATTACAATGCAAACACGACAATAATTGGCACAGTTCTTGCGCACTCAGAAGAACATGAACTGAATAAATGCCAGGTATATAGCATATCGGAGACAGGCACACAATCAGTGCATTTGCAAATAAGAGCCTGCAGTATGACCGTTCTTGTGACATTATTTAACCATCCATCTACAGCTAATACGATCAGACAGATACATCATTGATCACATATAAGCCAACAACAAGCCCAACATCACCACGGCAGGTGCGCTCTCTCTCGCACATTCACACAATCACTCCAACTTCTCCAACTCCAAGGCAAAGCTGTTTCACTAAGACCACAAACAACCACAACTAACCAGCCTACATATCCACAACAATGCAAAACAATCAGTTCTATACATTGCGTCTATCTTCTGTTTGGCGCACATGGCTAATGTGCATACTTGCACAGGACTGTCGGCTCCGCTTGTCAAAAAAATAGAACGTATCTGTGAATAAATGCTTTGAATTCTGAATACTGGACTTGGTGAGTTGGCTATGGGACGTGCACTTTTACCGCGCCATTCTAGGGCCGGATTGTGGCTTTCTTGGACTTCCATAGGTTTCCTCCTACTGCATAAAGCAAAGTGTCTCTCCCACGGAGGTTGGTCCTTACAGATACCCGTAGTTCTGACTTTAAAGTCAGAATTCTGACTTTTTTCTCAGAATTCTGAGATTAAAGTCAGAATTCTGACTTTAATCTCAGAATTCTGAGATTAATGTCAGAATTCTGACTTTTTATCTCAGAATTCTGAGATTAAAGTCAGAATTCTGACTTTAATCTCAGAATTCTGAGATTAATGTCAGAATTCTGACTTTTTATCTCAGAATTCTGAGATTAATGTCAGAATTCTGAGATGAATGTCAGAATTCTGACTTTATTCTCAGAATTCTGAGATTAAAGTCAGAATTCTGACTTTTTTCTCAGAATTCTGAGAATAAAGTCAGAACTTAATTTTTTTTTACATGTGTGGCCCTAATCGTCTTCCGTAGTGGAGTCAGTCTCTTGTTGACACAAAGGGACTTTTGGTCATTCTTGCTTTGCTTGAATTCTGGAACAATCGTGGGGCGGAGTTCATGAGTTTTGGTCAGAATGCCTGATGTAGGCTAGTTTTGATGGAATGCGTGTTGTGAATTGAGAACAGCCACGCTGTGCAACAAATATTTTTTTCTTTTTCAATCTTGACGACTTTTGTAGTGCTGTGTGTAGCCACACCTTTGGCCCTAAACACGCAGTTAAATTCCTTTCCTAGCTCCTGTTGTTTATGTTGTTAGCTTAGCCATATCATGTCACGTTGTCAACATTGGATGCATGGAGCAGAACATATAGGCTGGTGACAAACAGTCAGAAAGGGCTTTAGTTTTTGAGATACCCCTACCGGAGGTAGAACTAAACCCAACAATGTTTTTCCTCATCTCTAAGGTCTCCCATACATGAAAGTGATTCTTGGCTAAAATATTTTTACTGCTAAGATTGTGAAATTGACAGATATTGTTATATACCTCCAAACAAAAAAAGGCCTAAAATATAGCTAACCATCCATCTACAGCTAATACGATCAGACAGATACATCATTGATCACATATAAGCCAACAACAAACCCAACATCACCACGGCAGGTGCGCTCTCTCTCGCACATTCACACAATCACTCCAACTTCTCCAACTCCAAGGCAAAGCTGTTTCACTAAGACCACAAACAACCACAACTAACCAGCCTACATATCCACAACAATGCAAAACAATCAGTTCTATACATTGCGTCTATCTTCTGTTTGGCGCACATGGCTAATGTGCATACTTGCACAGGACTGTCGGCTCCGCTTGTCAAAAAAATAGAACGTATCTGTGAATAAATGCTTTGAATTCTGAATACTGGACTTGGTGAGTTGGCTATGGGACGTGCACTTTTACCGCGCCATTCTAGGGCCGGATTGTGGCTTTCTTGGACTTCCATAGGTTTCCTCCTACTGCATAAAGCAAAGTGTCTCTCCCACGGAGGTTGGTCCTTACAGATACCCGTAGTTCTGACTTTAAAGTCAGAATTCTGACTTTTTTCTCAGAATTCTGAGATTAATGTCAGAATTCTGACTTTTTTCTCAGAATTCTGAGATTAAAGTCAGAATTCTGACTTTAATCTCAGAATTCTGAGATTAATGTCAGAATTCTGACTTTTTATCTCAGAATTCTGAGATTAAAGTCAGAATTCTGACTTTAATCTCAGAATTCTGAGATTAATGTCAGAATTCTGACTTTTTATCTCAGAATTCTGAGATTAATGTCAGAATTCTGAGATGAATGTCAGAATTCTGACTTTATTCTCAGAATTCTGAGATTAAAGTCAGAATTCTGACTTTTTTCTCAGAATTCTGAGAATAAAGTCAGAACTTAATTTTTTTTTACATGTGTGGCCCTAATCCTCTTCCGTAGTGGAGTCAGTCTCTTGTTGACACAAAGGGACTTTTGGTCATTCTTGCTTTGCTTGAATTCTGGAACAATTGTGGGGCGGAGTTCATGAGTTTTGGTCAGAATGCCTGATGTAGGCTAGTTTTGATGGAATGCGTGTTGTGAATTGAGAACAGCCACGCTGTGCAACAAATATTTTTTTCTTTTTCAATCTTGACGACTTTTGTAGTGCTGTGTGTAGCCACACCTTTGGCCCTAAACACGCAGTTAAATTCCTTTCCTAGCTCCTGTTGTTTATGTTGTTAGCTTAGCCATATCATGTCACGTTGTCAACATTGGATGCATGGAGCAGAACATATAGGCTGGTGACAAACAGTCAGAAAGGGCTTTAGTTTTTGAGATACCCCTACCGGAGGTAGAACTAAACCCAACAATGTTTTTCCTCATCTCTAAGGTCTCCCATACATGAAAGTGATTCTTGGCTAAAATATTTTTACTGCTAAGATTGTGAAATTGACAGATATTGTTATATACCTCCAAACAAAAAAAGGCCTAAAATATAGCTAACCATCCATCTACAGCTAATACGATCAGACAGATACATCATTGATCACATATAAGCCAACAACAAACCCAACATCACCACGGCAGGTGCGCTCTCTCTCGCACATTCACACAATCACTCCAACTTCTCCAACTCCAAGGCAAAGCTGTTTCACTAAGACCACAAACAACCACAACTAACCAGCCTACATATCCACAACAATGCAAAACAATCAGTTCTATACATTGCGTCTATCTTCTGTTTGGCGCACATGGCTAATGTGCATACTTGCACAGGACTGTCGGCTCCGCTTGTCAAAAAAATAGAACGTATCTGTGAATAAATGCTTTGAATTCTGAATACTGGACTTGGTGAGTTGGCTATGGGACGTGCACTTTTACCGCGCCATTCTAGGGCCGGATTGTGGCTTTCTTGGACTTCCATAGGTTTCCTCCTACTGCATAAAGCAAAGTGTCTCTCCCACGGAGGTTGGTCCTTACAGATACCCGTAGTTCTGACTTTAAAGTCAGAATTCTGACTTTTTTCTCAGAATTCTGAGATTAATGTCAGAATTCTGACTTTTTTCTCAGAATTCTGAGATTAAAGTCAGAATTCTGACTTTAATCTCAGAATTCTGAGATTAATGTCAGAATTCTGACTTTTTATCTCAGAATTCTGAGATTAAAGTCAGAATTCTGACTTTAATCTCAGAATTCTGAGATTAATGTCAGAATTCTGACTTTTTATCTCAGAATTCTGAGATTAATGTCAGAATTCTGAGATGAATGTCAGAATTCTGACTTTATTCTCAGAATTCTGAGATTAAAGTCAGAATTCTGACTTTTTTCTCAGAATTCTGAGAATAAAGTCAGAACTTAATTTTTTTTTACATGTGTGGCCCTAATCCTCTTCCGTAGTGGAGTCAGTCTCTTGTTGACACAAAGGGACTTTTGGTCATTCTTGCTTTGCTTGAATTCTGGAACAATCGTGGGGCGGAGTTCATGAGTTTTGGTCAGAATGCCTGATGTAGGCTAGTTTTGATGGAATGCGTGTTGTGAATTGAGAACAGCCACGCTGTGCAACAAATATTTTTTTCTTTTTCAATCTTGACGACTTTTGTAGTGCTGTGTGTAGCCACACCTTTGGCCCT
The DNA here is from genome assembly GCF_902167405.1 of Gadus morhua. NCBI lineage: Eukaryota > Metazoa > Chordata > Actinopteri > Gadiformes > Gadidae > Gadus > Gadus morhua. Next base: position 8,131,371 of record NC_044068.1, read on the forward strand.
AAACACGCAGTTAAATTCCTTTCCTAGCTCCTGTTGTTTATGTTGTTAGCTTAGCCATATCATGTCACGTTGTCAACATTGGATGCATGGAGCAGAACATATAGGCTGGTGACAAACAGTCAGAAAGGGCTTTAGTTTTTGAGATACCCCTACCGGAGGTAGAACTAAACCCAACAATGTTTTTCCTCATCTCTAAGGTCTCCCATACATGAAAGTGATTCTTGGCTAAAATATTTTTACTGCTAAGATTGTGAAATTGACAGATATTGTTATATACCTCCAAACAAAAAAAGGCCTAAAATATAGCCTGTCCGTATGGGAGTTAAGACAGATAAACTAATGCAGAATGATAACACAAGCTCTGAGAGCTTTGAGACTTGGCAAGTTTGTAGCCAGGGAGTCACTTCAGCTACTGGAAAAACCTGGATGTGAATATCTTGATGCATGAAGTAGATGGAGACCTATAAACACATACCTAAAATAAGCGGACAGTGAAAAAAATGATTTCTATGCAGAATGTTATCATTTACTTTGTAGTTGCTTTGCCAGGAATTATCATAGGAACACATAAGATGGCTTGTTGGAAAGGTGGGATTGTGCTGAATCCAGCAATACCAAACATCTATATATGGTATGAACAATGAAAATGGTATGTCACTCAATGTATGAGGTGTCCAAAATGAAAGAAAATGAAACCAGTCCAATGTCCAATATCAGTGGTCAGAGGAATGTTGATAAATTCAATAATACTGCAAATTAACTTACGTGAGGTAAGTGCTGCTGTATATTATAATACATTTAATGATTATATTTTTAATATGGCACATTGTATTATATAGTTCATACAGAAAGAAAGATCCAATTGAATCAGGTTATAATTGAAAAGAACACCTATATCAAAATATTTACATCCACTTGAATTTCTTTGTAGTCAAGTAATTACTGAATAATGGGAAATAATGTTGGCAGCTTTGGTCTCTCCAGACCAGAAGTGGGCAGTAGAACCCACTACCCCCTTGATGTGACCTTTGATTTGACCTTTGATGTGACCAATGATGAAGCTAGCTACATCATTGTCTTCATGGATATTTTCCTAAACTGACAGGTAAATCATTGCATTACAATCATTACATTTCATGTCAAAAGGCTGACCTAGAATCATACAAGTAAATTAGTGCTTAGCCCTCTGTAATTCAGAGGGCTAAGCACTTTCTTAGCTAGGCTATTTAACAATAGCCTAGCTAAGAAAGTGCTTAGCCCTCTAAATTAGCACCATTCTTTCTGCTAGCAACAAAACTGTAGAGTGAATTATATTATTATGTTATGTTATGTTTTTATTATGTTTATGTTTATATTATGTTATTATATTATTATGTTATTATATTTTAGGGCTGAACGATTTATCGTTTTCTGGTCAAAATTGCGATTTCAGACAACTCGATCTCGTGATCGCCAAAGCCGCGGTTTCTTCCGTGTTCCTGACTGACCCGAGATATGTTGTCAACTATTTATACCGGCACTTGAGAAATCCCCACAAGCATTTGCACGACGAGTGCATGACGGAAACGTCTCCCCCCGTCAACAATTCCGACCGCGGACCCTGTTATAATGTAATGTCCCCAATTAATGTAAAGCAATTGGCCCGCCGGCATATCGCATTTCAGCGTTAACGCGTTGACGTGCGTCTTGACGCGGTAACCCTGGCGCGTCAACTCCCCCCCCCCCTTGAGTTTGACACCCCTTGTTTATAGAATAGATGTGCAATATCTACCAGAAAAATCGCAATTAGATCTTTTCCTGAAATCGTTCAGCCCTTGAGTGAATGTGTAATTTAACATTTTATGATAAAAATTCTAATTCTAAAATGTATATTATTTTCCCTTTTTCCTAGTCAGTTGAATTATGGAGGATGTCTTACAGACATTGGATCCAAATCTTTGTATCATTTGTGGGAATCATTTGGAAAAGGGCAAGAAAAAAGATCCCTATGTCCAAAACCCCACAGTAGAAGGCCTCCAACGCATACTTACTCTTGCTCAGCAGAGAGATGATGATGTCCATAAAAACTTTGCTCCATATAGAGATGACATACTTTCAGCCAAAATTAAAGTGTCATATCATGTATCATGTAGAGCAAACTACTGCAAGAAAAAAAACAGTGAGCAGCAAGTTGCAGATGTTGAGAGTGAGAGCACATCTGTGCCAAGAAGGCTGAGTAGGTCTGATACAGCATCATTTAACATACGGAGAGATTGTTTCATTTGTGAGAAGGCCAGCACTAGACCAGAACCTCTGACAGCCATTTCAACTGGTACAGGCACGAGTACCAGAGAAAAGGTACTTCATGCAGCTTCTGAAAGGCTTGATGAAGATGTACATCTTCGGATTCTTTCATGCCCAGATCTCTTTGCATATGATGCTAAATACCATAAAAAGTGTCTTGCACACTACATCTCTGAACGAAATATAGCAGCTGCCAGACAAAGAAAAGAATCTGAAAAGAAGCAGACAAATGTCTATGACAAAGCCTTTATCAAGCTAACTGAAGAAATTGATAAAACAGTGTTGTCCAAGGATATGAAAGTTCGAACTCTCAACTATTTGACTGATAGCTACGATGACATACTAATGAGCATTTCTGAGGAAGATGTGTCCACGGTCCAACACAAGAAATACAGATCCTGGAAACTAAAGGGAAAGTTGATGCAGCATTACAAAGACAGGCTGGTATTTGTTCCACGTCCAGGAAAGTCAGATCTGGTGTGTTCGGAGACTATGACTCTAGGTTGTGCACTGAGGGAAGCTGCTCAACTCAGAGAAAAGACTGAAGAACATACAGAAGACTATAAGACAACACTTCCAGAGACAAGTCAGAGTCTTTCTGAAACTCAATTATTACACAGGGCTGCAGACATATTGAGGAAAAGCATGGAGCAGGTAGAGCATGAGTAAATCATATGTCAGCAGTGATCGTCTATCACGTTGTCAATGCAGCAAGTATGTACCAAACACCCTGTATGATTTTGTGAACTGGTGTGTTGATTCACGTGCCCACAGAGGTTACCAAACATGTGATGATGACCCAGCTTCGAAGGACAATCTGTGTGTGATAGCAATCTGTCATGATCTCATTGGGCAGAGCCGTCACATCCATACGCCAATCACACTGGGACTCGCCATTTTGATTCATCATGAGTTTGGTAGTAAGACACTCATCGATGAGCTCAGTGCAATGGGGCACTGTGTTTCCTATACCGAGGTTAGGCATTTCCTCGCATCTGTGGCAGCAGACCAGATATCAAGGACAGAAAGAGGTGTCTACATCCCAACAGGCCTCACTGGAGTCGCTGAACATGGAATTGTTGATGCAGCCATCGACAACTTTGACCAAAATGAAGATACCCTGGATGGGAAGCATACAACTCATGCTATGGCTTCTGTTGTGTTCCGAAGAGGCCAAGTCTCCACAGCAGATACATGCCTAGCACGGGTTCCAGAGAGGTCCCTCACCACCTTAAACACATTCGACCTGAATGGAGATACACTTCACAGGTACTTATTTTTGACATTGACATTTTTTTTAAATCTATTTTTATGTTTTAATGTTATGGTATCCACTTATTCACATGCACTGCTAAAAATATAATGGGTGGATGAAATGTTTAATAGTGAAGTGAATGTATGCTGTGAAGTTTTAAAGTGATATAATGTTCAATGCATATGATCACAAGATTATCCTCTCATTTCAATTGACAGATACATCAAATCAACAAAGCGACCAGAACCACCTGAACTTCCTGAGTTACTAAACACAAACACAGCAGTCTCTAAAGCAGCTGAAGACAGAGATCTGGTATGGAAGCTGTCCCGAAATGTAATTGAGAATCAGCAGCATGTCCCTTCATGGTCTGCATTCAATGCCTTCACGTCAGACACTGCTTGTTCAGTAGCCAGTGTACTCTACATGCCCTTCATAAGAGAATCACCCTCAGAATTGTCCACCATCTATACATCTTTGATAAGACTTGTACAGCTTGCTGCAGACCTGGGACAGGACCATATTCTTGTGACTGCAGACCTTGCTATTTATAGTAAAGCACAACAGATAATGTGGAGCAAACCACTTCCTTTACAAGGAAAGATCACAATGAGACTGGGAGGTATGCATATCACGATGGCTTACCTGGCAAGCATCGGAAAGCTGTATGGCGATGGCGGACTCTTTGACATACTTACTGAGTCAGATGTGTTTGCAGAGGGAACAGCTCGACAGATGCTTCAAGGGAAACAGCTGGCAAGAGGAGTAAGGAGCATAAAGCTAGCCTCTGAGGCTCTGTTCAGGCTCTTCTGGAAAGCTATGCAATCATGGCTTGAAAAACAAGGCCAATGTGCAATGACTGAAGAACAAGAGCAACTCCTACGAGATGTACAGCATGCATTTCATGGTAATGACAAGGCCACTGCTCAACAGTTCATCGGTGAGGTGGAGACTGAACTCCATGAGATTCAGAAGAAAATCCAGAAGTTCACAAATGAGGGAGTTAAGCAATCAGCAACATTTGGATACTGGATAATGTTCCTAAATGGTGCTGATCTGTTGCTACGGATCCTTCGCTCAGAACGCGAAGCTGACTTTCAACTTCACCTGAATTGCATGTGTGAAGTTATGCCTTGGTTCAGAGCTGCTGGAAGGACCAATTATTCCAAGTACATGCCTGTCTATGTTGCAGAAATGAAAGCTCTTGAACATGAACAACCAGAAGCATACACATTCATGCAGCAAGGTGGGTTTGTTGTTCGCCGGTCTGAGCATCGAAGCTTCAACTGTGTGGCATCTGATCAGGCACTGGAGCAAACCATTAATCGTGAAGGCAAGAGTCAGGGTGGAGTTGTTGGTTTTACATTGCGAAAGGGAGCTCTCACAAGATGGCTGATGACAAGACATGTGACCACAGCATATGTGGATGCCATGAAAGAGCTTTGTGACACTGATGCAAAGGGCCAAAAAGTACACCAGGAGCATGGAGCATCCAGAACGGAAAGGGACGAGAGAGACATACAGAAGATAATGGAAGCTGTGGAGCAGAGACAGAATCCTTTTGATCTTGAAAGCATTCCTGAGGAATTGATCAATATTGCAAGTGGTCAGGTTGCATCTGAGAAGGTTGCAAAAGGGCTCTCAAGCTTCCTCTAAGATGGTGCAAAGCAGAATGCCGTCTTTATTAAAGAACGTCTGGCAAAATCAAAAAGAACAAAGAGCTTCTGGGAGCCTGAGAAAAGAAACCAGTGTGCAACCTTCAAGGATATGAAAACATCAGTTGGAGTCCAGTCTAGACAGGTTCACATGGACTCAGATGTGCTCTTTCGAAGGTTACTGGCTGTTTCCAAGCAGCGAGAGGTGTCCATGGAAACTGTGATGTCTCATGAACTCGCAGCTGTCCCGCCCTCTTTGTTTTATGATGATGGAAGCATGAGGAAGACAACTAAAGCTGACCTTGCCAAGAAACTGGAGGCTGTTGTTGAAGAGTCACAGCAGCTGCCAAATGTTGACGTACCATCAGCATACATCATCGATGGCATGGCTCTTATACACTCTCCATGATTCAGCCTTTCAAACATTCAACGACCTGGCCGAGTGTGTCTGGAAAAAGATCACAATGTTAATGGGAAAGGAAGGCATCAGCTGTGTTGTTGTAGTGTTTGACAGATATGACCATCAACACTCAGTCAAAGATCTAGAGAGGCAAAGAAGAGGCACCATTCAAACCACACGAACACATATCATCACAGGACAAGCAAGTGTTCCAAACTATAGGAAATACCTTAAGATAAGTGGAAACAAGGCTGCTCTATGTAGCTTTGTGAGTAACTACATCACAAGTACTGGGCCGATGAGACTCTCTTCAGAGAACACAGTTATCTTGGCTGGTGGATTTGATAATGGTGAGGAAGTAAAGAGGGTTAGGAAGTCAGGCATCGACAATTTGACAGAGCTTTACAGTGACCAGGAGGAGGCAGATACGAGACTGGTGTTACATGCAATACACCTTGCAAGGTCACATTCTCGTCTAATAGTCAAATGTGATGACACAGATGTGCTGGTTTTGCTGATCTACTATACAAGCAAAGGAATGTTTGGATCCTCTGCAGTTTTCATGCACTCTGGACATGGCCTGAAAGAAAGATTCATCCCAGTCTGTTCAATCACTCAGTAGCTTGGACCGGTTCTTTGTGATTGTTTGCCTGCATGCCATTCCCTCACAGGTTGCGATACAACAAGCAGCTTATACAGAATTGGGAAGACCACTGCCTTCACAAGACTGAAGTCCCATCTGAGTGAGCTGAAGGAAATGACTAAGTTTGGACTTTCTGGAAGCCTGCAAGAAGCTTTGCCTGTGGCAAGAAAATATGCCCTGCTCCTGTATGGCCAAAAGAGAAGGGTGGATGGACATCTTTGCACCAATCTGGATGAGCTGAGGTACACACTTGCATCTACCACAGATGCATCTGCAGCAAATCTACCTCCAGCAGAAGATGCCTTCCAGCAACATGTGTTGAGAGCCTTGTATCAAACAGCAGTGTGCCGTCACAGCCACCTGGCCAGGCCTCATCTCTGGAACCCAGTTGGTAGAGGATGGAAGCTCAGAGAAGATGGGTCCATTGAACCTGTGATGTTCCAGAAGGAACCAGCACCTAAAGAAGTCAGAGACATCACCCATATGTACTGTAAAGATGGAAAATGCAATGATACCACCAAATGCCAGTGTCTTGCAGTGGGATTGACTTGCACTGAGTTTTGCTCTTGCTCTTTTCCAGACTGTCCAAATGTGACTCATTTTGTCACTGATGATGATGTGGATGAGTGACAATGAAATGTTATAGTTTAAGTAATAGTTTTATTAAAAGGCTCATCAATGCCAAACTGCAATCCTGACTCCTGGTCTCCTGTGTGTGCTATTGCCAGGCCCTAAGCCATAACTAGACTCGCCTCAGATAGGACACTACAGCACATTGCAATGCAATGAGTTCTTTCATTTGGGACAGCTAAAACATCTAATTATGAATGGTTGCATGGTTTATTTTATATTATATATATAATATATTTATATTATATTTTTATATTTGGTTGGCTGGATTTAGCGCAATGACATCCTTCCAACAAGCCATTTTATGAGTTTCGAGGACAGTACAAGTAGTCACTGTAAACGTGTCATCTTTCAATTTCAGTCTTTGTTTCCATATGAACTGTATAGATATATACAGTATATATACAATGTGCTATATTATTTGTGTCATTATTAAATGTGTAGTATAGAGCAGCACTAACCTCTTACTTAATTTGCAATTTGCAGCTTTGGACTTTTATATCAGAGTTTCATTTTCTTTCATTTTGGACACCTCATACATTGAGTGACATACCATCTTTATTGTTCATACCATATATACATATTTGGTATTGCTGGATTCAGCACAATCCCACCTTTCCAACAAGCCATCTTATGTGTTCCTATGATAATGCCTGGCAAAGCAACTACAAAGTAAATGATAACATTCTGCATAGAAATCATTTTTTTCACTGTCCGCTTATTTTAGGTATGTGTTTATTGGTCTCCATCTACTTCATACATCAAGATATTCACATCCAGCTTTTTCCAGTAGGTGCATTGACTCCCTTGCTACAAACTTGCCAAGTCTCAAAGCTCTCAGAGCTTGTGTTATCATTCTGCATTAGTTTATATGTCTTAACTCCCATTCGGACAGGCTATATTTTAGGCCTTTTTTTGTTTGGAGGTATATAACAATATCTGTCAATTTCACAATCTTAGCAGTAAAAATATTTTAGCCAAGAATCACTTTCATGTATGGGAGACCTTAGAGATGAGGAAAACATTGTTGGGTTTAGTTCTACCTCCGGTAGGGGTATCTCAGAATTTGGGGGGCATTGTCACTAGCCTAATAGTGGGTCATATGTCCGATGCTTTTTGAAAACCTATTTTCTTCATAAAACGTGCCAGAGAGATTTTGTATACATTTTATTCCTTAGTAATTAGCTTCATGGTTATGCCGTCTTTCAGAAACTTTCATTCCCGGCACTAAAGAGAAAAAATATTGCATCCTCATTGTACCCAGCACTTCTAAAAATGCACTTCCGAATGCGTCTCCGTCCCCAGCACATTTCAAATCAAACTGACGCCCATGCCACTACTACTACTATCTTCCAGCTTTGACAGTACAGTTTAGCTTCCTGCTTTTGTAACAATGTATTTCAGCACTTTGCTTCTGTAGTAATGAAATTCAGCGTCATTCAGTTTTCGATTTCAGCCGCAGGTTTTTCAGCAGTTCACAGTGGCGGTTTTAGCAAATTGGGGGCCCAAGGCGAAGATATGCATTTGCCCCACCTCGTCCGATCTTTAAAAGAAAAATACTGAAAATGGTGGATAGGCAGGTAAGGCTAATCTACGCGGAAGTAAAGGTTGGAGATGAGAAAAAACACCTTCCACTTTAAACCCTGCATACACTTCTTAACTCCAAAATGAAGATGGAAAGCAGAGAACACACATAGTGTAGCACTACACAAACTAATAGTCACAATGGAACCCAAAAGAAAATAAGGCTTCAGATATCGCCTGTCTTTGCCAAAATGCCAGGAAAATAAGCACTGTTTATTCTTTTTTTTAAGATCAAATCAATATCGATATAACCAGCAAGACAAGAAGTTAGGGTAAACCCCCAGAAACAGTCATATATTTAGCAAAAGATCACAAACAGCCATACACAAAAATTGCCAAGATTGATAATTTGCTTTGTATGTGTGAGTGAGCTTGCAATTTGCATTGACATTTCAATCATTCTAGAGAGAGAGAGAGAGAGAGAGAGAGAGAGAGAGAGAGAGGATTATTCTCCACATCACACACTTCTGACACAGAGTCCTACTTATTGCAGCTTCTCACAGGTCTTCATAGGTGCGGCATCTTCATCGTTTCGGACGTTGTTGTTCCTGTCTTTATCTCCAACAGTCAGTGGTGTAGTCTACGTGATACGCAGGTATACGCCGTATACCCACTAGGAACGCACCAGGATTTGCGTATACCCACTTAAAAATATGCACGGATACGTATCAATCGTCTTGTGACAGATCTTTCACTTCTGTGTTTATTTTTCGCAAATATCGGTTGGGTATAACTGCAATAAAATACTCTAAGCAGGGGAAGTTATCTCCTACATTCACACATTCATAAAATTCCCCCTGCACGCTCGCGCTCTGCCCTGTCTCTGTTACGAAGCGCGAAGCTGCCCCTGCATCTCTGCACGTTAGTTGGCGGGCCGAGCCCCTCCTTCTCGCGTGCGTGTGTGTGTGTGTGTGTGTGTGTGTGTCCAGTCCTCACATATTAATGTGTAAACCACATAATAAGTAGTCAACAGAAGACAATGTTTTAATCCCACTTTATATCTCCTTGTTACTTTTAGATGAGAACCCCCTGGTCAGCCTTTCAGACTGGGTGTCAGGCTAGGGAATTTAAAAACAGGCATCCTTGGTTAGAGTGGAGGGAAAACAAGTTAGGTAAATGTCAGCCAACATACAGTTGGTATACACAATTGAAATTCATAATGTTAATCACTATGCAAATGAGAGTATGGCTAATTCATGGTCATTTTTAAGGTGCAGTAATTTCACACTTTTACACAATTCAATTACTGTATGGTATGTTAGATAACAACAGTAAGAGCTCAAATTAGAGCAATTGAAAGAGTGAAACATTAGTCTCCTGTCATCTCCTTCTCATAGCCATGGTTGTAAACAGTTCATTAAATTATTTTGAGTAGATTTTGTCCTTGTTTAGCATGTGCTATTGCTACTATAGATATACAAAGCACAACTTGTCATTTTTGTCTATTTGTTCATACTGTTATTAAAACTGATAAACCTACTCAGCATTACATGATTGTTGATAATCGTTAAAGGTCAGCGGGTTGTAGACCCCTGCGTTGGTGAGTGTGGTGCGACATCCCATAAGTGCCACACACGTACACGTACCGGTGGGACGGGTTTGTACGAGGCTGGGAGGGAATCATCACAGTATACCCACTACAATAAAATAGACTACACCACTGCCAACAGTAGCCGTAAAAAGTGTGTCATCTTTGGCAGCATTGCCAAATACTTACCGGCGTCTTAGCTTTTTTCTTTTATTTGAGCCGCTTGGGTAACTTTATTTCCTAACCCTTTTCCTAACCCTTAATTTTATCTTTGTGTGTAGACTCGTCTTAATTAGTCTGTTTGTGTTTTAAAAGTAGGGCTGTCAAGCGATTAAAAAAAATAATCTAATTAATTACAGGCTCTATGGTTAATTAATCTAAATTAATCGCATACTTACATTTTTCCGAGAAAGTATTTCAAAATAATTCAATTCAACTAAATTATGGCAGATGGGTGATTCAATGAATAAAAGACACAATAGACTTCAAAGTTAAATGTCTCTTATTTAAAACATGTCTTTCATAGGAAAATACCTTACTGCAGAGATTGCAGATAACGGTGTTGCTATCTACAGTTCCGTCTGGGAGTTGTTCAAACCTGAATTTTCTGTTCACGGGGCCGAGCAGCGTCTTCTCCTCTGCCTCTATTTTGTTTCAACGCAAATGACGCTCCGGTCAAAGGGCACTATAGAAGCACGATTGATGTGCGTTCATTTTTTTAACGCGTTATTTTTTCTGTGATTAATTAAACGAAATTAACGCGTTAATTTGACAGCCCTAATTAACAGTTTTTGGTTTTTTTTTAGGTTGGTTGGGGCCCCAAGCGGCCACGGCCTATGCCTCTATGGTAAGACCCCCACTGGCAGTGCATTGCAATACATTTGACCTTTCCGATTCTTTTTAGCAATGCTTTGCGCTTTTCATTTAGCTGTCACTTTATTTGTTTCCAACCATTTAAATTTTGTGTGCATGTTTACATTGCTTACTCCATTTAAACATTTGAACTCTGTTCAAATCCCTTCACTTGATTTAAGCCATTTATCGTTTCTTTACGTCTTAATCTATGTAGCTTCATTTTCTGCAGGAAATGCATTTTCTAGTATCGACTGAGATTTACCTTTTAAAAAGCATATCTAACTACCTCCCATTTCTTACCAACAGAAAACATTATTTGTGTGTGTGTGTGTGTGTGTGTAGGCGTTATTCGATAGCCTAATGTGTATAGGCCTACGTACGGTAGGAATAAGCTAGAGCTAGAGTTTTGTTCGAAAGAACAGTGATTGAAACAAATAAAAGCCTGGGCTATTGAAGTTTTACGATGTCATGCACATACCCGATGTCAAGTGGACTGGGTTGAATTCACTGCGGGTCTCTCTTCTTACTGTCCTTCTCAACACTCTCTGATCTCACTGAAAGGCTAGCAGCACGAAATCAAGGGATATTTAGAATAGAAAATAATGTGTGATTATTCGCGCTTAAATATTTTAATCGCTTAACAGCACTAGTTGCTACACATGCAAATGTTTTCCATGGATAATGGTTACCATTGAACTATTGATTTAAAGAACTTACATTGTCAGGTTATTTGTATTCATATATTGTAGCAGGGTTTCATCTACTTAATTCATTAGATTAAAAAGTTTCAGTTTTTCAGGTAGGGAAAAGGTTCAACATATTGTAATAAAGACAAGGTGGCATCATGGTGGGAGTATGTGTGGGTGATGGCTGGTTGAAGCAGCCTCCCCTGCTGAGTCTGATTGGACTCTGGGTCTGGGTGAGGCTGCACACCTGTTGCACATTGAGTAATCAGTGTGCACAGGTTAAACCAGCCATCTCCGCACACACTTAAGAAGTGTTCTCCCAGATGGCAACATTTAAGGTGCGAGGGAACGCGGTCGGTCGCTGCTCGAGAAGCTGCTGCTCCGGTTGTAGAGACAAACTTTTGAGCTTTTTTGTTGCACTTGTGTGATTGTGGTTCATAGGAAATAAAGAAAAGGGTATCACTTGGTGGGGGTTAGAGTTAGGTGGTGTTCTAGAGGCGGGTTCCGACCGACGACCTGTATAGGTCCGGAAAGGTGCCCGTTTCTTTTCTTTCTCTTTTATAATTGTTCCCGTCTTTTCTATCTAGTGTATAGGATGACTAAAGGGAGTAAAGGTAGGGGGAGGGAAGAAAGGGAGGTAGGAGAAAAGGGGCAGTGTAGGGGAAGAGGCAGTAGTAGTAGCGAGGAAGGAAGAGAAGAGGAGATTCAGGGAAGAGAAGGAAAAGATGTTAAAAGAGCGAGAACATTTAATAGTGCAGATGGTATCGAAACGGAGATGGTGAGTGACTCAAGTGAGGAGGAGGGAGTTGTGAAAAAGGTAGATGTCAAAATGATAGTCCGGTTTGCTGAGGAGGGAGGTATAGGAAAAATGAACCCGTTAAAGCTAACAAAGGAGTTGACAGGAAAGTGCGGTGATATAAAGTTTGCCAGGGTTTTAGGAGATGGAAATCTGTTGATTGGTTGCTCGGATGAGCTTCAGGTAGTTCTGACAAAGAATCTAACAATGGTTGGTGTTAACAAAGTGGTGAAGGTGGTGCAGGTTGGATTGCAGAGAGAGAAACGTTGCAAAGGGAGACGTTGTAACGTACTGGCTCTAGGTACGCCACATAGAAGGGGAGACCACACAAATTTCAATCATAATAAGGACATTTATTCAACTAGACAACAACGGCTGCCAACGGCTGCCAGATTATTAACCTTATATAAGTGTGGTGTAAGTCAGTGTTATGGAAGAACTCAAGATGTGGTGTGGATCAGTATAGGAGCATTCTACTAAACACAGCAGAAGCCAAAACCCGCAAGGAGGAGAGAGACCTCGCCATGTTGGATCGGTATAGCCTTTTATCCTCCAGCCAATCACACGCCCCTGAGCAGAGACAAGGAAAAGACCAATAATCCAATCTGCCCGTGGGCGGGGTTAGCTGGGCCGTCACATATCCCCCCCTTAAAACAGAAGCCCACCGAGATGGGATTCTGTCATTTTAGTATACATCCAAAACCATTCAAATAAAACCCCCCAAAAACATCAAATGGGACAATAACACTTTATTCACCATCCTCAACCGATCTGTCAAATAGGCTACACTCTGCAACCCCATACAACCTCACACTGGTCTCTGCACACCATCACCACTCTCCACCTCCTGTCCAGTTCAAGATGAGGACAGCTATTGGGAAAAAGAGAAATTACAGGCAAAACAACTTTACAGCGCACGAGACAGCGCATCGGCCGTTACATTCTCCACACCTCGAATATGTTAAATTTGCAAATGATACTGTTGTAAAAACAAAGCCCAACGCATCAAGCGTTGATTTGGGTTCTGCAATGAATGTAAAAAAGTCAAGGGATTGTGATCAGAGAAGACGACCACTGGATGGGCACCACCCCCCACATACACATCAAAATGTAGAAGCGCCCACACCAATGCCAATGCTTCTTTCTCAATGGTTGAGTAATTGAACTGGTGTTTGTTGAACTTTTTGGAAAAGTAACAAACTGGACGGTCAAATCCTTGGTCATCGACCTGCAACAGCACAGCGTCTCCCACCTCAATGTCGTGCTCAATCAGATTTGTACATGGAGTATCGGAGAACAAAGAAGAAAAGGAAAAAATCAAAGTCTTTAACACCTCCCTCTGGCTATCAGGCATATGACCTACCAGGCCATCCAGATTTTGAAGCATCTCAGAATTTTTAACCGTGGTAACAAAATACTGTCATCGGGGCCGCCTTCATCCTCCACCTCCTCTGCCACCGGAGGAGAGTCTGAAACCACGCCATCGGCAACAGCTAGAACAACAGCATTAACCTTTTCAACAGACACCTCCACCCTGGGTGACTGAGTGTAATACCGTTTTAATAAATTGACATGACAGAGCTGAGTTGATTTTCTCCAGTTTGGTGTAGCAATCAAATAATCAAGCTCTGCCACTTGACGAACAACTACATGCGGACCGGTAAATCGCGCACGAAACGGTGAGCCAGGTATTGGCAACAGGGCTAAAACCTGGTCGCCTGGACTAAAGAGCCTAGGCTCCGCTTTTCGGTCAAACACTTTCTTCATCCGCGCTTGTGATTTACACAGATTTTTCGCAGCACACTGCCACGCTAAAAACAATCTGCGACGAAAGCCATCTATATAATCAATAAGATTGACCGGAGGCTCAGACTCCTGCAAGCCATCTTTTAACACTGAGAGCGGCCCACATACTTTATGCGCGAATACCAATTCGTTTGGACTAAACCCAAGACTGTCTTGCGACACTTCCCGAGCAGCCAACAGTAACCATGGAAGGCCATTCTCCCAATCGCGCTGGAGCTCCGAACAGTACCCACGCAACAACGATTTTAGTGTGAGATGAAACCGCTCAAGAGCTCCCTGGCTCTGAGGGTGGTACGCACTGCTCAAACTGTGTCTTATTCTAAGATGTTTTAAAACTTCTGCAAACATCTTGGACGTAAAGTTGATACCTCTATCCGATTGTATTACTTTAGGGATACCAAACACTGAAATAAATTGCGAGAGAGCTTTTACAATTGACTTCGTGTTGATGCTTCTTAACGGGTATGCAGCGGGATATCTCGTGGTCTGACACATCACTGTCAACATGTGAACCGCACCAGACTTGGATGCCGGCAAGGGACCCACACAATCGATCAACAAGCGCTCGAAAGGCTGGCCCACTGCTGGAATTGGATGCAACAGAGCGGGAATCTCTCTGGATATTGAGGAGCAGGAGATTAAAGAGAACTTGGTGGCCAAAGGCATAGAAGTGATTAGTATTAAGAGGATGACAAGGGGCCCTGAAAAGGAAATGAGTGAATCTGTTTTGGTGGAGCTTAAAGGAGAAGTATTACCAGATAGAGTATTTCTAGGGTTCCTGTGTTTCTATGTGAGGGCTTACGTACCTAAGCCAATGAGGTGCTTTCAGTGTCAAAGATTTGGGCACATCACTAAAATCTGTAAGGAAAAGAGGAGGTATGCGAAATGCTCAGGGGATCATGAGTATGGGAAGTGTGAGGGGGCCAAGTTAAAATGTTGTAGTTGTGGGGGTGAACATGTCGTCCCTTTTGGAGGCTGTGAAATAATGAAAGAGGAAGTTGCAGTTCAGAAGGTAAAAGTGTTGGACAAAGTGACCTATGCAGAGGCAGTGAAAGTGGTAAAACAGAGGCAAGGTGCTAAGAGTCAGGGGTTGGTAGCAGGCTGGGGAGGTGGAAGGGAAGTGACAAGGGAGTCGGTGGGAGAGAAGCAAGATAGGAATAAAGTGTGGGTAGATAAGAAGTAGGTGGTGATTTGTGTTGCAGCAGTGATAAACTCCACTAGAGACTCCACATCAAAGACAACGAGCATACAGATAATAGCTAAGGCAGCCAAGGATTATTTGGGGATGGAAGGGTTAAAATGGGAGGCTTTGGTAGCCGAGATAAATACAGAGTAGTCAGGAGCCGGTGAGAAAACATCATAACCATGGTGAAAATTCTACAGTGGAATGCTAGGAGCTTGGTGGCAAATAGCCGGGAGTTTAAATATTTTTTAAGTCAAATGAAAGGAAAACCACAAGTAATATGCATTCAAGAAACGTTTTTGAAACCAGTGTTAGATTTTGTTATATATGGATATGTAGGTATAAGAAGAGACAGGAGTGAAGGTGAAGGGGCTGGTGGAGGGTGTGTAACATTTATCAAGCAAGGTATATCATACAGGGTATTAGATATTGGAACGGAACAAGAGTATATAGTGGTGGAGGTATGGGAGGGGTGTGAGGAGTTTGTTGTTGTTAATTACTATAATCCATGTCAAAGGTTAGAGAATGATAAACTAGTTAGGATTAAAGGTATAGAAAGACACAGGATAATATGGTGTGCAGATTTCAATGCTCATAACACAATGTGGGGAGGGAATCATACAGACACGAATGGGAAAGTGATTGAAGAGTTAATGGAGGAAAATAATCTTGTTTGTTTGAATGATGGGACAAGGATGGATATAAGAACAAGTAATGAGTCAGTGTTGGATCTGACGTTGGTGTCAGTAAGTTTGGCAGGGATCAGTAACTGGGAGGTTTTGACAGGTAAATCTTTAGGTAGTGACCACTATGTGTTAGTTTGTTCAGTAGGAGGTTGAGGAGAAGTGAATGTTGGAAATGGAATTCAGAAATGGGTGTATAGTAAAGCAGAATTGGGTACATTTAAGTTGGTCAGTGAAGAAGTTATGGTTTCAGTTGTTACTAGTGGAGATATAGATACAGTAAATAAGTGTTACATCAGCAATTATTGCTGCAGCAAGTAAATCTATTCCAAGAAGTAAAAATAGAAGGGATAGGAAGTTAGTTCCTTGGTGGACAGAGGAGTGTTCCAAGGCAGTTAAAGCCCGAAACAAAGCATTTAAGAAAGTCAAAAGAGAGCATAATACGCAAAGTCTGGAGTATCAGAGGGCACAGGCACTGGTAAAGAGAGTTACAAAGAGAACACAGAGGGTAAGCTTGAGACAGTTTTGTGGTAAGATAGGAAGAACAACACCGGTAGGAGAAGTGTGGGGAATGATAAGGAAGATGGGAGGAGATAGAAGAGAGTGGGAGTACCCAGTGATTACGTTAGAGGAGCAAACTGCAATATGTGATAAAGATAAGGCTGATTTGATGGCCAAATCTTTTGCTAAGGTGCATAGTGTTGATCAGTTGACAGTGGAAGGGAGAAGGAGAAGTTACTTTGAGTAATTATCCTGATGTGCTAGTTAGGAGAGTAGATTCTAGGGAGAAAATAGATGATGGATTTACAATGGCAGAGCTTGTGAGAGCAATTAAAAAAGCAAAGCCCTCAGCTCCAGGGGGAGATCAGGTGAGCTATGTAATGTTAAAACATCTAGGAGAATGAGGAATGGAAAAATTGTTAGAACTATATAACCGAGTATGGGTGGAGGGAAAGTTACCAAGTGTATGGAAGGAAGCGGTGGTGATTCCGATTAGGAAACCAGGGAAAGATCCAGGTAAACCTTCTAGTTATAGGCCAATAGCGTTAACGTCCAACATATGTAAAATAATGGAGATTGGTGACAGAAAGGTTAACGTATGAGCTTGAGAAGAAAGGGATGTTGACAAGTGGTCAAAGTGGTTTCAGAAAAGCATCCATACAATGGATGCAGTGGTAAGGCTTGAAAATGAGATACGGAAAGCACAGGCAAACAAAGAGTCAGTGGTGGTAGTGTTTTGATATCGAAAAAAGCATATGACATGATGTGGAAGGAAGGTTTGTTAATTAAGTTGTACAAGATGGGGGTAGGTGGAAGGGTTTTTAACTGGATAAAGAATTTTTTGTTTGACAGAAAAATACAAGTCTGGATTGGGTCTGAATTGTCAAATAAGTATATGGTGGGGAATGGCGCTCCCCAAGGAAGTGTAATTAGTCCTTTATTGTTTATAATCATGATAAATGATGTTTTTTCAAAGGTACCAGAGGATATAGGAAGTGTTTGCAGACGATGGGGCTTTGTGGAAAAGGGGAAGAAATGTGATGCATATTATTAGTAAAGTCCAGTCTGCAATTGATGGGGTGACAGAGTGGGGATTTGACTGGGGGTGCAGATTTTCAGTAGAGAAAACTCAAACTGTATTTTTCACTAGGAAAAGAATTGATGATGGGATGAAATTGAGGATGTATGGGAAAGAGTTGGCTCATTTAAATGTTTGGGAGTTATTTTTGATTCTAGGGTAACATGGGCAGACCATATTAGGATGATTGAGGATAAATGCAAAAAGGTAATAAATGTGATGAGATGTTTGACTGTTAGGGATTGGGGAGCGAGCTGTTCAGCTTTAAAGACTATATATGTAGCTATGATTAGATCTGTGTTTGATTATGGGTGTATAGTGTATGGGTCAGCCGCAGTGTGTCTCTTGAGAAAGCAGGACGTGATTCAGGCTAAGGCATTAAGGGTATGAAGTGGGGCTTTTAAATCATCACCATTGCATGCTCTGCAGGTAGAAATGGGGGAAATGCCACTGGAGTTCAGAAGGAAACAATTGATGGGAAACTATTGGGCAAATTTGCGAAGGGCACAGTGAGTCTCACCCCACAAAAGGAGTGTTGAAAGAGTGCTGGGTTTATGGGAAGTGTGAGAGGAATCATTTTGGTCGGGTGGGGAATGATATAGCGAAAGAGTTTGGTGTGGGTGAATTGAAGCTTAGTCCAACAGTGGTACATCCAATAATGCCGCCATGGAGGATGGTGTGGACTGGTTTGTGTTGGATATAAAGAAGAGAGAGACAGAGACAGATAGACCTGGCTAGTGTTTTTAATATACATCTTCTTATAGAGTGCAGTGAGTATGTTCATGTTTTTACAGATGGTTCCAAACAATCTGAAACAGATGTGACAGGGTTTGGAGTAGCTGTTCCATCAAAAAGAATAGAGGTTAATAGAAGAACATCGGATAATTTAAGCGTGTATACAGTGGAGATGTTGGGGGTGCTGGTCGCATTAAAATGGGTGGAATCAAGTACAGGGGAAAAAATTGATCCGTACAGATTCAGCATCAGTTTTGGCAAGTATGAGGTCGTTTTACTCAAGTAGTCGCCAAGGTTTGTTATATGAAGTTCTACAGTCAATTACGAGAATCGTTCAGCAGGGGAGGCAAATACAATTTTTATGGGTTCCAGCTCATGTAGGGGTGAAGGGAAATGAGAAAGCCCATAAGATGGCGAAGAAGGCATTGGAGAAGGAAAAAATAGAAATGAATATCAGTTTAAGTAAGGCAGAAGTTAAAAGTCTGATTTGGGAAAAAGTTAACAAAATGTGGCAAGACAAATGGGACAGTGAGGGGAAAGGGAGATATTTATATAATATTCAAAAAAGTGTTAATGTTAAAATAAGATATAGTGGTCAAAGGAAGGATGAACCAATTTTGTTAAGGTTAAGTTTGGGGCACAGTGCACTAAATAAAACAATGAAATTGATAGGAAAACACCCCACTGGATTATGTGAGGGGTGCCAGGTAGAGGAGACAGTGGAACATGTTTTAATGAACTGTAGTGGTTATGGGATGGAGAGGGAAAGTATGAAAAATCAATTGAGAGAATTGGGTATGCAAGAGTATACTTTGGAACATATTTTAAGATTAATGAAGAGGAATTGTATAAAAGTATTGTTTGGCTTTTTGAGAGAAACAGGGTTATATGATAGGATATAGAGTGGAAAGAAAGTGTGAATGAGTGAGTGTTTGGATATATATATTTTTTATTTTTACATTTGGGGAGGCTCAAGGAAGAGAGAAATATTAAGTTTGAGCAACAGTGTATAGACATTTCGTGAGGCTCAAGGAGCCTCACGAAATGTCGTGAAGATTTTTATTTACCCTGATTAAGTTTAAATTCTGAAGGCTAGACAATATAATATCGAGAAAATTGACAAGTAGTTGAAATGTAAATCTGAAATCACGAAAAAAGCAAAATCTGTGTAAAGGACCGCATTCAGAAACACCAAAAATGTTGTCAGTTCCAGGAAGAATAGATGGGTTAACGTCTACATGCCATGACCCTCCCCTAACGTTGAACTTCTTTTAGTGGGGAGGCATTAGCCAACAGTTTCATGTTGGCCCATATTTCTCAGTAGGCCTACATTTCGAGTATTTGCACCCTTTAAAATTCATGTTTACAGTGACAAATGGAACGCACATACATTTATCATACATTTGTGTGCCGGTGAGGGGGTATTCAGGTGGGAGGGTACAGTAGTAGAAAAGTTTGAGAACCACTGTTCTACAGCAAAGAGCTCTTTATTTCTTACTCTGCTGGTCGTCTCCGTCCTTTGCAACCCAACAGAGTTTCAAATGTTAAATTTTGGGCATAACAAAGACTACAATGTTCTGTACATGAGTTTGACATACATATATGCATATAACTTGAATGAGTCCTTGACAAGTTTGCATAAATATCTTATGTTCTTAGGAAATGTTCTGGTCCCACCTTCGTTGTAGTAAGAGCACCTCAACCATCAGCGTATTTATTTCCAATTGTTGGAAATGTTTCCAGTGCAATGCCTGACTGCATCACACATGACTCGGCTTCAACCCGCCAGCAAAATGAAATCATTTCACAAGAAGTAAATTCATGTAAATTCAATGCTGACTCTTGAATGCTTGCGTTGAAATGCTATCGCATTGGGGGCTATTACACCTTTGAGCTGTTTCAGGTGACAGGATGAGCCTATCTATGTACATCCATCCATCAACATATATCTATCTTTCTATATTAATTGAGCCGTCATTTCTTCCATCACCTATTCACCAATGTAGCCATCAATCCACTGATATGTGAACCAAAACTGGGACCTAAAGCCAGTATTTCAATAGAATACTATAAAAGGGATTATGCAAAGATCCATTTTTGCTTGGAATTGTGTATGCATTCAGGGAATCCATTTGCCTCTCATTTCCACTTTCGATAATCTTAAGGTATGAACTTCAGTTTGACCTTGTGATGAACAGATGAGTTAGTACCAATGCCAATGTTTTCCATGGATAATGGTTACCATTGAATGTTTAATTTAAAGAACTAACATTGTCAGGTTATTTGTATTCATATCTTGTATCTCGTAATATCAAATGCATGAGTTGTTTTGCGTCATCTTTCAAAAATATGACAAAATCCTAAACATCTGAGTGAAGGTATTTCCTCAGAATACAAAAAAACAGGCTCCTTAGTTTTAGCAAAGCAATTTTACTTTGTATGTTAAATTTATTATACAATTAATGTTGTAAAGAATGGTGTAAGAATGTATGTTGTGGCAAACAAATGTGAGTAACAGGGTGTATGCAAAAGGAAAACAGGGTCAACAATGTAGATACTAGGGCTCGTTGTGTGGGTATCCTGCAAATAAAGGATTTGATATTGCATCTTTGCTCTATGGTTGATTTGGAACAAATAACTTGGAAACTGCACCATGGTCCGAATGATCTAACTTCTACAATTAGCGAGATGTCCAGGAGTTAAGAAGAGGACCACATAAACAAGCGGTCTAAATCTGGAGTCCACCTTTTCACCATGCCCGAAGGTTAATAACCCAGGCCATATAGAACGTAAGAACCACAAAGGGGATGTTGATTCAGTACTTTTATTATTGATATTTCTGTAGTGCACAATGATTTAAAAACGCACCAGAAGATTTAATTCCAGAGACATCTTTTTTAAACATGGATGAAATTCTCAATATCCAACTGACACCAAACTAAACCCTATGAAATCTCACACCCGTTCTTCAGACTTCTGAATCCAAGAATTGATTATGGTTGTGATATCACCATGCAAAGGTAACACAGGTTGTCAAAAAACACCTCCAGATGTGTTACACTACATTATAATACGGGAATGTTTTTACATTCCCGTATTATAAAGTTCATTGACCTGGTTGACTATCAAGTGGCAAAAAACATGTTTAAAGCAATAAACATACTGCTACCAGGTAATATAAAAATTTACGGAGTCACCAGGCCAGATGTGCTCTTAAGAACAGTAGCGGCAAACATCTGGGAGACTCCCACCAGACTGACTCCGTATAATTTTTTTTGACAGACGGGGGTGGGGGGGGGTGGGGGGGGGGGGGGGGTGGTGGTGGTATCATCTGAATGACGAGTTAAATTTGAAGACGCTAGCTGCTCGCACGACTTTTAAAAGTCAATGCATTTCAGGTGGTGGTGGTAAACTGTTGGAATGGTATGAGCACAGCCTAAAGTAAACTCCAATCATGATCCAGTTTAAAAAAAAAGGTACAAAGCAATGATTTTCAAAAGGTACAGGGATGAGGGACGGCTAACCGGCTTTAAGAAAAACGAGAAAATAATAATTGGACTCCAAAGATATTAAATATAAAGTGTATATATAGTACATCAAATTGTACAAATAGATATGTAAGTGTGTGTGTGTATATATATATATATATTACATTAAAAGATAGTACATCAAACTGTATATGCATGGATTGTATCGATATAAATATAGTATAGCACATTGTATATAGATTGTTTACTTAGAGAGATTATAACAAGGGTCACAGGAGGTTAATTTAATGATTATTAATTATTGAGCTTTGGAACGAGGGGTAGGATTAAATAAGTTGTATACTTCTTCCTACTCCTTTTGAGGCATATCAATTTAATACATGTAATGTTTTTTTCTTATTTATGAAATAAATTAATAATTTATTTATAAGATAGACATTATAATAACGAGAAAAATGGACAAGTGGTTGAAATGAAATCTGAAAACACGAGAAAGTAAAATCTGCTGAAAAAGAGCGCATCCAGAAAAAACAAAATGGGATTAACCTCTACATGCCATTACACACCCTAGCCTTTAATTATTTTGTGGAGAGGAATTAGCCAACAGTTGCATGTTGGCCCATGTTTCTCATTACATTTCGAGTATTTTCATCCTTTTGATGTTCATGTTTATACTGCCAAATTGAACGCACACGCATACATTTGTGTGCCGGTGAGGGGGGATTCAGGTGAAAAACTATCTTATAGGGGGTACACTAGTAGAAAAGTTGGAGAACCACTGTTCTACCTCAAAGAGCTCTTCATTTCTTACTCTTCTGGTCCTGTCCGTCCTTCACAATCCAATGGATTTGCATGCCAGTCACTCCTTCCTTGGCCATTTTGGCAGAGAGCTGGTGTATAGAGAATTGTGTTAATACGTTTTCATGGTTTATTTCTTAATCTCTTACATGTTTAAACCCAACTGTTATAATTGGTGTCTGTGTTACATTTTGGCATTTGAGCTCCTCATAACATAAAATACACATTAGAAAAAGTCACTCAAAAGTGTTCTCTCCCATCACACATGTTAGTTTATGTCACTAATTGTGAATAGACTCAAGTTAAGCATGTAAATAAATCTGTTGCTTTGTCATTTCAAATATTTTCCACCTCAGGAACTAACTAACCTGTTCAACAAACTGGCGTTGAACCTCCGGATTGGTCATGTCTGCCTCGGTGCTGATCTTTATCCTAAAGGTTGAGCGTTGTATCTGCAGTTCCTGACAGGCGACGTAAAAGAAATCCTTGGCAATTTTATCTCTATAATCTGCTGTAATAAAATTCATTGAAGCACAATTTTGCTTGCCTCTATAATTTGATGGCTGGCCTGTAATGCCAATTAAGGTAAGTGGTTCTACTCCCGTCAGACCAGTGGGACCATGGAATTTCTGTGGAGCCCGATCCATGCGTTTGAATTCATCAATGCATAGATTTGCTGTTTCCCTGTCGCGTCTCTCACAATTGCCAACTCAGTGTGGTGAGACACGCAGTATTTCCTCGCCTTGTACCAGGTCATTTTTTCTTGGACATAGATGTAGTTGCCTGCAGCTAAAACAAAATGAGAGAAAAACAAAAACATTGAATATTAATTCAGATTAACTTTATATCCCAATCATATTATTTATCCAACAGGATGCGGTGTCCGGAATAGTAGTTTTAATTTCATTATGTTACAAACTGCTAAAAATAAAAGACTTAACTACATAGTCAATTCAATTTGCAGAAATATCATGTTTTTTTTTTTAAGTTGAAGGTAAAGGGGGATGGGGTTAAACCTAGAGCAAAAACAAACTTTCGTATTTAACAATATAAATCCAGCGCACCATTAATGCAGACAGGACAGGCCAGATCGCTGCACCTCCTATCGGAACCATTCCCCTGTTTGGGGCATAATCACTGTACAGTTCTGTTTGGCGTCTACGTTGTTTGGTTCATCTCCGGCCCAATTGTCATAGTCTTGACCCATTTTGTAGTCTTGGTTGCCGTGGGACCACTGCCATCTGTGTGCGGTCATCATAAAGTCCGATCCATGCGATGTCAATGTCATAATCTGACCCTCTTCTGGACGCTTGCAGCCGTCTAGGTCTTCCAGGTGTCTATGGTCGCAGGTCATGAAACTGCTCCCTGCAGTATCGCTGAGCATCAGTCCAGCTCATCTTCTGATCCACGTGGTGGTAGAGTTTGGTGATGGGAGACGGCATGGTGTCCCACGAGCCCTGCAGGGGAAGCCGTCACAGCAAGAACAAATACATATATGTTACAGTCTCACAATCTCAGCATGGGTACCCCTAGTGGGGATCAAACCGCTAACCACTGACAGTGGTTAATGTCATGCTCTACAGTTGAGACAGACAGAAGCAACAACTGGAAAAACTTCCACAAACATTCACAGCTTTGTTGGGTAAATATACTTGGAAATGGTGCAAAACTGTCTTACAAGATTGTCCTATAACCCAGACCACAAATGTTTCTTACCTGAAAGGTAAGACGCCCTTAAGGAAAAAAATGATGTTCTTCCACATCCTGCAACATAAAAAATATAACATAAAAACACTTTAGGGCTTTGGCCCACTGTATTTTTTTTGCATGTTTGAGCATAAAATAAGAAAACAAAGAATGCAAAGGGTCTTTACATATCACACAAGTTTTAGATATAAATGTATGCACTATAACACAGCTACAACTTTTGCATTAAAACTTTGTAGTCAATGTTCTGATCCCACCTTTGTTGTTGAACAGCACCCCAACGCTCAGTTTTCGTTATTTAGTTCCGATCCATGGGATGTGTTTCCAGTGCAATGCCCGCACTGCATCCCACATCTCCCATTTTCCTTCATACAACAACCCGCCCCCAAAATAACCAATCATTCACATGATTCAAATTTATGTAAACAATTGGAGCCAGACAGCAGGCTTCAGAGGTGATTATGCAAAGGACACTACTTGTTTGTGTCAACATGCATTCAGGAAATCCATTGGCCTAATTTACACATTCTAAACAGTCTTAATGAATCGTTTGACCTTATGAAGAACAGAGGAGTCACCACACAAGTCAATGTTTTCATTGGCTTGTTATTTGTAGTTTTGTAGTAGGGCTTCATCGGGCTGGGTGAGGTTGCCTACTGTTACCCATTAAAGTAATCAGTGTGCACAAGTTAAACAAGGGGCCTCTACGAATTCTCTTTTTTGCAGCTCCGGCAGGGGAGATCAGCGGCAGTCCGCAGCTCCGCCAGATTCCTGCCAGGCAGTTACAAACTGGCAAATTATTATCTATTTTTTTAATTGAATCTCCCTGCTTCTGGACAGTGTTGGGAACGTAACTTTAAAAAATGTAATTAGTCATAATTACTCAATACTTGTTCCAAAAAAGTACTGAGTTAGTTACTGGTTTACTCTATAATCAAAGTAACTAGTTACTGTTCCATTGTTATTCCATTGCTCCAGACCTTGTTCCATTGTTATTCAACAGCTCAGAGGATCATACAGACATCCCTCTGTAGCCAATGACATCAGTCTATCTCTCTAGTTCACTTAAAGCATGAATATACAAGAATTATAAGGTAAAACATATTTACAAAGCAGCAAATGTTAAACACTTGATATTACCTGGCTTTCCTTGGTCAACAAGTGCTTGCATTCTGAGGGACATTTACATGTGTCCTCATTAACGTGTTACAAAAGAGTAGACCCCCAGCACCCTCATTTACGTAGAAGTGGCCCCTCAAAGACGGCTGTCTCACGTCACGGTGAGATGAAACACCCTCCCATGGTTCCTCATCTGTGGTTTTAGAATGTATATTCTGTAGGCTCCAAGTTGGAGTTAGGTTAACTAATCCATACCCCGTTAAAATCTTTAGGATTATGACTGCATATGCCACAGACAAATAAAGTGGCATTTGTTAAAACTATTACAATGCATATTTTACTGTTTAATTAATATTGCTTTCACAGGGCTCATCTCTTAAACCCATGTCCCGATGAAGCCCTACTACAAAACTACAAATAACAAGCCAATGAAAACATTTTGAAAAAGACAAGATGAACATTTCTGGGAGTGTGTGTGTGTGGATGATGGCTGGTTGAAGCAGCTCGCCTGGCTGAGTCTGTATTGGACTCACTACTTTTTTTGTAGTTGCAGATGCCTTATCACAAGCCCATATGTGTGATGAATAGGGGGCTTGCGTGTGTGTGTGCTGGGTGTGGCTAGTGTTATTTTCAGTGCATGTGATTGTACTTCGTCCGTTGTTTTTCTTTCACTTTATTTAGTTACCTGGTAATGGTTTGGTAATGGTGAAATGGGATATATATTGATATTCAATGTAGGGTTTTGTCTAGAACTTCAATAGTTTATTGACATTACGTTGGGTGTTAGGTTGCTTAGTAATTATTGTATCCACTTTTGGTGGTCGTTTTGGGTTGTGGGTAGGACCAGCGGAAACCTGGGGTTTCCATCTTTTTTAGGGGGAGGGCGTGACGGCTCTCTGGCCTTCGTTTGTCCTAATACTTGGTATTCTTGCTTCAATCAGGGGTGTGAGGCGTGGCTGGATTAGGCTGAATTGGGTGCCGGCTGCACTGGCGCCCTGCAGCCTTTAAAAGATCCTCCGCTCTGCCACACCGGGGAAGGCAGCAGGGCCACACCCACCTGACGGCTAGTTCGTTCCATGCCTGTGTTGGAAGGCGGACGGCTTCCGTAGCCCATTTGTGTTTGGTTGTACTCGTATTCGTTTTTTTTTATTTGGCGGCCGACGTTTTTGGCGGATGTGAGGTTTTGTTAATCCTTTGTTCTGTGAATCTGAATAAACCATATTGTTCATGGTGTTACCCCTATGTTTTATTCGATACATTTCGACAGATAAAAAACGACAGTGTTACCCTTTACGTTTTCATTGATAAAAACGACAGTGTTACCCTTAAATTTTATTTGACAAGGACACATTTTTTTTTTTTTTTAATGTTTTCTTTCATGACGACCAATAAAATAACGACAGTGTTACCCCCTTATATTTATTTGACAAAGCCAACAGTGTTACCCCTTATGTTTTTTTTCATGACGACCAATAAAAAACACAACAGTGTTATCCTTTGTTTTTTTTCGTGACGACCAATAAAAAACGTATTACCCCATATGTTTTTTTCATGACGACCAATAAAAAAACAGTGTCACCCCTTATGTTTCATTTGATAAAATGACAGTGTTTTGCCCCTCATGTTTCATTTGATTAAAACGACAGTGTTACCCCTTGTGTTTTTTTTCATGACGACCAAAGAAAAACAACAGTGTTACCCCCTTTGTTTTATTTGATAAATATCGACAGTGTTACCCCATTTTGTTTTTTTTCATGATGACCAATAAAGAACAACAGTGTTACCCCTTATGTTTTTTCATGACGACCAATCAAAAACAACAGTGTTAGGTGAACCATGCTCTGACCCGCTTATTTGTGCCGCATCCTTTCGGGCTGTGATGGTGTGTGAGACTTCTCGTTTGCGCTCAAACTTTACCTCCGTGAAAAATGTGATGTAAGATAGTGGGAGGTGTTGAAGTGCAGAAGTCGCGCCCTCCGGCTGTTAGCCCCACCCTCAGACAAAGCTGATTACAGCTGTAGCTGGTGGTGTTCTGTTGGCCGCCATGTAGAGAGATGTTCCCTGTGCGAAAGAAAATTCCCAAAGAAGAAGACGTGAAGAATGAGCGGTTAAAATTATTATTATTAATTAATTATTATTATTTTTTAGCACATCCTCCGCAGTACAGCCCTTTGCGTTCGCTTCATATTACTTTTATAAAAGAATATCATCTTTTACATAGCTTAAAATAACACAACAGCTCAGATGATTGTACACAGATATTGATTCAAACATGCAAGCTGGGTGGTTTCAGGGGTGTCCACATGAATCACCACAATGCAGCGATAGAAAACATTGCATTAACAAAACAAAATAAACATGCATTTCAATGACTGGAGATTACGCTGCCTGCAGCACTCGTCTAACAAGGAAAAGAGACAGAATTAGACAGTTAAATAAACGTAAATTGTCAGCATAACCAGCGCTTGACCAGGGACAGTGGAAATCAAGATGAAGGTTGGAACAGTGAGGCAGAGTGATGAAAAAGAAGAAAGCCCCTTGCAGGACAAAAATCCACTTAATGTTTTTTCAGGGAAAATTAATACTTTGTAGCTACAATTTTCCAGGGGGGACATCCTTATCCTTACACAAAGGAGAAAAACCAAAATATCTAGACCCTCTGCAACCAGCATCACCCCTTTGCGCACAAACAGCACTCCGAACAAACATACAGACCATAAGCTAGTCAGAGATAAAGAGAGAGAGACAGACTTTGGTGTTGGCATACTTATCGCATGTGGTCCTAAATGATGACCACTACAGGTGATAAGCTCTACCAAACACATTTGACAGCAGCAGTCATTGGCCCTACGTAACTACCCCCATGCCTTACTTTGTTACGATTTTAGTATGACTTTTTTTACCTTAAATAGTTAAATTGTGTATTAACTAGGTCAACTAGGTCCTTCATAGGCAGCTTGATCTTTGACTTCATAGGAAAAACATATTCAAGTCCTTTCATAAATTAAAGGACTGCTGGAATTAGGATTTGTGCAATTATGTGACAATCTAAAGGATCCGCAAAACTTTATTACATTTAAAAACACTAGACATTAGACATTAGCTTAACATTAGAATAGTAGTTTGAGAGATTTATTTTGATCTCTGAATGGCGTAGAGACTGTACGTTACAAAGAATGAAATAAAATGTAATTTACCTCGATTGCAGGCTTATACACTTCACAAAACGTGTTTTTCAAACTTTTTGTTCTTCGTCCCAGGTTAAAAAGCTGTCTTCAATTCAAGTTATAACCATTTATCGACTTCACAAATGCCCTTTAGTGCCAGTCAGCCCTATATAAGCCAGTCAGCCTATATAAAGCATTATTATGTATCCCTTATAGAGGATACCATGCTACAATTTATGGAAGTATGGTTATCTATAGACACGCCCAACTTTGATGCGCAGAGCAGCCTAGTAGGCCTACTCCAGCACTTCGGCATTCATATTTGTCTCAGTTGCGTTTGCGCATTGGCCAAACTCTGTCCAAACTCTCTTCCTCTGCCTTCATCTGCGATTCAGATTCAGCTGAATGGTGCGTAGCATGGCAGCCAGCACGTAAAAGAGCCCACCTGTATGCTGTGGCACAGTGCCTCGCCCAAAGCTGAGCGCTACGCACATCAGATTGAGAATCATTTCGCACAGAACGCAAATCGCTTCTATGAAGTGTTTACAATGATCGTCCCGCCGAGCTGGCCACGGCTTCTCGCCGTGGCTGATGCAGAAGATCATGCAGTTGGTGAAGTGACGCACGCCTCGGCGCAGGCGGGAGGAGCACCAAGTAGAGGTTTCCTGCCAGCTTGGTTAGCGCCTTAAAGAGCAGCCGCAGCTCTTGCAACCGCGTGGCCTGGAGATAAAGAGGGCAACGAGGTCAGAGAGTCAGGTCTAAGAACAAACAGCGTCTGCCACTGGATTAAAACTTAGTTTTACCGTAGTTGGCCTCATGTTATGGTTTTATCTTAGCACATGAAGCACAAAAAGGGCCAGAACATGGCCATTGCAAGGCCATTGTTGCTTGTGTGGGATGGAGTGCGTCAAGATCAAGTTTGGGGATATTCCATTGCGTCGCATTTAATTTTGGTCAATTATTTTCCAGCATTCAGCATTAATAGCCATAATCCAAGGAGACCCATGAAACTCCAATTTGGCAGAGTGGAACATGCATGCATATTTCGGGGGACCATAAGATTTTACGGTTTCTCAAAATGAGGCTCTTATTTCAGTAACGAGAAAACAGCTTAATTGGATAATCCTGCTGCGATAGAGCAGGTAATGGAGTAGTCGTATGAGTATGCGATTTGCATGGACGTTTACCCCTGGTTACAATGTCTACTGGGTCTCACACACACACACACACAACCACACACACACACACACACACACACACCCCCTGTGATAATGCCACAATTTGCATGATTTACGAAGCTTATGTAAAGGACATTAAGTCAACACAATTCCTCTTACCTGTGTCACTGCATGCAGTATAGCCTAGTATGTTTTTATCACAATTGTAACTAGCACAATGTTGTGTATTCATCAAATGAGGCTTATTATTATTATAATTTGCATGAGTGTGTATACTTGGCATTAAGTTAAAATTATATTTTATCAACATTTTTGTTCTTCCATATCCAGAACCATTTCAAAGAGCAGTTGATTTTCATTCAACACACACACACACACACACACCACACACACACACACACACACACACACACACACACACACACACACTGAATGATGTATTTATAGTAGGCTACCCTAGTTGTGTTTGAGCGTTGACCTGGTTAAAAACTTTGGATTTGGACTTTACTCAGTACAATTTACAGTGTTAAGGAACACACCGTTTCAGCTGCGATTTAAACACTGAGAATGGCTCACAGTTCTAGGCAGGTCAGAAAAAAGGGCTTTTTATGGTTCCACGTTCCCGCAACGCAAGGGGGTTACGGATCCCTTAAGGCCTTGCGTACCCTCCTTGCGTCCACCGCAAGGGCCAGACTTGCGCCTCCGAAAAAATCGTAACCTTCCGTCGAGGCGACGCAGCAGCAAGGGCTGTGATTGGTCCGCTTACCAAAACCCGGCGCAGAACCATAAACGTTCACGACTGCGTCGAAGCGTCTGCGTGGTCATTGCGTTGCGGGGACGTGGAACCATAAAAAGCCCTTAACGTCAACAAATGCTGAGCAGGGCCGAGCTCTCTGAGTGGCCAACGACGTGCGTCGCGACCTAGGTCGCATTGGTCGCGACGTAGGTCGCATTGGTCGCGACGTAGGTCGCTTTGGTCGCTGTGTTGGTCGCACGTCTGGCTGCCGTTTTGTCGTCTGGCTGCCGTTTTGGTCGCTGGCTGGCTCGGTCGCTCAAAGTCTATGGGCGGTCCTTAATCAGTTAATTTGCATGTTATTAACGGGTTTTTTGCGACAGTTGAAGTACCAGAAAGGGTGAAAGCTACTACAGCTCTTATTGCTAATATTGTTTTAATATTTCTATATTGAAGTACAGTTTAAAATGATGAAATCGTTGGTCTATCAGTCAAATAATGAATTTTATATCTTATATATAGCCTATATATTTGATTTGTTAAATGTCATTAAGCCTAATAAGGTATATTATGCACAAAGCACTTCGTTATAGAGTGATATATTAGTTAT
The DNA here is from genome assembly GCF_902167405.1 of Gadus morhua. Classification (NCBI taxonomy): domain Eukaryota; kingdom Metazoa; phylum Chordata; class Actinopteri; order Gadiformes; family Gadidae; genus Gadus; species Gadus morhua. Next base: position 8,162,472 of record NC_044068.1, read on the forward strand.
AATTAAGTGGTACAAGTGGTTGTGGCCCTAGGTTGGTAATCATCACAATGGCTGTTCGATACCCATCACGATCAGGTATATATTTGCCATTTTACTCAAACTCGTAATCGTAATCGGTCTCTTTCATTTGAACATTTTTGTATGATTTAGTACGATGGTATGATAATCATACGACGTAATGACGGGCAGCAACGCCTGGCTGGTATCGGCTGGCTAGCTGCGACGACAGGCCTGCCGCGCTGGCTGCCACTGTCCGCGCTGGCTGCCACTGTCCGCGCTGGCTGCCACTGGCCGCGCTGGCTGCCACTGGCCGCGCTGGCTGCCACTGGCCGCGCTGGCTGCCACTGGCCGCGCTGGCTGCCACTGGCTCTGGCAGGCTGACCGACTAGGTCGCGACCATAAAAGCGTCGCGACCCTTTTGGCGGCAAATAGGTCGCAACCAACCAGAGGTATGGCTGATTGAGCGACCTGTGGCAGCCAGCCATTGTCACCATGGCTGCTACCACAACCAAAAGCCTATGTTATCAGTTAACATCTCATTGAACAGAATAAATATAGGCTACGTGCGTCAGTGTAATAAAAACGTACATGCAATAATATATAGCTTAGATATTGATAGACCAATATGCCTTTTTATAATATAAAAATAAATAGGCCTTTTGGTCTATCCATCTATAATTAATTTTAAATTAACTTTGTAATACAGTGATGCGTATGAATTTGTATTGATTATATTGTAGCCTATAGCCTTTTCTTTTTTAAATGTCAAAGACTAATGAAATATCCCATGAAGCAAATTATAGTGTAATATAGTTCTATAAAAAGTGTAACGTGTCTATCATAAAAGCCACAGTTACACTTATTGATTATAAGTGTAACGATGCTTTCATTGTTAGCCACAGTGGTGTAAGTGGTAGCGATGCTAGGTTAGTATTCAAGAGTTCGTTGGTTCGAATTTATTCACAATCAGATAGATGTTTGCTCTTTTAGTCAAACTTATTGACGCTGGCTATGGCTGGCTGCCACAGGTCGCTCATTCAGCCATACCTCTGGTTGGTTGCGACCTATTTGCCGCCAAAAGGGTCGCGACGCTTTTATGGTCGCGACCTAGTCGGTCAGCCTGCCAGAGCCAGTGGCAGCCAGCGCGGCCGGCAAGTGGCAGCCAGCGCGGCCGGCAAGTGGCAGCCAGCGCGGCCGGCAAGTGGCAGCCAGCGCGGCCGGCAAGTGGCAGCCAGCGCGGCCAGTGGCAGCCAGCGCGGCTGGCCTGTCGTCGCAGCTAGCCAGCCGATACCAGCCAGCGTCGCAGCCCGTCATATAATTATCATACCATACCATCGTACTAAATCATACAAAAATGTTAAATGAAAGAGGCCGATTGCGTCAATAAGTTTGACTAAAAGAGCAAAAATGAATCAGTCCGTGGAGAGAATAGAACACCGGCCTTCAGGATCAATAACTTAGCGTCACTACCACTTGTACCACAGCTTGCGCCACTGTAGCATTGATTTCAAACTATTCCTCTTATATTAAAGTATAGCCTATCGCTCTATAACGAAGAACTTTGTGCATAATATACCTTATTAGGCTCAATGACATTTAACAAAACAAATATATAGGCTATATAAGATATAAAATACAATTAAATAAATTATTTGAATACGCCCCAAATTACAACTTATGTATTTAATTGATACTGATAGACCAACGATTTCATCATTTTAAACTGTAGCCTACTTCAATATAAAAATATTAAAACAATATTAGCAATAAAGAGCTGTAGGTAGTTTTCGCCAGAGAGCATGGCTTTCTGGTACTTCAACTGTCGCAAAAAAACCGTTAATAACATGCAAATTGACTGATAAGGACCGCCCATAGACTTTGAGCGACCGAGCCAGACGAGAAAACGGCAGCCAGACGAGCGACCAACACAGCGACCAATGCGACCTACGTCGCGACCAATGCGACCTAGGTCGCGACGCACGTCGTTGGCCACTCGAAGAGCTCGGCCCTACTGCAAATGCTCCTCGATTCCCCAGCAGACGCTGACTGGGCGTCAAGGCAGAGGTTCCGAATCATGTCGGACCTACTAACCAACACCTCTTACCGTCTATAAAACACAGGAGCCAGAGCAAGGCAATAGCCAGTGCCAATGAAGTCCACCAATCCATGAAGTCCTCTCGAAAACGAAACGTTGATTAAAAAATAAATATGATTATAAATAAAATGTAATTTCCAAGATATTCCTGGCTTGTCACGCTTTCGTCTCTCTGCTACTCATACCCTACTAATACCTTAACATTAAGTTGCTCATGGTCGCATAGCTTTCTCTGCAGGGGTCCTCCGGACAGTAGCCTATTCGTTAATGGTAAAGGTCCACCCTCGGTAATGCGTCAGGTGCTCATCACGGAAGTTGAGCGCCTGGTTGTCGTTGTTGTTGGGTTTCTAGGTTTCGTTTCTGACTAAACCTTCAAACAAGCATGGGAATCCGCCCTGTCAGGTTTACTAATACCTTTGTTATGTTGCATGGTAGGCCAGGCCTACCCCATAATGCACTTTAATTAGCCTACATTGTGTGTGTTGGAATGGAATGGCCTATTTCTGAAAATAAAACGTTTTAGCTTCCATCCTAAAGTTGAAGTTCATATCAGTAAGCCATGCATGCTTTATTTAGGACTGCGTTTTTTGTCAAACAAATCAGTAACCGTTGATCGTTTTTGACAAAGGAAAAACCACTCTTCGCCTTACCTTGTTCCTACTGCCTTGTTTGCTCGAGTGACGCGCTGCCATGGTAACGACCAATCAGCCGGTCGTTACCTGGGCCGACCTGGAGAAGGGACGGCTGTGAGGGCAGCTCAGCAGGTGTCTCCCCCGCATTCAGGCACCACCCGGTGGGTCCATCTATGTGGATTCGCTGGTAATTCGGTTAACCAATCCATTTTTTTGGGGGTGTCACGATTTGTTTAACTGATGGAATTTAAATGTGTATCGAGAATAGGGAATCCAACTCCGCCTGCTTTACAACCGCACGGGTATAACGTTATGACAATGCAAAGGAGTAAAAGATGAGTAAAGACGTGTATATATGTTTGTATATATATATATATATATATATATATATATATATATATAGTTTATTTATTGATTATATACGTTTATATTATCAAGTAGGCCTATGTTTGATACAAGAATAGGCTATGTCACTTATTTGCACCATGGAGTATTCTTGTTGAAGCAGGCCTGCATCTAGTATGGGTGTCGACTAATGGTTATTTGAGGTCGGCTTGACGTGTAACCTACAGGCAAATGCTTACAGCTAAAATTTGTTTTTGATATTTTACTATTGAGGAATGTCAACGAGAAGGAAAAACGTGACTGATGACGTGATTACCCATACTTCTCCTCCTCTGAGCTTTCTGCAGTCCAAGGTAAAGAAAACACCCATAACTTAATGTATCATTGCCATAGCCTACATTATTATTTTACAAATCTGCCTAGATTACAACTTTACGGATATGTGACAATACAGTGGGAGTGTATAATGTAGAACATTTATAGGCCTATATGTACATGTGTGACAGAATATGTAGGCTATCAATATATAATATATATATGGATACATATTCTGCATATGTAAAGGATGTCATGTCTAATTGTATAGCTTTTAGACTTAAGTGACTTTGAAAAGGAGGCTTCCTTTTGCTCTGGTTGACAAACACAATAGACTAAAAATCTATTTAATTCAGACTATTGAAAATAATAGCAGTAGGCCTGAAGCAATTCCAATTGTACATCTGATCTTACACAAAAATATATAGGCCTACAGCCTAGTCAAATCCTTGAGCATTAAATACATTTCAATAGTCATTATTGATGATTCATGAAGGGAGCTCCCATGTGTTTCATCAATCTGCGTTGCCAAGTCATGGTAAAACAGAGTCACCAATACATGTCCTACATGCGCGTTTGTAACGGTGAGACGCAGTTCGGGTTTCTGTGTAGTGACGTGATCTCTTACAGCGATGCCTCTCCTCGAGTACTGTGCACCTGTGCCACTGGCCCTGGCGAGGTGTATTCCTTAGGGCAGGGGTCTCAAACTCACCTTACCTGGGGGCCGCTGGAGGTTGAGTCTTGGTCAGGCTGGGCCGCATCAAATATTCCACAGAAAAAAGGAGCACAACTGACCCAATCTAAGTTAATGATCGGGCTATAAATAGATCACGTTGGCTATGTAATCGCTGACGACAGGGGACATTTCATAGTGGTTGGTGGAAACCGGGACATTTTAGCGTCCTTTGGCTTTTGTCCGGACTCGGGACACGCAACTCAAAATTGGGACTGTCCCGGCCAAATCGGGACATCTGGTTACCCTATCACAAGTCACGTGATAAAAAAGTGTGGCAAGCCGCTCAGCCAAAATGTGCGTTTGACAACAACGTGCGGGCCACACAAACACTAAACTTTGAAGTAGGGGGCCACAAAATATCATCCTGCGGGCCTCAATTGGCCCCCGGGCCGCGAGTTTGAGACCCCTGCCTTAGGGGGAGGCGTTAGTGTGTTACACCCAGCCGAAAGGCATCCAAAAATATAACGTTTTTTCAGATGAGCAGCAGGAGTGGACCAGGGCTCCGAAGAAGGGGAAGCAGGGAGGATTTATTATGGATTGGCTGGCTCTCTAATCCCACCATGAGGCCATTCGAGGTACTACAACTACTCAACAATGTTACGCGTGACTTTCAATTGTCTCAAATTAGTTATTATACAAACAATACAATTTATTTCAGGAACAGGTCGAGGACGAAATCCAAGAAGTAAGGACAATTATCAAACCAATTGTGGACGCGGAAAATGGCTTAATCAAGGTGATTTGGGGGACTTGGCATAGTTGGCAAATAATTTGACATATTTTCTTTGCTGGGAGAATAACTATAATTAGTCACCCACATCTAATCACTAATCACTTTGGCTGCGTGGATGTGCAGGACCTGGAGCGCTTCCTGGGTCGACGGGCAGTAACGGAGCAGCGACGGAGGGAACTCCTCCACAAACGCTGGACGGAGCGAGTGTGGCTGCCCATCCAGCGCAGGGTGGAGGATTTCTCCCGACTGTGCGTCCACGAGGGGGACAGGATGCGCTGTTTGAACGCGGACTACATCCGTCACTGCAATGCCAAGGTAGCGCTCTACGCTACTGCAGAGCTAACCAGTTATGATTGACAGAGATTCATCAGACAGGAAGACACCTTTTCCCGGAGAAAACATCTGCATTGTTGTTTTATTCTTCATAGTGGTTCTCTGTTGGGTGTATGGTTCTCTGACCGGGCGGCTAATTAAGCCAATTCAGCACTCCATCTACATGAGCAATACTTATTTTCAGATCTTTCTGTTGATATTAAAACGTTTGCTTCTAATACTATGAATGCCAATTATGGCTTCCATATCACCCCTTACCATCCCTGGTAGGAGGGATCCTCCTTGGTTCCTTCTTGGTTCCTTCTTCGTGCTTAATATATGGCCTGTAAAGCCCTTTTATACTGTAACTGTGAGCTATACAAGTACCACGACATCCAGTCATTGAGGAGACTGGATCTTCAATGACAGGCCCTATACTCTCCCCCTGGTCATGTGTTTGTTTTCAGGGCTTTGTGTCCCTAGACTGTTATGATCCCCAGGAGTACGACCCATTCCTCCTCAGCATCACAAGACCCCTCGACTGCTACAAGGTGAGGAAACATACCAACCCGACCACCACCACCTGCACCTGAGAACGTATGGAGTATTTGGGGCCGGTTTGCTACCGCTATTGATGTACAGCACGGACTTCTCCACAGCTCCAAATGCCCGTGTTAAAGGACCCGCTGTTGATGGACTCTCGTGAAAGGATCAGGGAGAAGAGAGCAGTCGTCTCTTGTAAAACAGGTATTCTAAAGAATCCTACCACACACACTCGAGAACCTCATCAAGACATTTGCCATTTGATCGGTGATGAGACTAGTTTGTGAGGTCTCCAAGCCTGATGTGAGTCTGATGGGTTAAACCCTTTGTTTTAGGTCGCTCGCACACACGGGAGGAAGTGAAGGAGCTTCTATCCCGTTTTAGTCCAGCTGCAGGGAAGCCCCCTCAGACCGCCCCGACTCAGACCTTTGCATCTGCTTACCTCACCTCCATCTCCACCACTAGAGAGACTCCGTTGGAGAGAGGGACCAAGTCCTCTCACAGGTTGTGAACTACACCTTCATCCATGTATATATGTTATAGAATAAACACATGGAAGTTGCTTTGGATAAAAGTGTCTGCCGAATGAGCGAATTGTAAATAGTACAAGCCAGATTGGGACCATTGTTTTTGTCATTCCCAGGCCAAATGTAATGCCCTACCAGATCGAAGCAACCAGTTTGGCTGATGGAAAATGCTATGAAGCCCGCTGTTGGTCAAGAAGAAGATGATGGCGACTACAGCTGCTACCACAACCTCTCTGCTTCCATCCGTACCGACTCACCCGTACCACAGATAGGCCTGTGGACTCCAGCTTTTTTGCCATAAACTCACTTGCGTAAACTCCCAGTTTGTAGCCTGCCTCTGTGACAGCGCATCAAGGAGACCACTGATTAGCCGTACCTGCTCATCACTGTCTTGTTCCTTATGATGCTTAGTCCTTTCGGGTCGTGAGGAAATGGTCACTTTTTGTGTCGTCATTTCCGGGCTATTACCGTCGGGGACAAAGAGGGGCACATGGGACAACAATATTTTTATTAGATATATTTTGTCAAAATATGTAAACTATAATCTTTTCATAAATGTCATGTCAAAATGATATTTATCTCATTATTATGTCATTGCACATCGCTGTTGATGTTCCAAACTGGAAATATTTTGTTTTTGACGAAGCCCCCGATTTGGGCTCTGTGAAAATGAGTCTAAAACAAAAAACACCAAGGAGGAATCTGTCTTTTTTCAATGTAAGTTTTATTTACGCCTCATTCAGGCCTCGAATAGGAGGCTTCGTGGCCCGAGACATCCTATTGTACAGTAGTGTGCAACAGTTCAAATTGGTTACATTTGCATTAGAATATATTAGAATAAAAACGGTGCCACAGATCTATATTTAAAGAACCCAATGCTCAAAGTCGATTATGGGTGTTCTTCTTACCAAACATGATTCTTCGATGGCAGTAAATGGTTATTAGACTGTAAACCCTCCAGCCATGGACATTGAGTTAATAAAGTGAATCACTTCTCTATCACCGACCTTCCAAAAACCATCCAAAATCCAAAATTTGCGGGATGTTCGCCAACAAAAAATGAAATAAATTAAAGAAAAGAAATTACAATAAAATAAGGTATTTTGTTATTTAAAACCTTTATAGGTTTTTCTGTTATCGCTGTGTGAGTGGCCTCAACACTGGTAACCTTGGCTCAGGGCAGTATATGGCAACATATGAGAACAATCCTGGAGAATGGTACTACGTACATTGGGAAGAAGAAGGCACTTTATGTATGTGTGTGTGTGTGCAAGGTAATAAATCGATATCCTTGTCTGTTAATATTTTTCTACAGGACATAAATCTATATGTTCGTCTATGTGTGTGCGTCTTTGTGTCTGTGTGTGTGTGTGAGCGTGTGTGTGTGTGCTTCTGTGTGTTAGCGTGTGCGTCTTTGTTTCTGCGCGTCTGTGTGCTAGCGTGTGTGTCTGTGTGTTAGCGTGTGCGTCTGTGTGTTTGTGTGTGCGTCTTTGATTCTGTGTGTTAGCGCGTGCGTCTTTTAGTGTGTGCATCTGTGCGTCAGCTCGTGGGTCTTTGTGTGTGTGTTGTGTGTGAGCGAGGGGGCCCATGTTTCACGCGGTCTGCTCGTAGAGCTGCAGGTCCAGCTTGACCAGCACCTCTCCGGTCGGCACCTCGTGCAGCAGCAGGCGGCGGGTCGCCGCGCCCTTGCTCTCCATCTCCTTCTTTATGGTTGCCACGGGAACCTCCGTGCGCCCCAGGAAATCTGAAAAGAAACAAGGGGACGTTCAGTCTCGTCGGCGCAGGCTTTCCATGCTTGTGCATGTATGTGCCCGTAAATGGACTGCATTTATACAGCGCTTTTATCTTTTCTCTCTCTTTTTTATTTGTCATTGCCATAAAGACAACGAGACAGTAGAGGCAACCAGACTTACACAGCTAATAATAAATAGATTCATAAATATCATACATAAAATAAAATAATATTTTATCCAAAGCACTTTACGATATTGCCTGAGGTTCACCAATTCATGCACACATTTACACACCGACCGACCATGCAAGGTGACAGCCAGCCCGTCGGGAGCATTTAGGGTCAGGTGCCTTGCACAGGGACACCTCGACACTCGAGCTAGGAGGAGCCGGGGATCGAACTGGCAACCTTGCGGTTACAAGCCAGACCCGCTATATCTCCTTAGCACTACAGACCCCCCCCCTCCGCGTATGTGATTGGACCACTGACCGTCGGGGGAGAACTGGTCCTTCTCGAACACTGTGATGCACAGGACGTCCTGGTAGAAATCCCGGACGAAGAACTGGCAGTTGAAGTTCCACTTGGGGTTGAGCGTGTCGCCGAGCGGCCGGGACGTGTAGCACTGGGCCCCCATGGTGAGCTCGCAGTACGGGTTGCTTTTACCTGAGGACATGGAGGAAGGGGATCTCGTTGAAAGGGACCGCTGCACCCTCTGAAGCGACGTTAGTGCCATCTGGGGGGGCTGCTCTCACTGGAGGCGGTCCAAGGAGCAGCATATGACTTTTGCCATATTTTAGGAAATCTTGAATGTTTACGTTGATTTTCACGTCATTTGTCATGTGAATGTTTGCAACACTTTCTGCCACCCTGCTTATGGTGCTGCTGCCTGCCATGGCAATAACTTTTTTTTATATCTCAAAGAGACTTTTCCTGGTTAGATAAAGGTGAAATTTATTCAATTTTTGAAGTGTTCAAGTGTCTCGTACGAGGACCTCAAAATTGTTGCCAACAGATTTTATGACACCATTTTCTCTTTTCATTAATCCCCTCACATCCTCTAGATTAAAGAGTAAATAGACCTCTGTTTTAATTAGGGAAGTCATGACAGTCATGAAGGTTTTAGGATAAACAACAATTTCATAGATTTTATTCCAAAATAACCGGGAAATGTCACAGACACTTTGAGGGACCAAACAGAACCGTTTTCGACTGAACCAAGTGGGTGGTTAACCTGCCCTTTGATAATTAAATATCCAATACCAGAATCATCCGTTCAGACAAGCGGTCTACCATGATAACATAGTGTGGTGGTCAACATGTGTGTAGGGAGCGTGGAGGTTGAGCGGGCTGTTACCGTTGGGCTTGCAGGCCTTGAGCTCTTGGGCCTCCGTGACGGTGACCAGGAGACGTCCGATGCCGCTGGTCTTCAGAGAACGCGCTGGGAACACAGAGAAGCGTTACCTTCAAACACACATTGTCTGACTGAGGGACTGCATTTCTGAATGGAAGGAGTGGACTATGAGGTGATTAGGAGTAGGGAGTTGACTTTGAGGTGATTAGGAATAGGGAGTTGACTTTGAGGTGATTAGGAGTAGGGAGATGACTTTGAGGTGATTAGGAGTAGGGAGTTGACTTTTAGGTGATTAGGAGTAGGGAGTTGACTTTGAGGTGATTAGGAATAGGGAGTTGACTTTGAGGTGATTAGGAGTAGGGAGTTGACTTTAGGTGATTAGGAGTAGGGAGTTGACTTTGAGGTGATTAGGAATAGGGAGTTGACTTTTAGGTGATTAGGAGTAGGGAGTTGACTTTGAGGTGATTAGGAGTAGGGAGCACCCCTTGCTGTACAGTTGAATTACATTCAATTAAGGCCTTAGTGTGTCGATCAATTCATGAATCAATCAATCAATCAATATCCTTTATTTAACCAGGTAAAATTCATTGAGATTAAAATCTCTTTTTCAAGAATGACCTGGCCAAGAAGGCAAGCACCATGATATAATAAAAACAATCAACCACAATTCTCATACACCACATTCAACGTCAGGTAAAGTACAATACAAGATCAGGGACAAGGACTATATGAAGATTGAAATGAGTACAGTTAAAATTAAATAAATAAACTGGTGACAGATGAATGAAAAAACCCGGACCGTTATCAGAAAATAGCTTTACAAACAATTGCATTGACCAAGAGAACTATCTTCTCTGTCCTTCAGGATTCCTTTGAATTCTCCCAAGGTGACCAGCTCCGGCAGCTTCAGCTGCTTTTGCACAGTGTTCCAGGGCATAAGGCGCAGCATATTGAAAGGCCTTTTTCCCTAACTCAGTTCTAGCTCTGGGTACCAACATCTGTAACACATCCTAGAACGCAAACCCTAGCTACATTTGTTTGTGGACATGTAAACACATAGATATGAAGGGACCAGCCCAATAAGACACTTGTAAACAAAAAACAACCAATGTTGAGAGTCTGCGTACAGATAGCGATGGACATTTTGCAGTGCATACAGGGTACAATGGTGGACACGATTCTCCACAGCCAGTTAAAAATCGCAGAGCACAGTGGTCAGACGGTATCCAATTTCTTGAGGTACTGGTCAGGGCGTTTATGAACAGCAGGTCACCGTAATCTAACAACGGTAAAAAGGTCGCAGTGAAACAGACGTTTCCTGGCCTGCCATGAGAAGCATGATTTATTTCTAAAAACGAAACCTAATTTAATTTTTAATTTGGAGACCAGTTTTTCAATATGAAGTTTAAAAGACAAATTTTCAATCAATAATGAAACCCAGGTATTTGTACGAATTTACCCTTTCAATTTCGGTCCCATGACTAGTTAAAAGCTTTGGCAAAACTTTTGGTAGAGCTTTTCCATTTGAAAAAAAGCATTAATTTAGTTTATCTGTATTTAAAAACCAATTTCAATTTTGTCAGCTGTGACTGCAGAACGTCCAAAGCAAGACCTGCAGGAAATGAAAAAGTGTCTGCCACTGATGGGGATGAACAATAAATAATAGTGTCATCTGCATAAAAATGACAGGCAGCATTGGTTATTGAGTCACAAAGATTGTTTACATAAATAGAAAACAACAATGGCCCTAATATGGAGCCTTGGGGCACGCCCTTTGATACAGGGAGAGAGGAGGACGAGGACCCAGCAAACTGGACACATTGCGTTCTTACTGACAATAATTCGAAAACCAGTCTACAGCCTGCCTAGATAAACCAATTTTTGAGTAGCCTGTCCTACCAAGGTGACATGGTCTACAGTATCAAATTGCCTTGGAAAGATCAATAAAAACAGCAGCACAATTACTTTTTACAATCCAGTGATTCAATTATATCATTAACACTTTTAATGTTGCAGTAATTGTGCTGTGTCATTTTCTAAAACCTGACTGGTGTTGGGATAAAATATTATTCACGTCTAAAAAGTCTTTCAGTTGGTCACTGACACACTTTTCAAGGACTTTGGCTAAAAACACATAGTTTAGAAATAGGCCTGTAATTGTTTAAACACTGTAGGATCACCTCCTTTCAACAAAGGCAGGACATAGGCAGATTTCCAAATGTTTAGGAATCTCATTATTAGAAAATGTCAGATTAAAAATAATGGGTAAGAGGTTCTGCTATGAAATCTACAGCCAACTTCAAAAATAATGGCTCAAGCTTGTCAGGACCTGCAGATTTAGCAGGGTCCAAATGGTTTTAGGGCTCTATAGACCTCAATTACGTCCAGTGGAACAATAATAAAAGATTGAACACAATCGTTATTTGGGAGTGAGGATGGAGAGGTATTCTGCAATATTATTAGAGTCCGGATGTAAAGACTCAAATTGAGAACCGGAGGAGACAAAATGTTCATTGAAGCAATTAAGAATTTCTAATTTATCAGTCAGCCTACATGAATCCTTTACAATACATGTTGGTAGGGTCGTTTGTGGCCACATTTCCAAAAGAAGATTTGATGGTTTTCCAGGAATTTTTAGGATCATTTAAGTCGCTAGTGGTTTTTAAGAGGTAGTATTCAGCTTAACCTGTTTGACAAGAGAGGTAAAGCGGTTTCGCAGCTGTCCTGAAAATCAGCCAGTCAGCATGAGAGTTGATTTTTCTGGCCTTAGCCCAGGCAATATCCCTTTCTTGTTGTAGACTAGACAGCTGAGAGGAAAACCAAGGATTGTCTCGACCTTTAACTCGAAATTTTGCGGAAAGGGGCATGTTTATTAATAATATTGGTGAAAGCATCATGAAAGTATTTCCATGCCAGTTCTACATCATTGAAAAGAGAGTATCCTGGACCAATCAAAGTCCCACAGATCATGGTGAAAAGCTTGCTCACAAAAATGTTTTAAATCTCGTTTAAAAATAATTCGAGACCTTGATTTTGGGAGCTTGGCTTGCCTCACTACGGCTATAGCACAATGGTCACTCATATCATTAGCAAAAAAATGACCTACATCTGAATATTTATGAGGAGTTGTTTGTTAAAAATAAATCAATAAGGGAAGATTTCTCTGGACATTTAATATTTGGACGAGTTGGGCTATCGATTAATTGAGTAAGATTAATGAATCGCAGGTTGATTTAAAACTGTCAGAGGCAGAGGATAACCAGTCCCCAGTTAAAATCCCCAGTGAGGAGAATCTCATTAAAGTCTAAGGTTAATAGTTGTTTATTTAATGATGGACAGTGCCTCACTGGTTGCTGAGGGGGGTCTATAACAACCAGCAATGGTGATAGCATGCCTTTTAAGCAGTTCCAACTTCAAAGCAAGAAACTCAAATTGTCTGCTCAGAGATACAGATGAAAGAAGGGTAGTCTGAAATTTGTTTTTGTGAAAATGGCAATGCCGCACGCCCTTCCTAGGACGGTCACAACGAAAAACATTGTAGCCCTTAATTGCAATGTCTTTGTCTGTTACAGATTTGTTTAACCACGTTTCTGTCAATACAAGAATGTCAGTGTCAGACGTTTTAGCCCAAATTTTTACAAGATCCAGTTTAGGAAGTAACTTCTAACGTTTACATGAATAACACCAAGCCCAGATCTAGCTTTAAAATCACAGGGGGTACTCAGATAATTAAAATCAGGGCCGGGGTTAGGTTCAACATTTCCTGACAATAAAAGCAAAAGAACAATAAAACACTTTCTTTTCAAATAGTTTTGAGTAGGTACTGCTTGAGTATACCTAACCCCCTGTCCACCTGTGTGAGAAGAATAAAACGAAAACAACCAGTCATATGCGCTAAATATGTTAGTAAAATAATGAGTCCGATCCTCATTTTGAATAATCCAGTTGGGACAGCTCCATTGAGGTTTTTCCCAGTTTGGTGCATTTTTGAAGAGACAAAGAATGATGAGGCATGATTAAGTCTCCACATAATTCATGCGTCTTGTGTTGTTGAAGAACAGTCAATAAAAGTAGAAGAGGTGCTGAGAAAAACATGCTGACAAGTTGGCGCAAAGATAATCCAGTCCGCGTTTTCTCGTTCACCTGAGCCTGAGCCTCTGCTGAGTCAGTTAATGACGTTTGCGTGACGTCGCACCATAAACAGGAAGAGAGGTCGGTGATACAAAACATTCAGAATAAATGAATTAAACTCCGGGACTAGTCATGCGGCTAAAAAACAGTTTCAAACATCAGCATCCAAGATAGAAGCACTTTCCTTTGTCATCGGAAATTTGACCCATCAAAATCAACGAATGCGTCAGCGTTTCAGCAGGTCCGGGAGAACAGCGCTTCTTCGTCCTGACAGATGGAGCGTTCCAGATCCTCCACAATCAGCGACAATGCAGGATACACCGCACAGATGATCCAATTTCACAGCACGACGGACGGGCTTCCCTATTCAAAACGGGGCTTGTGTGTGTCTGGTCTGGCCATGCTTTAGTAAAGCGTCAATTTGAATGCTCGGACTGAGACAGTTTCCAAATGCGTTTCCAGTCACGGATCTTCAGAACTGACCAACAACAGGCACTTAAAGTGGCTGTATTTTCCAAACAACTTGCAAATTGGTCGGTTAGGTTTATGTTGTAAATGAACAGATATATCCTTAACACTGACACTAGCCACTCACAACACTTAAACAGACACAGGTTACACAGGTAGTCAGTCACACAGGTACAGGCGTGCTACCATCTTGGACGACCGCCCATTCCATGACGGACGGTTAACTAACCCTAACCCCTAAACCAGGACATAAACTTAAAATATATTGTCCAGTAGAATAGGATGAGGATTATCCGTACTTTTTTAAAGGGTTTTAAATCAGAAAGTTAACCATCTCTGGGTAGATGACCGCATAACACGCTCCTCGAGGTGTTGTCGCCCCCCCTGTGGACAGACTGTCACCAGGCGGGTCTGTCATCAAATGATGACAAATGTTCACAACTCAACCTTGTTGCTTGATGAATGATCTTGTAAACGTTAAGATAGCAGCAAGCTATTCAGATACAGAACTGGATTGGCATACTGTTTATTGAGAAACGGGCATGTAGGTGGAATGTCCACCAAGATGTACGATTCAGCCTACCAGTTGGTACAGGCAACTGGCTAGGCTAAACTGGTCTATCCACCATACACTAGGTTTGACACACCCACTTGAAACTGCTTGTAATGGCTAATCACACAATCACACTCACACTTGGTGGGTAAAATAAGGTCCTTTAAGGGTATGTAGGTGTGACACACTTACATACACGGGCACGGCTAATCACTCACTCCTGGCGGCATATATATCGTCCCTTTAACTAATTTACCGTGGTGCGCAGCACAGGAATGACAAGACGGAGACCGGTTAACGGAGTTCACAACTCTCGCGCCCCAGGACAAAGCACGACCCCGAGCTGCCTTTATTTAAAACACCCACGTGTCAATCAAACAACACACGAAGAACCAACCCACCAACAGGACCGGCTCGGTGGTGTCGATTCCGACCGACCCCAGCGTTTGCACGCTGTAATCAGTTGTAAATTATTAAGGACCCAGGAGGGTGCTACAGCTCCACTGCGATAGTTCGAACTCTCCCAGGATGCAGCACCCGGAATACGGCAGCGACGGCCGTGATCGCCACAATACAGAACAATCAAATACATTCACTGACTGAAGTTCACATTTATCTCTGGAAGTGTCATCGAAACACATTAAAATAGTGAAACAAACTTAAAATGGCACATTTTTCTACTAATATTTGCGACCGTAGTGGATTATGGCTTACAAACATCTAATTTCCTTTGGTAAAGGTTGGTCAGGAGTAACCTATGCTAAAGGTGGGGTAAAAGGTTTGCATCGAGGCACCTTTCCTTGGCATTTTAGAATTCGAACCTTTTTCCAGGTCATCTCGTTAGGAAAGGAAATTTAGTGTAATAAAAAACAAAGTGTAGACATCAAAATAGTGTAAAAACATCAAAAAGTAGGCTATCATACAAAAAATTTGATTTCAAAGACAAGTGCTTCCTCTCACCCAACATCTCCATAAAAAAAATTCCCAACGTTATCCATCATATCCCAGGACGCCTCAAAGAGCACATCTCATACTATTTATTTACCCCTCACTTGTCGTTGCTCTGTGAGCCATATATAAAATAATAATGTGAGGATTGTTCAAATAATGATGATAAACACACCACGCCTCTTCTCCTGTGAAAGCTGCTATCAGGAAGGAATCTGACTGGTGTATTTCCTCCTCTAGTTTGAGTTAGAGTCATCAGATTCACTTTTAGGTTGATCCAGATTTTCTAGAACTGGCAATACTTCTTCTGCAACGTCAATACCCTTCAGTAGTGAAGCACGGCGCCTGTTTCTTGGGATATTAAAGTGACTTGATTCCGACTTGGAGCGAAACCTTCTGGCTGACAGAGTCAAAGGGTTTGAACTGGGAGACTCCATGGTCTCTCCTCATGGGGACACGTTTTAGTGAGTTTGAGTCATCCGATTCACTTTCAGGCCGATCGCGATTTTCGTGAACTGGCGTTACTTCTTCTGCAAAGTTTTGATCCATCAATAGTGAAACACGCTCACTGGGCAACTTGGGATTTTCAAGGCAAGCTTGATACCGACTTTGAGCGAACAAGAAACCTTCTTGCTGACCGGGAGGTGGAGGGGGGACCCAGACGGAGGAGGCTGGACCGGGAGGGGGGACCCAGACTGAGGGGGAGACTCCATTGTATGGACCGGGAGGTGGAGGAGCGCATCGGACTGAGGAAGCTGGACTTGGAGGGGGAGGGGGGACCCAGACTGAGGAGGCTGGCCTCGGAGCTTCCATTGTCTCTCTTGGTGTGGACAGGCTTATCGTCCTCCTGATGGACTGAGGACCGACACAGATCCATTATGTGTGGGGCTTGAGGGGAGGGGCTGGACCCAGACCTCTGGTCATCGTCTTGATCATCCATAGTTTCATCAGGGATGGTAATGGCATGTTCTTGTTGGTCCCTGGTTGGTTCAGGACCGTCAGTGGACATTAGTGGTGTAGTCACTGGGAGAGAAGGCAGCAGAGAGTGAGGGACACACAGCCAGCCTCCACATGCAGCAACACTCACTGAAGAACTGAAGCCCAGTGGAG
Source organism: Gadus morhua (assembly GCF_902167405.1). Classification (NCBI taxonomy): domain Eukaryota; kingdom Metazoa; phylum Chordata; class Actinopteri; order Gadiformes; family Gadidae; genus Gadus; species Gadus morhua. Next base: position 8,179,003 of record NC_044068.1, read on the forward strand.
CAGCTCTGCAGCTGGGTACTCTCAGGTGGAGATGAGGACACAACCAGACACACACAACCAGACACACACAACAAGAAAACACACAACCAGACAGACACAGCTATACACATACACAAACACACACACCACCAGAAACACAACTAGACAAAAACAACCAGAGGAGCAAGCTTCTGAATACACTTTTAATCGTTGTATTATATATTGTATTGTGTTTCCACTCTGAATTAGCCTCTACACAGAAGAACATCTCGACAGACAATACGTGTAGGGAGACGGCTGCCATTATCGTGTTCAAACAAGGACAGAAGTCTCTGTCTACCCTTTGTCCCTGCTCTGTGTTGTCATGCAACCCAGTCGCCAAGAAAAACGTCTACGGTGTACGTTTCCATGAACACTGGATACGTAGCATTTCAACGTAAAAAATAGCGTGTTATACTACAGTATCCACGCGTGCCGCTGTGGAGGCGGGTTCGGGTTTGGGTTTCACGGCTTTCGCGGCAAATTGTGACACGATGTTTTAGGGGGGGCGGGAGGTAGACTGTTGTTGACCGGGGAGGGGGGGGGGGGGGGGGGGGGGTGGGGGGGGGGGGGAGACCACGTTTGTTGATGGGGGGGGGGGGGGGCGACACGTTTGTTGGGGGGGGGGGGGGGGGAAAGACACGTTTGTAGGGGGGGGCAACGCTCGACAACGAGAGTTGGTTTTTATTGAACGCTCGACAACGAGAGTTGGTTTTAATTGAACGAGACTTCAACACGGAACAGCTGCCACGAACACGATGGTCACGTCACTCTCGGTGACGGTGTCGACAACAATGAACACACGAACAATGTTAATAGAACAACACACAACCACATAACATCCCGAACCCATTAACCCCACTTAATCCTAACAACAAAACAAGTTAACAAAAGCCCCATTTGTCAACTGACAACCCCAATTCCCAGAATCCCCCGAGGCTCCGGAACACGGCGTAGCTTACATTAATCTTTATTATCTGAATGGGAAATGCAATATTTTAGGACAGATACACCATTAAACGCGTTTCTAATGACATTTCTAGCGAGAAATGTACATTTTTCTTTACATAATCTTCAGTCAGTGAATGTGTATGATCTTTATTAATCTTTATTATCTGAATGGGAAATGCAATATTTTAGGACCGATTCACCGTTAAACGTGTTACTAATAACATTTCTAGCGAGAAATATACTTTTTACTTGCATAATCTTCAGTCAGTGATTGTGTCTGATCTTTAGTTTATAGTTATTAGGATTTGATCGGCTCGCTCGCATGTTTCAACGACGTCAGGTTGTTAGGAATAGGGACGCTGCTTTCGCTAAACTAGCAGCTCACAGTGCTTCCTGCATTTGTGTTATTAAACTGTTACTTCATGTAACTTTTAATGATATCATCTTGTTAGAAACACGTATATCTGAGAGCCAACCCAGTCGCCAAAAGCATACGTTGACAGTGTACGTTTCGTGAACACTGGATTACGTCGCATTTCAACATAAAATAGCGTGTTATACACACACACGCACGCACACACACACACACACAACACACACAAGCACACACACGCACACGCACGCACAGACACACACACAGACACACACACACGCACAACGGTGCATTTCGCCGCTAAAACAACAACAAAAATTCCCTCAAATATTATTACTAAAGAACCGTTTTCCAAAGAACGAAATGTAAACCAATGTATTCTGAATGGGAGTGTTTCTCAGATTTTTCCATGCTACACAGAACGAAATGTAAACCCATGCAAATAAAGACTTCATGGTCATAATAATTTAAATATCATTAATCTCCTGAGTGTGTTGGGTGGTATTCTATTTTTTTCAACGGGGCCTGCATCCAGTCACTTGACCGTCATGGTTGCTATGGTGGTTGCTATCGACCGCCCCCTCTAATCCTTACATGGCTCTAAAAAACCACGCGGCAAAGGAGCTGCCGTAAATGGTGTTGTTTTTTGTCGTAAACTGGGGTCCGACGGTTAAAAAATAGACAGATATTCCGAGGTATCCTTAAAAGGCAGCTTGGATGTTTTTATTTTCTGCAGTTTAGACTTCTTCTATAACCTATTTTTGAAAGCAAAACACCAAGTTCATTGATTTAACGAGGCAGGGTTATTTGAAACAATTGATTCAATAAATATTTGTGAGAGGTCATTCCTTCTCCTGAGTTTGCTTCCTATTTATGTCTAGTGTACACCCTACTGTCCAAAAGCATCCCCCCCCCCCAATATGGATTTGGAGAGTTGTTGCCACGTCCCAGTGGTGGAAGTATCATATAATATGAAAGAGGGCATTCAATTATACTACAATGATCAATTAGGAGGCCGAAGCCCTAAAGGAAGTGATGCAATAGGTGACTGAGGCGAGAACATTTAAGTAAACTGTACCTTGGGGTCTCTTCTATATCAAAGGGGGTTTCAAAGGCCGCATATACGCTTCAACCTGTGGCTCCAGCCCTACAGGAAATGACTCAGCAAGTGCTCCATCTCGTTGCACCTGCACCCAGCGGCTCGCTTGCAAGATTTTGGCCTGAAGTTCTTCCCAGACCTATACCCTAACAGTCCAACATGCATATCTGAGAATCAGGCCTCTCTTCAATAATGACAAAATGTTATGAGAGAAATACAGATTCACTTTTTGTTATCTCATAAGCGGCGTGGTGCCGGCTCCTTTTGACCTTTTGACCCCAGACTTCAAAGACGTGGCCACAGGCCAGCTGTGTCTACACACATTAAGCCACAAATGTACACCTCCATCCCGCAAAAAATGGGGCCTAGAAAACTAACCTCTGTCTTATGTACAGTGACTGTACTGTTGGAGGTCACGCCCCTTTTCCGGCCTTTTCGAGATAGCTAGGGATGCTAAAAATGTTTACACACATTTCCTGGGGCCCCGAGAACGACATATCCAAGATTTGTAGTTCTAGCCCATAGAGAAAAAAAGTTTCCCAAATGGACTGTCATTTGGACAAAGCCCCTTCAGAAGTGTTGCCTGCGAGACCTAATGGTTCAGAATGTGGTGGAAAAACAGTTTTTGAGATAGGGTTAGGTCCTACCGCCCTGAAATTTGAATACCATATTCTAGGGCCTAACTAGGACCCCCGCAACGAAACTTGGCCCGGTCGGACCCCGAGTGCAGGAAGGGGGGGGCCTGGACTTTCATAATCTTCCTTTACATTCGGTGAATGTAAAGGATGTTTGGTCGGATGTTATGACGAAGAATCATAATGTGAATGGGAATATTCTATTAATGTCTTGATATCATCTTTCGTCTCAACACTTCTGCTGCAGCCGCTTAAAGTCTCACTCCGAGAACCTTAAAATATCGTGCAACAGGGCAAACAAGGTGTCCTTTGACATCTACGTTTCGAGACGATTGCAACAGTGCCACACATGAATCATATTTGAATATGTTTCGGGGTAGTAATTAGCTGTCGATTTTGGAGCTCTTTATCAATAATGACCAGCTATAGATTTGCTTACCCGATGGAGATTTTTTGACAACATTACATGTTAATTAGCATCTACACGTAAGCTAAGTCCATTGAGATCAAGCTCGCCCTCCTTGCTACACCGAGATCATGTCCTAGACCTAGGTGTACCATGTAATAAATACATGTTACCATTAGCTAGAGTGTCATGCTTGGTGTCATTGGACTCAGCTCAAACGTGCAGATGCTAAATAACATGTCATTTGTCACAAATTTTTATCGGGAAGCAAATCAATAGCTGCTCATTATTGATTAAGGGCCTCCCAATTTCGACAGCTAATTACTACCATTAAACATGTTTGAATATGCTCATGTGTGTGGCACCGTTGGCAATCGCCTGGAAGCGTAGATGTTGAAGGACACCTTTGTTCGTCCTCTCCTACGCCACCGGGAAGATATTTACATGCTTCTGATTGACTAGTGAATTGATTCAGCTATTCCCCCAGAAGTCTGGGGTCAAAAGGTCAAAAGGAGACTGGCACCTACAGCCCCATTGAAAAAAATAGAATACCACCCAACACACTCAGGAGATTAATGATATTTAAATTATGATGACCATTATTTATGACCATGAAGTCTTTATTTGCATGGGTTTACTTTCGTTCTGTGTAGAATGGAAAAATCGGAGAAAAACACTCCCATTCAGAATGCATTGGTTTACATTTCGTTCTTTGGAAAACGGTTCTTTAGTAATAATATTTGAGGGAATTTTTTTTGTTTGTTGTTGTTTAGCAGCGAAATGCACCATGTGCGTGTGCGTGCGTGCGTCTGTGTCTGTGGTCTGTGTGTGCGTGCGTGCGTGTGGAGTGTTGCTTGTGTGTGTGCGGTATAACACGCTATTTTATGTTGAAATGTGACGTAATCCAGTGTTCACGAAACGTACACTGTCAAACGTCTGCTTTTGGCGACTGGGTTGGCTCTCAGATATACGTGTTTCTAACAAGATGATATCATTAAAAGTTACATAAAGTAACAGTTTAATAACACAAACGCAGGAAGCACGTGAGCTGCTAGTTTAGCGAAAGCAGCGTCCCTATTCCTAACAACCTGACGTCGTTGAAACATGCGAGCGAGCCGATCAAATCCTAATAACTATAAAACTAAAGATCAGACACAATCACTGACTGAAGATTATGCAAGTAAAAAGTATATTTCTCGCTAGAAATGTTATTAGAAACACGTTTAACGGTGAATCGGTCCTAAAATATTGCATTCCCCATTCAGATAATAAAGATTAATAAAGATCATACACATTCATTGACTGAAGATTATGTAAGGAAAATATACATTTCTCGCTAGAAATGTCATTAGAAACGCGTTTAATGGTGTAATCTCTCCTAAAAAATTGCATTTCCCATTCAGATAATAAAGATTAATATAGGCTACGCCGTGTTCCGGAGCCGCGGGGGATTCTGGGAATTGGGGTTGTCAGTTGACAAAAGGGGCTTTTGTTAACTTGTTTTGTTGTTAGGAATTCAAGTGGGGTAATGGGTTCGGGATGTTATGTGGTTGTGTGTTGTTCTATTAACATTGGTTTCGTGTGGTTCATTGTTGTCGACACCGTCACAGAGAGCTGACGTGACCATCGTTTCGTGCAGCTGTTCCGTGGTCTGAAGTCTCGTTTCAATAAAAACCAACTCTCGTTGTGCGAGCGTCGTCAATAAACAACTCTCGTTGTCGAGCGTTGCCCACCCCCCCCCTACAAACGTGTCTCCCCCCCCCTCAACAAACGTGTCGCCCCCCCCCCCCCC
>NC_044068.1:8184376-8194376 GCF_902167405.1 Gadus morhua
CCAAACTACGTTTCCAGTCACGGATCTTCAGACTGACCAACAACAGGCATTAAGTGGCTGTATTTTCCACTTTTTTTACTTTTATCATTTGGATTTTTATTAAGTCATTTCACATTTATAAGTTCTAATTTTTTGAGGTACATTCATGAATGATTACATGAATGTACTGGCGGACGCTTAAATCAGAAGCACCTTACAATACTATGAGTTCAAACGTTGATGACACGTTGCATTTCTAGTCTAGCAGGTCCTAGAGTGGATCAACAACATCAAGCACACTAGTGTATGCACGCACGCATGCACGCACGCACGCACACGCACACACGGTTCATAAATAGCTGTGTTTACCTTGGTACGCCTTCTCTCTCTTCTTCTTCTCCGTCTCAATGAACACTTCGGACGCTGCTTTGATTCTCTGGACCCAGGTCGTCCTGTGATTAACAAGTCTTTGTTAAATCACTGCTTAAATCATTAGAAAGGCTGTGTGTGTGTGTGTGTGTTTGTGTGTACCTCTCGTTCAGGGTGTCCGCCTTGAGTGTGTACACGCGGTCGATGTGTGATATGTGGAAGAGCGGTTCGTCACTGGACGGGTCCGGGGGGTTCTTCACCAGAACCTCGTTCAGGAACAGAGGCTGTGGAGGGGGGAGAGAGGGGGAGAGAGGAAGGGGGTGAGAGGGGGAGAGAGGAAGGGGTGAGTGGCTGCAGGGACGGAAGGAGGGAGGCGGCGGGACAGAGGGACAGATGATCGATCTATAGGATGAATTTCACAAGAATGGAGGGAGAAACAGACGGATAGACGGAGGATACCATTGGTTAGATGGAAAGAAGTACGAACGTAAATGATGAATGGAGAGCGGAAAATGGATGCATAGAGAGACGGACGGCTGCTGATGGATGGAAGGATGAAAGATAGATAGAGGAGATGAATGAATGGAGGGATGACTGATGGACAGATGGTCCAGGGAGGAAGCAGCGATGATGTGCATGCATAGTTTCACTTGTAATTAAATACACTGCCCCAAGGGCCCAGTATTTCGATTTAATTTCAGTTTTGTTTACGCAGATTGATAATTTACAGAAACAGACGACTAACCACATCAAAACCTCTCACTGAAGTAATTTAGAACTAAATAAAATACACATGATTGATTCTTAAATAAAACAAAACGGGGACACAACCACACACACACACACTCGCACACACACACACACACACACACACACACACACGCGCACACACACACACGCACCGTCTTGTACATCTTGAGCTGCACGTTGGCCTTGTGGCTAAAGAGCCGGTCCGCGCCCAGGGAGGAAGAGGAGGACGAGGAGAAGGACTTGGCCGGGCTGTGGGTGAGGAGGAGGAAGTCGTTGAAGAGGAAGACCCAGAGCTCGCGGCCGCCCCGCGTCTTGTGCAGACGCCCGCTGTGTAGCAGCTTGCGCGGCCCCAGACAGTTGGTGAGCGAGTTGAACACCAGGTGCTGCAGTCCGATGGAGGGGGGGGGGGGGGGGGAGGAGGAGAGGGGAGGGAGAGGAATGAGGAGGGTCACGGGACGCTCAACCAGCTGAGTGCCTGGGGCTTTCGACAGTGGCTGGGGAGACGCCCCATGCTGAGAAAATGTACTCGTTTTGCGTGGATTGCTTTGCAATCAACATCTCCCTGAATTAAAACGTGATACAGTTTACTCAACGTTTACGTTTCACATAGAGCTCCGTGCATATACACACAGCGATGATTCAATATAACTATGGCAAGAATAATTGAAAAGTTAAAAGCCGATTTGATTAGCCCATTGGTTCTCAAGTGCGGCCCGCGGGCCAATGGCAGCCCGCAGATATATATATATTTTTTAATTTTTTTTTTTTTTTTTCATTATTATATCAATATTAATTTAAGTCGACTCTCTCTAGCTTTCAATCCAGTTACATTTGTTAGTTTTAATTAAGGATGACCCTCAGTTTCGTGATTTATACCTCACTTGACCTCACTCCCAGAGGTCCACGGTGCAATGTTTTTTTTCACCACTGGGATGCTGATGGTGTTTCCCGCCTATTTTTTTTTCCTTTGGCAGCCCTCATTCAAATTTTGGGTTCCTAAATTTGCCCTCAGCTGTCAAAACTTTGAGAACTCCTGGTATAGCCCATCATCCCAGTTACAAGAGCTAATCCTCATCCCTCGGAAAGGGCAAATAATGACCATTAAATATCCTCATCGTCATCATCCTCATCGTCATCCGCTTATCCAGGGTCGGGTCGCGGGGGGAGCAGCTCAAGCAAGGGGCCCCAGACTTCCCTTTCCCGGGCCACATTGACCAGCTCTGACGGGGGGATCCCGAGGCGTTCCCAGGCCAGTGTTGAGATATAATCTCTCCACCTAGTCCTGGGTCTTCCCCGAGGTCTCCTCCCCACTGGACGTGCCTGAAACACCTCCCAAGGAAGGCGCCCAGTGGGCATCCTTACCAGATGCCCGAACCACCTCAGCTGACTCCTTTCTAAGTAAAGGAGCAGCGGCTCTAATCCGAGTTCCTCACGGATGGCTGAGCTTCTCACCCTATCCCTAAGGGAGACGCCAGCCACCCTTCTGAGAAAACTCATCTCGGCCGCTTGTACCCGCGATCTCGTCCTTTCGGTCATCACCCAGCCCTCATGACCATAGGTGAGGATAGGAACGAAGATCGACCGGTAGATCGAGAGCTTTGCCTTGCGGCTCAGCTCTCTTTTCGTTACAACGGTGCGGTAAAGCGAACGCAATACCGCCCCCGCTGCTCCGATTCTCCGGCCAATCTCACGCTCCATAGTACCCTCACTCGCGAACAAGACCCCGAGGTACTTGAACTCCTTCACCTGGGCTAAGGACTCATTTCCTACCCGGAGTAAGCAATCCACCGGTTTCCTGCTAAGAGTCATGGCCTCAGATTTAGCGGTGCTGATCCTCATCCCAGCCGCTTCACACTCGGCCGCCAGCCGATCCAGTGAGTGCTGAAGGTCACAGGCCGATGATCCAATGAGGACCACATCATCTGCAAAAAGCAGTGACGAGATCCTCAGACCACCGAACTGCAACCCCTCCCCACCACGACTACGCCTCGATATCCTGTCCATGTATATCACAAACAGGATTGGTGACAAGGCGCAGCCCTGGCGGAGACCAGCACCCACTGAGAACGAAACTGACTGGCTGCCGAGAACACGAACACAGCTCTCGCTTTGGGAGTACAAAGATTGGATGGCCCTGAGGATAGACCCCCTTACCCCATACTCCCGCAGCACCTCCCACAGTTTCTCCCGGGGGACCCGGTCATACGCCTTCTCCAGATCCACAAAACACATGTAGACCGGATGGGCATACTCCGAGGCCCCCTCCAGGATCCTTGCGAGAGTGAAGAGCTGGTCCGTAGTTCCACGTCCGGGGCGAAAACCGCATTGTTCCTCTTCAATCTGAGGTTCGACGATCGGCCGAACCCTCCTTTCCAGCACCTTGGAGTAGACTTTACCAGGGAGGCTGAGAAGTGTGATACCCCGGTAATTGGCACACACTCTCTGGTCCCCCTTTTTGAACAGGGGAACCACCACCCCGGTTTGCCACTCCTTTGGCACTGTACCCGACTCCCACGCGATGTTGAATAGGCGTGTCAACCATGACAGCCCCTCAACACCCAGAGCCTTTAGCATTTCTGGCTGGATCTCATCAATCCCTGGGGCTTTACCATTAAATATCTATTTTTTAAATAATTCAAAAAGAGCAATAAACTCAACAGTTTGACAGAGCACTAATTGTGACCTCTCTTTTGCAACATGCGATTGCCCAGTGGGTGCACGTCCGTCATGTTCCTGCGTACCTCTATGAGGCCGTCACACTGGACGTGGCTCTGGATCCACTCCAGCCTATCAGAGTTCTCCTTCTCCCTGACCCCCTCGTTGACCTGCGAGCACAGCTCCTCCGCCCGCTCCAGGGCCTCCCGCAGGGACCCCCGGTCCACGTGGCCCTCAGGGGTGTTCTCCAGGATCTGGGGGGGGGGGGGGAAGGGAGAGAGTGAGAGAGAGAGAGAGAGTCAAACAAGAGAAAAAAATCATGAAACAATCAAAGATGACAAGAAAAGGATGATGTTTTCGAAGAGATGACTTTGAAAGTTACTTTTTAAAAAATAAATATATTTTCATTTGCTTTACCACAAAATGGGTTGCTACCACCTACATTCTTTATGAGAAGAGGGTAGCGTGTGATCCTCTGCATGGGCTTCAACAGGAAGCTGGACAAGGGCATCCCTTTGCAGCGGTAGTTAGTGGCTATCTTCTGCTCAGAGGGTGGGAGAGTGAGAGAGAAAGCAAGAGTGAGATAACAAGGGGATGTGGGGATGAGTAGATGGTTGATTTTTTTGAGGATTTGGGAATGAGCACCATGAAGAAATTTCAGATTGTTAGTTGTTTATTGTTGATGAGAGGGCGGGCTACCTTACATCATCTCATGCTCATTTAATTTACATTGAGGGCTTTCTGTAGAATTTTTTATCCAAAGCGACTCAATAATCTCAACAATAAGTACATTTATCGGAGAAGAAAGAGAAACAACAACATATCGTCATCGGGACAGTAAAGATATCACAGAAACAAGTGCTAAGCATTGACAATTGCTAGGTTAACCCATTCCCCATGTACAACAAGATAGCTAGGATAAGGTGCTACACAATGCTAAGTACTATCTTTTACCATGTAAAGGTAAAGATTTCTAATTTACAATGTAATTTATTCAAAATACAAACTGAGGCTGTTAAATCAACGATTGATTGCCTCATGGATGGAGTGACACTAAAAGAAACCACCATGTTGTGGTGGATTGTGTTACTGGAGCAGGACAGTGGAGAGCTTGGGGCACCTTGAGGAAGTCCTTGAAGTCGGGCTCGGAGTTGGTCCTCCTCTGCAGCAGGGCGGCGGCGTTGAGCTGGCAGGAGCAGAAGCGGATGTAGGGCTGCATGTGGGCCAGCTCCGCGGCCAGCAGGTCTCCGATCACCTGCACCGCCATGTTCTCCCCGCCCGTCTTCTTACGCACGCGCAGGGCCCTGAGGGTGCACACATGGTCCGAGGCGGTGTCAAGACACCTCTCGGAATAATTCTTGACACGTGGATGGTCATGCGGGTCGGTGTGGACGCCTGGACGGCGCCGACAGTGTTGTTGACCTACTTCAGTAGTTTGGTGTTGCACATGATCAGCTCCCTCCAGTTGACGAAGATGGTCCCCATCTCTGTGGGGGTCAGACGGCCCGACTCGGACATGGGCTTATGGAACACCTGATCACATGGAGGGGGGGAGGGAGGTAGGGAGGGAGGGAGGGAGGGAGAGAGGATAAAGGCCTAATTGTTTCATTCACACCTCAAAGAAGGGGTAATGACTTATTAATACCCTTGAGTCTTCATGTGGCTTTGTTTACACTCTGGTGTGTGTGTGTGTGTGTGTGTGTGTGTGTGTGTGTGTGTGTGTGTGTGTGTGTGTGTGTGTGTGTATGTGTCTCTTTCTGTATATGTGGGTCTGTAAATGTGTGTGTGTCTGTCTTTCTCGTTGTCTGTCTGTCAATCTGTGTCTGTCTGTCTGTCTACCGGTCTGTCTGTCTGTGGGTCTGTCTGTCTCTCTACCTGTCTGTGTGTCTGTCTACCTGTCTGTGTGTGCGTGTCTGTGTACCTCAAGCACCAGCTCCAGGTCCTCTACGTAGGTCTCCTCGGTCTGGATCAGCTCGTGGATGTAGCCCTGCCTCTTTCTCTCCTGGGGGGTCATGCTGTCCAAGCTCATCAGGTCAGCACACCCTGCAGCGCACGCACGCGCACACACACACACACACACACACACACACACACACACACACACACACACACACACACACACACACACACACACACACACACACACACACACACACACACACACACACACACGATGTACACACACACACACACACACACCCCCATGAACAGACATTTTCTCTCTTTAGATATGTCGATGAAATCTTGTGTCGTATCTAAATTAATGCTCACAATTATTCCATAATAATACAATCCTTCTGTCAACCCAAGTGCATGCATGCAGAGGAAATTGAACCCCTAAACAAGCATTTCAAGCATTAACAATTGAGCAAAACTCTTGAGCAAATCTCTCACACCCACACACACACAAATCAAACCAATAAACGTTAAAATCTCTTTTATTGTCAGATCTGTGATGCTTTATGTACAATTTATGCAAGGACCAGAGTGAGGCACATCGTATGTCATAGAACACAGAACACTGAACCTAGAGATAGAAGAGGGGTTACCAGGCATTGCTAATCGATCACCGCTAATACCGTCCACCTTCCACGTCAGTCTTTGGAGAAACACCGTCTGTGTTAGGTGTGGCTCGGGCTGGGGGCTTGCGCTAGCCAGGTGATTGCATAGGTGTGGATGAGGAAACCCGGAGGTCACAAGAACGTTCCGGAAGACATTTGCTGTCATTGTTTTGACATTAACAACTGCCTGTTTTAGTTTTAGCTGGTGTATGCATTACATTTCAGAGTGGAACGCTTTCTCAACTGTATTCCGAGCAAACAATATTATACGATGATGGTAAAATGTTATTTAAATACTGGCAATGTATTTGACGAGGGACAAGGTTATTTTTGCTGAGGAATCATAAACTGGGATGCTTAACATTGGTCCTTTTAGTTCCTAGCAAGTCTTCACATTGTTAGTGCAAAAATGATCGACCCCATGGGAAAATATCTAGTGTGTGGACTAAAAGCTTCTATATATAAAACTAGATCAATTATAACTTTGGACAGAGTTAGACATAACTAGACAGATACAACAGTTAAATCGTGTTTATAAACTCTTTGCCATGCCTTTTGACACGAAGAGTCAGAGGGAGAAAGGTTTTCTCAACCCTTTCTTGCGTTAGTAACTCGAGGGGAATAGTAGAGGACTGAGAAAAGACAGGAAGGGAGAAATAGGGGAGATAGAAGGAACGAAACAGTGAACAGTTCAATGGAGCAGTTAGAAAAAACAAAGCAGCAGTCCAAACGACACAGAAGAAGAAAAACAAAAACAAAGAGAGGACGGGACGCCACAGTCCTGAAATGAGGTTCGCAAAAAGCGCAGAGCTTGGTTTTTGTTCGGGCGAGAGGCGGGGCTTCCTGTTGCGACAGGGCAATCCGAGCTCTGATTGGCTCGGAGGGAAGCGTGAAGTAAAGGAGCAGGAGGAGGAGGAGAAGGAGGAAGAGGAAGAGGAGCAGAGGAGAAAGCAAAGCCAGCATTACTGTCCTGGGGAGGAAACAAACAGAGACAGAGGGCATGGGGTGGAGGTGTGGCAGGGGGGAGAGGGTGAGATGGCGGAAGGGTGGAAGACAGAGAGACAACAGGCGTTAAACACAGTTTGATTATTTTTGGGGGATTATTCACGTTGGAACTTCACAGGGTTTTATTTCACATGCGGGAACATTGATAATGGAGGTGATTGCTGATGGCTTCCAGCCGGCGGCGCACAATGGACAAGTAGGTCAACAAGTCAGGACATTTCAAATGGGAAAACACTTTTATGTGTTTCTGAATACGTTTTTTACCTTTATAGACTGTACAGTGTGCACAGTGAGTGTGTAAAGTATAAATACAGTGAACACTGAAGTATGTTTGAACATAGTGATGTCCCAAAACAGTGAGAGAGTGGAGGGTGCGAGTTGGGGCCCCATTCATTCATTCATTCATTCATTCATTCAGATGTGAACATGTACCAACATGTACCAACTCATGAGGCCTGTTTCCCCAGCTAGCCGTTTCACATGGCACACTCATGACAGCTACATTTCAACTCCTCAATGGAGATCCCCACTCAAAATAAAACTCATGAACCAAGAATTGACAACAGATTGCAGATCAGTTGGTCAACCCACTGAATTTTGGGATAACATTCATGGGGTCAGAGAACCATGAAAAATATATAAGCGCAATATAAAAAAGGACACTTACTGGTTCATCAATACCATTTGATTTGTATAATTGTCACAAATGTTTTCCTCATCTTATAATAAGCGTCTTCAATAACAGCCTTTATAATACCCTACAACTATCCTTCAGACAAGACTAACCTGATCAAAATAATAGCGTTCACTAGCGTTTGAGTCCTGAGTTGGCCCTATCTGATCTGAAATCAGCCTTCTGCATTCTTCAATGCAATGCTTCGTAAATAAACATCCAATGTGAGCAACCCAAAAGATACTCACCAAAGTCCGCATCATCCTGCTCTGACATGGATAAACTACCCACGGGATCTGGAGTCAACCAAATCATCCCGGCAGACATTATATAGACATATCCTGATTTTGACCACGTTATATGTGTAGCAATCCCCTCACCGTTTGAAACTCAGGGTTAGGGTTAGCAGACGTGTGATTGGTTCACTCACATTGCTGGCTGGGGTCAGACTCGGTCGTCATCTTCACGTAATTGGTCGGCAGCAGGCCGGTGACACCGTTGACCTCCCCCTTCCACCAATCAGGGTTGGTCTTGTCCAGGACGCTGATCAGCTGACCCTTGGAGAAGCTGAGCTCGTCCTGATTGGCCGCCGTGTAGTCATACATGGTGATGACCTGGCACACTGGGGGGTGGGGGGAGGGGTTTATTAGGGTGAGAAGAGGGGGAAGTACTACAGAGGGGGAAGTACTACAGTACCATCTAGAATACTTGTTTAGTATTCCAAACAATCATGCATGCTATTTAAAGTGGTTCAAGTTTGGGAAGTCTGAGTTAAAATATACATAGCCTATATCTTAAAACTATAATTTACAGCATATTATTTTACGTTTTTAGAGGTTGTTTTGTTTTGAGTTGGTAAAAAAAGAAAATACAAAAAATGTATATATGAATATGAAAACACTTGTTATTGCAATTATAGCAATTATAAGCATGGTGGGGTTGGATTGAATTAGTCCGTTGTGATTATTCATTCTTTCATTCCAAAGGTGTGTGTTTAGAGGGCTAATGACCTCACCACCTGAAGACCCCCACGATATGTTTCTATTCAGTGCTTGTTGACGGGTGGCCTAACCTGGCAGAGGAGAAGGAGTAGACTTGCCGCTGGTGGGGCCCAGCAGTTTAACGTTGGAGGAATGGAACCAACCTCTCTGTCGCTTCTTACCTCTGGCCTGAAGAGAACCAATCATGAGACGCCATTCTCTCAACAGTAATAACACAGGAATCCACAGGTAATACATGCTCAATAAATGAATGAATGAATGACAAACAAAAATGGTAAAAAGGTAATAATAACAATGTGAGTCATAATCCCAAAAAAAAGAAATCATGCTTGTAATAATTGTGGATCAACTTTACAGGAATCATTACATCATTACAACATAAAAAATACAACTGTCATATGTGATGTGTTACTTTTACAAAAAAAATAGATGTTCTTGACTGAACATCCATAAGTCTTCTGAACCTAGCATATGAACCACTCTCAAGGTCGGACTATAAAACCCGTCGTTGGTGAAGGAGCCACAGCTGAGTGTTCCTAACGAGCAGGCAGCCAGCCTTCTCCCAAACTGCCCTCTGCAGTGTTTGATTGGCTACTCCTCCTGATTGGAGCTGTCATTTTTTTGTTTTTGCTCAACTCGCACCTCTGAAAGTCTCCTTGTTGATTTGGCCTAGGGCTGGTATCTTTGTAGTGCATGCTGTCTTGTCTTACCCATCTTGTCTTGCTACATATGTTCTATTCTTTGTATTGAATGACAGTATATTTTAAGGATTATTCAACTTGCTTTAATAGAATTCATCTTTCTCAGCGTGGATTGATTGAAATGAAAGATATTTAACATGTTTACAAGACATAATAATCATAAAGTTGTTTTTGATTAAAAAAAGAAACACTCAAATAGGGTGTTATTTTATATTGTATTATGGTTTAACCATTTTAGGTTTAACATATTTCAGTTTACAAAAATGTAATAAACAAGACATGAAGGCATGAAGACCAACCTGCAGT